>NC_135497.1:346604756-346904756 GCF_052857255.1 Amblyomma americanum
CCACCGATCAAAGTAGTGGCTTAATCTTGCCGCATACTGGGTTCCCTTTTCGCCACCTGTGGGCTTCCGTGTTCTGAATTTATCTCGGAATCCCTTGGGGGTGAGTGGGAATCGCTTAAGCAAGGCGGCTTTTACCTCCTACATTGCATTTATTTCAGACCCATAATACTGTACGTGTAAGCCATATGTATGAAAACAAACTTTTACGCTTATATCACCTCTCTTCCGCCAGCTTTCGGGCACTTCTAGAAATAACTGCTTCATTTCAATCCCAAACTAACAACTTAAACACAAGAAACAAAGACAAATGGTTAAGTTTTTATTTCCGCACCGATTACAAGCTCTACTCCTTGGGCCACAATCTCCCGTTCATCTGAAATAAGTGCTCACCCATCAACTGCCCAACGCCGCTTCAAGTACTACTGCTTTCACCAGTTTGTGATCTCAAATTATTGCTCCAAAATATGTTTTGTTATTGTTTGTTTGTATTTCTGTCGCTTAGATCCCTGTTCATAAATTCCATTCAATTTGTCGCTTTCATTAAATTTGTGCCTTTATATTAAATTTTTTATTTAGTTGTGCAGCAACATATTAGGATTGTTCAGAGGTCTCGCTTGTACTGCCTTGCGACGATTGCTCGAGCCTCGCCAAGCTGTTTGATTTCAGCGTTTAGCCTGGTTATCCAGCAGAATGTCTGGTCAAAAAATTTCAATGTCAATGTCCCCAAGTTGTTTTGTGGCAGTCTGTACTGAGTTGGATGGTTGCAGCGATGGCGTAGAGGTAGAACATCCGCCTCGCGTGCAAGAGGACCGGGGTTCAAATCCTGGTGCCGCGCAACTCTCTACCGGGTTTAAAAAAAAATCCGCGTGTCGATGGAATTGCATAACCAGGCCTGGAGTGCGGCCTTATCTCGGTGACCAGAACCGACAACGCACTCTCTCACCAGAGCAGGATTTGGCCACCCTGGTGTAGTACTTGGCCACAACCTTCTATGATCAAACCAATTAACCCTCGGCCCTCAGTCCCCAGCGGCTGCAGAGCAACTGACCACGGCGGCGGTCAGACCTGTGACGCAGCGGAGGGTGCTAAGAATCTCTGGCTCCGGACAGGCCGCCATTGGAATCTGAACCTGGCAACGTTTAACGCTAGAACTTTAGCTAGTGAGGCTTGCCTAGCAGTGCTGTTTGAGGAACTAGCGGGAATTAAATGGGATGTGATAGGGCTTAGCGAAGTTAGGAGGAGAGGTGAGGCGTATACAGTCCTAAAGGACGGACACATACTGTGCTATCGCGGGTTAGAGGATAGACGAGAACTAGGTGTGGGTTTCCTCATTAATAAGGATATAGCTGGCAACGTAGAGGAGCTCTACGGTATTAACGAGAGGGTAGCAGCTATAGTAATTAGGCTGAATAGGAGGTACAAGCTGAAAGTGGTGCAGGCCTACGCACCCACATCCAGCCATGATGACCAGACCGTTGAAAGTTTCTATGAGGACGTAGAATCGGCAATGAATCAAGTAAAATCGCAGTACACTGTACTGATGGGCGACTTCAATGCGAAGGTGGGCAAGAAGCAGGCTGACGACCACGCGGTAGGTGACTATGGGGTAGGCTCTAGAAATAGCAGGGGAGAGTTATTAGTCGAATTCGCGGATAGAAATAATTTACGGATCATGAATACCTTCTTCCGCAAACGAGAAAACAGGAAGTGGACCTGGAAGAGCCCGAATGGTGAGATTAAAAATGAAATCGACTTCATACTATGCGCTAAACCTGGGATCATTCAGGATGTGGCCGTCCTCGGAAGGGTGCGTTGCAGCGACCATAGAATGGTAAGGTCTAGAATTGGCTTAAACTTGATGAGGGAACGGAAGAAGCTAGCGAAGAAGAAGACCATTAACGAGTTAGCCGTAAGAGGGAAAGCACAGGAGTTTAGGATAGCGCTGCAAAACAAATATTCGGCTTTAACTGAGGAAGATGATCTTGATGTTCATTCAATGCACGATAACCTGACATCAATAATTACGGAGTGCGCAGTAGAAGTAGGCGGTAGGACAGTTCGAAAAGATGCCGGGAAGCTATCTCAGGTGACGAAAGATCTGATTAAGAAGCGTCAAAACATGAAGGCATCTAACACTACCGATAGAATAGAACTAACGCAGCTATCAAAGTTAATAAATAAGCGCAAGGTAGCCGACATAAGGAAGTTTAATATGGAGAGAATCGAGCATGCTATAAAGAACAGAGGTAGCATAAAAACAGTGAAGAGGAAACTAGGCATAGGTAAAAACCAGATGTATGCATTAAGAGACAAGCAGGGCAATGCCATTAGCAATATGGATAAGATAGTTAACGTAGCCGAAGAGTTCTACACAGACCTGTACAGTAGCCAATGTAATCAGAGCGCTAATGAGAAAGACAGCAGTGCACAGCAATGCGTCATCCCGCCAGTAACGAAAGATGAAGTAAAGAAAGCCTTAGAAGCAATGAAAAGGGGAAAAGCAGCTGGGGAGGATCAGGTAACAGCAGATCTGTTGAAGGATGGAGGGGACATCGTGCTAGAAAAACTAGCCACCCTGTATACGCAATGCCTTATGACCTCAACTGTACCAGAAGCTTGGAAGAATGCAAACATTATCTTAATTCATAAGAAGGGAGACGCCAAGGACTTGAAAAATTACAGGCCGATCAGCTTACTATCCATTGCCTACAAAGTATTTACTAAGGTAATCGCTAATAGAGTCAGGGCAACGTTAGACTTTAATCAACCAAATGATCAAGCAGGCTTTCGTAAAGGATATTCCACAATAGATCATATTCACACTATCAATCAGGTGATAGAGAAATGCGCAGAATATAACCAACCTCTATATATAGCTTTCATTGATTACGAGAAAGCATTCGACTCAGTGGAAACCTCAGCAGTCATACAGGCATTGCGTAATCAGGGGGTAGAAGAGCCTTATGTCAAAATACTGGAAGATATATATAGCAACTGCACAGCTACTATAGTCCTCCATAAAGTCAGCAATAAAATTCCAATAAGGAAGGGCGTCAGGCAAGGAGACACGATCTCGCCAATGCTGTTCACCGCATGTTTGCAGGAGGTATTTCGAAGCCTGAATTGGGAACAGTTGGGAATAAGAATAAATGGAGAATACCTAAATAATCTGCGATTTGCTGATGACATTGCCTTGCTGAGTCACTCAGGAGGTGAACTGCAAATCATGATCAACGAGTTAGACAGGCAGAGCAGATCGATGGGTCTAAAAATTAACATGCAGAAAACCAAGGTAATGTTCAACAGCCTAGCAAGGGAACAACAGTTCACAATTGGCAGCGAGAGACTAGAAATTGTGCCGGAATACGTCTACTTAGGGCAGGTAGTGAAAGCTGATCCACATCATGAGAGGGAGATAACTAGAAGGATAAGAATGGGCTGGAGCGCATATGGCAAATTCTCGCAGATCATGAGTGGCAGTTTACCAATTTCCCTCAAGAGGAAAGTGTACAACAGCATAATCTTACCGGTACTCACCTACGGGGCAGAAACGTGGAGGCTAACGAAAAGAGTTCAGCTTAGGTTAAGGACAACGCAGCGAGCCATGGAAAGAAAAATGATAGGTGTAACATTAAGAGATCGGAAGCGGGCAGAGTGGGTGAGGGAACAAACACGGGTTAATGACATCCTAGTCGAAATCAAGAGAAAGAAATGGGCTTGGGCAGGGCATGTAATGCGAAGGCAAGATAACCGCTGGTCCTTAAGGGTAACGGAGTGGGTTCCAAAAGAAAGTAAGCGTAGCAGGGGGCGGCAGAAGGTTAGGTGGGCGGATGAGATTAAGAAGTTTGCTGGCAAAGGGTGGATGCAGCTGGCAAAGGATAGGGTTAATTGGAGAGACATGGGAGAGGCCTTTGCCCTGCAGTGGGTGTAGTAAGGCTGATGATGATGATGATGATGATGTACTGAGTTGACAGGGCAGCCTTCAAACCTACGCTAAAGTCTACGCAAGACGTACACAGTGCCGGTGCCTCGAAATGTTTATTTGGAGCCATTCGGGTTAGTTACAAGTGCGTATTCAAGCGAGGATCTTCACGATCAGCAGCGAGAAGCAGTTTCCAAGGGTGAATTTGCTGTGCGCAGAGCAAGCTTCACTGCGCAGTGACAAATGTGAGTGTAGTGGAAGTGACTGTGGTCGAAACGAGGGATTTTGCATCAGTAAGCTTTACCGCCTGCTAGTATAATTGCGTTTGAAAAGCTCGCTACGTGTGCCTTGTTTTGCAAATGCTGAAATGAACTTCGAGCTGCACAGCAGATCCTGGTTCGGGTGCACGCGTGTGCACTGTGTTTGGGAAATGCCGTGATTGCGAGGTGATGAACTTCGAGCTCTACTGCTAGTCGCATTCGTTGCAGCGGTTGCTGTGATCACGAGTACAAGTCCTTGTTCTTGTGGCGTAGCCATCACCGATATTTATCGTAGTTCGTGTGTACTGTGTTAGTCAACCGCCTTGAGTGGAACGTGGCCATTCTGAAAGCTGTGTTTTGCGGATGCTAAATGACCTCGGCTGCTCGGCCGTTGAGTTCTTTTCTGCCGGGACTACACAAACGTCGCCACCATACGGCGGCATTGTGCTCCGTAAAGTGCATTTTGCGACTATGAGAAGCCGCATTACGGTGGTGCGCCGGCAGCAATGTGTAATCTGTGTGAAATGCACATGAGTGTGCATGGAAGCTTTCACTTCTGGGACGTCTTTTTTAATTTCCTGCCAGCTAGAGGGGCCTTGGACGCCCCCTTAGCTGGCCCTTCCCATTGCACCTCAAGCTTGTTTCTTTTTGACGGACGCAGCAACATCACCTGGTCACCAGGTTGAAAGGTGCGCTTGCGTGCCGATTTGTCGTAGTACACTTTAGACAGTGACTGCGCTGATCTGACATTTTCTTCCACGAGGTCTCTGGTTTTCGCAAGTCTTTCCAGTAGTTTCAGGACGTATTTCACTACACAGGGATCCTCTTCGTAACCCTCCGATGACTCCCTTAGCATGCGCAATGGAGTCCTCAAGTCACGCCCGTAGGCTAGTTCAGCGGAGCTAAATCCTGTGCTTTCGTGGGGGACGTATCTCATTGCAAAGATTGCTGCTGGAATTCAGCCTTCCCAATCACAGAGACCTAAGTATCCGCTTTAGCACTGAGTGCATACGCTCGACTGGATTTGACTGAGGGTGGTGAATGGAACTGCGGATTATTTTAATCCCACACCGTTCAAAGAACGTTGTTGTGAACACGCTCCCGTTATCGCTTTGTATCTCTGCAGGGAACCCCACGCGAGAGAAAATTGACAAAAAGGCATATATAACACATGCGGAACTTAGCTCCTTCAAGGGAATGGCCTCGGGAAATTTGGTTGCCTCGCACAGTGAGGTCAGAATGTAGCGACAGCCAGAGTTGGACGCTGGCAGTTGGCCGACAGTATCTATTACAAGTCGCGGAAAGGGCTCTGTAATTATGGGAACTAGTGTCGTGGGTGCTTTCCATTTATCCGTCGACTTGCTGACCCGCTAGCAGATGTCGCAAGATCTAACAAGCTGTTCCAGATTTTTCCAGCAGCGAGGCCAGTAATATTCGAGGGCTAATCTAGCTTTTGTTTTCTTTATGCCCAGGTGGCCCACCCATGCATTTCCGTGTGCGAGCTCTAGAAGCCGCCGCCGGTACTTCTCAGGCAATAGGAGTTGCTCATATGCGCGTCCCTTTGAGTCGCAGTATTTCTGGTACTGAAGGCCTGATTTCTCATGAAAGCTGATGTTCTTTCTTGCGACTCTCTCGCTCACCTTATTGCTTAGAGCTCTTAACGATGGGTCGTTTTTCTGCTCTGCAATAAGTGCTTTCCTATCAACCTTAGTCAACTCCTCCCAACAAGCCGAAGCAGCTGTTAATGTCGAACCGTTCGCGTTGGTTTCTGTTGCCCCATTCTCTACGGAATCGGCAGTTCCTTGGATTTCGTAAGCTGCCACTTGTTCGGGAACACCTTCACGGTCATGCTCATGCGGTTTAGACGGATCAGTTTTTCTGCAAGGATCCCCCGGCTGGTCTAGAGAGGGGTTCGGTGCCTGCTCATTTATCGGAGCGCAGTCGAGTTTCATTGCGAGATTTCGCGCTCGAGAACGTGTTAGCGCCATGCAAGCCAAGCCCGAGGTAAAAGAGAGACCTTTCTCTTTCAGCAGCTGCTCGGATTTGTTCGAAAACAGGTAGGGCAAGTGTGTCGGCAAGTTTGCGCAAACTGCCGCTTTTGTGTCTAGCCTGCCAAGAGTCCCCTCTAGGGTCACCTTCGCTATAGGCAAGCATGCACTCCGTTCTTCGGCGACCTGCTTAATCCAGGCGCATTCGCCGGTGTAGTCCGTGGAGGAAACACAGGACAGGTGAGCAACATGCATGGTAGCCGCTGAATCCAGCAGTGCCCTGAATTTCTTGCCATATATAACCACGTCCCGCATGTATGGCTCGAGCAATTTAAGGTTTTCCTCCGACTATCGAAATGCACGCGAACGCCTCTTTTGCTGTTTGGAGTTCACTGAGATGTGACCCTCCTTGTTTCAATTACAGCAGACAATGGGCTTTCGCGCTTCAAACGCGCGAGCTCCATTTGTCTGCTGTTTCGGCGAATCGGCAGATTTCGGTGACTCCATCTTGTTTTCGCTACCTCCTCCTTTTGATCCCGCTTCCTCTGTTCAGTGATCTCGGCATGCTGGTGGCACCCGTCGGTCGGGGATTCTCTTTAAATAGGTTTCTTCCTTTCCTAACATGTTATCGTACCCTGTCTTGCTTTGGAGGTTTCGGCGAACGTAATACTCGCCTGCGAGCTGTGCTGCTTTGTCTAGGTCTATATCTGTTAGCCTATCTTGCAGCCAAATCCTCAGATCTTCTGGAATTGCGCTATAGTACTGCTCTAGTGCGATGCACTCCAGTACATTGTCATGACTTCCGTGCACCTCAGCGGTCTTAAGCCACTCGTTTAAGTTGACTTTAAGCCGGCACGCTGTGTCAGTATGAGACTCTCCGCCTTTCTTTGCCTGCCTGAATCGCTGCCTAAAGGCTACAGCAGAAAGCCGGTACTTTCTAAGCAGTGCGCTCTTTACCTTCTCGTAGTCATCACACTCTTCCCGTGAGAGGCCAGCCACCACTTCGGCCGCCTCGCACGGAAGGAGACGAAGTAACTTCTCAGACCAAGCGCTCTTGTCGATGTGCACCTTCCCGCATGCGCGTTCCAAATTTACCAAAAAGAGTGTAATATCGCCTCCTACGCGGTATGGTGAGACAAGATCCTGCAATCTCTGCCTCCCTTGTTCTTCTACCGAAGCTACAGGGCTAAGACGCGCCATATTCCCTCCCTTCGACGCGATTTCGAGCTCCTTCATTTTTCGAGCATGTTCTCTCGCTTTTTCCTCTGCCTCACGGACCTCCGGTCCCTCTTGAGCCAAACGAAGCTCTTCTTTTTCTTTCTGCTCGCACAAATCCCGTCTCTTTTGTGCCAACCGAAGCTCTTCTTTTTCTTTCTTGCGTCCAACAATCGTTTCCAAAGCCTCGTCGACCTCCTCAGTAGTCACCTCCTCCTGCAGCATAACCTGGAGAATTTCTTTTTTTCTTTTCGCGGAACGTAGCGAAATCCCCAGCTCCTGGCAAATTTCGAGCAGGTCCTGCGCTTTTAACTTCTCCATCGTGAGTTCCACCATGCGTTAGCAAGCCCACTAAAGCAAAAGCCCTATCTTGAAGTGGACAAAGCCGTTTCCCTAAATCAATTTCCCAGACAACAGGAATCCGCACCTAGCATCTGCCTGTGCTAGTACGGTCTGGAGAAATGAACGGAAAACATTGGGCACTCACCCTGCCAAGGTAAAGCTGACGCCTGTCAGTCCCTTAGCTGCCGAGGTCCGTTGGAGCCGGTAACTTCACGTGGACGTCCCACATCTGCCATCCAGTTGTTGGAATTCAGGTAGCAGCATCCCACCGCTGACACCAGTTGTTGGGATTCAGGTAGCGTGACTGGGCCGGAGAAGAGACGAGGACGATCGGAGGAAGAAAACTTGGAAAACTTTATACAAGGACGATTTACATTATCTACAAGTACGGGCAACTGAGAGTGCTTCTCAGTAAAGAAAGCTTCTTAGGAGTCGGGAGTCTCTGATACCTCTCAAGAAGAGGGCTCTCTCTCTTGGTATCAAACCAGCAGCTCCTTAAATACTCTTCGTATTCCCTAGATCCCTAGCTGAGGAATACAGTTCGAAGAAAGATGTCCAATCACACGATGGCACTCATGATACCACCCACGGCAGGGCGGTCCTGATGTTTCTTCACAGCTCGGTCGAGGGAAAGGGAACAGGACCCGGTCACGTTGTCGTCCCCGCGGCTTCCAGTTGGCCACGCACGTGCGTCCGGAGGGCACCTGCATGACAGGAATGCAGGCTGTCTCCCCGCAGGTGTCGAAAGAGCTTGACTGGTGACCGGAACGCGGACGCTCTGTCGCAGGTGCGGCACTCGGGCAATTGTTCAAATCCAGCGTGACTGAAGGGGACCACATTGATACCGCACTTCGTCGTGGCGAGGACCGGAACGAATACGCTTATGGTAGTCGTTGGCATTCTTGTTGAACGCTATCGTCGCTATGGGGATGCTATCGTCGCTGCTTCCGGCATTCGTGTTCGAACACGTGAGGACGCTATTGTCGTCGTTCCCCCTGGCAGTCCTGCAGTCACGTCTCCCCCAGACGGCTCACCCACCCTCGCGGTGGTCTTCAGGGAATCCTCCCCATGCCCCACTTCGCCAAATTCCACAGCAGGAAGGAAGCGCGAGCACAACAGCAGGCTGGCAGATGCGTGAACGGCGGCTTGTTGAGCACGCAGATTTACTAGGAAGGGACTCTTTTGTCTGTATTAGAGTACTGGGCCGAAAATTCAAGTGCACGCCACACTTTCCAATCAACCTGTTCCGTCATCTGGAGCAGGTAACTCGTGAAGTGATGGACGCCTTTTTTATAAGGAAAACACTAACCCGTGTCTCAGTAATCCTACAGTGTCCTTGTCAGCAAAGTATTCCGCTACTGAGATGCCCAGCTGCCCCCTGCTTCTGAATAGTATTTATGTATTGGTTTTCTTTCCTTGGCACTTATTTCACCTTGTCTTCAGGTTATGATGTGCGCAGTTTTCTATGGTTCTCTGCATTTATGCAATTGCCTTTTCATTAAACCTTTACTTGCGAGTCAGCGCATGTGATGTCTTCTTTCTCTTGCGTGGTGCGTATAGTTTACTCTGTTTTTCACTGCGAATATTCATCAAGTAGCCCAAACTTCTGCTTCGCTACAATTTCACTGCCTGGACATCAAAGGGTAAAAAAGATCCCTTACCTTGATATACCGATTCTTGATTAAAATTATAAGGTGGCAGAAATATAGCCCTAGCGCTCTATTACGTCGCGTATCGTACGCAATATGTAGCTAAGGCTTGTAAACAGATACTAATTTGATTTCAAGTGCCAATATGCTTCACGTAACGATAACTCACTTTCTGTTTCGCCTAGGCAGGGTACAGGGGGAGTCAGGATTGTTTCCCGCCCGGCTAACTGCAGTCTCGGCAACTGGATAAAAGTGGTGTGCCTACCTGTACTTCTCGTCTTTGCCGCTACAGCACTCATCTGCATGACAACGACGCATTGGGTGCGGATCCAGCGCGGGGATTTTTGGAGCACAAGCCCACTGCGGCACCGCGTTAAGAACTCTGATCCACCCAAACAAAGACTTCTATCGATTTGTGTGTGACGGCTAGAGGCAACAGCACCGTGTGCTGTCTGTTGCGGATGCTGCACAGGACATGATGTACACCCGTGCGCTCAATGACATTGAGGGGGATCCCGGATTCGCCATGAGTAAAAATACTGCAGCAGCGTCGGTGCCGAACGTCCGAAAAAGGGTAGCCGATTTGGTTGCGTTCTGCGTGCAGTATTCTCGGAACAGCCTACACGAACTGAAAATATTCTTGGCCGAACGACACCTCCCATGGCCTGCTACCTCTCCCAGGGACCTGTTAGAGATTTTGCTCGACTTCTCAGGAAAGTGGAATCTCCACTTATGGTTCCAAGTGACCTTAGGCCTGGCACCTTACCGCAGCGGGACGGGACAGCCCTTGTTCAAGTTTGGAAACAGCGCCTCTTTCCGAGCCTGGATATTTTTGATGCGTGTGTTGAGCGACCAAGGAAAGGAGACCCCGATGTCTCTACGCTACCGGAAGTACATCAGAAGTGTGTTGGGTCTCTTCAGAGTTTCGGAGTCACGAGCAGAACAACTCACCTCTCCTATCCAGGAGATGGATCGGCTGACACTGAATGTGTTAGGTATCGCGATGGCCGATCCCGAACAGAAGATCCTTCGCATGTCAATTCACAACATGACTGCAACTGCGACACCTGGCATCCCAACCGGCCGCTAGTTGCCCCTTCTGAACGAGTACTTCGCCTGGGTGCGGCTCTTTTTTGCTAACAATTGTGGAAATATGGGGGGAACAGCCTCCCGCCCCGCCCGCACTCCCACTCCGCGAATGCAGTGTTCCCGCTCGCTAACCGCGGAGGGGTTCGTGCTCGAGGGAGAAAGGGAAGGGACGACACAGCGTTAACACTCATATGCTAGTATATGCTATAGCGGGCAAGCCAGCTACAAAACATCATCGAGGCATTCCTCGGAAATAGAAGGCCACGTAAGAAGGACTTCCGACTTACCGGCTGGGGCAGCGGCGCGACTTCGGAAGTATCGGCGGCGAACATTTATATGCGTCGACAACGGCAGCCGGGTTTTCCCGTGCGCGCCGCATTCTTGGGGTAAAGCCCTTCCCTAGCGTTTGCTGCGCTCGCTTCGCTGCCTGGAACCAGAATTCCAGCGGCAAGGCACAAATAATCCCCGTACGCCTGCCACGGAATGTGACGAGAGCGTGCGGCTGCAACCGCTCGTGACGCTGGCCGGATCCCGAAGAGTCTTTGCTCGGTCCCGCAGAGTTCCACGTAACCTATGAGGTGGCGCTACCGTCGCCGTTCTCTTTCCCCCATGAGGGAGACTTCCCTCCTCGCCCAGCCGGGGTTTCCATTACCGACGGCCGACGATGAAGATGGTCCGCATCGAAATGGAGGGGGAAACAGGGTTCCACATCTCTTTCTCCTTAAATGTTGGCCTATGGTTGAACTCATCCATGGAGGCCAATGACGAAGGGTCCACGAGGTGTTTCGGTGACGACAGCAAGACAGCTCGTACAGGCGGGTTGCCGGGGTCATCGGACGAGCAGCAAGGTCACCGGGCACCCGTCCTTGTCCCGCGGCAGGCTTCCAAAATTATCTTGTCGGGAGGGTGTTCGCGCCGACGCGCCTTTTATGGAAGGTAGGGGGGCTGCTCCGCCCGCTCTCGTAGCCGCTTCAAACTGCTCGCCGGAGACTCCGCCGCTCGATAACTCACGACCGCGAGGCAGCAGGCAGGGATCCATACATTGGACAGCAGGCCGGGGCAGCTTCTCTTGAACTCTGCATATTGCTCGTAAGATCTCCAAAAGTTTGAATAAAAAACAATGAAGACCGCGCAAGCTCACCATTTGGTAAAATGCGGAGCAATGCAAGTGCCAAACAATCCTATCCGGCACCGCCCAAATGCTCGGTTCATTTGAAAGTAGCTTGCTGTCTTCGGTCGAAGCACATTCGCGGTTCGCTTTCCGACATGGTGGTGTTAAGCTCATTTGAACTGGTTTAGCGTCTCTGTTTCCGCGAAATCATAAATTCGCTTTGCAGCCCAAAAAAATACTAAGTTCGTTCGAACAAAGTCAGCTTTCTGTAGTTGAGCGAGACTTCTCGGCTCTAGCGAGGTTAAATATAAAACATGCAAACCCGCTTGCGCGTGCTTGTGCCACGGCACGACTGTGTCCTCCCAAAAGCGAAAGGCAGCTCCCGAAGAGCCTTAGGCCTACTCGATCTTAGTCTTCCGGGTGCCAACAAAGGGCCAAGAACAATAGCTAGAACACAACGCCACGAGGAGATACGTTTCTGCCAAGGTGACCGTAACGCGAACGGCGCCTACCGCTTCTCAAGGTGTCGCAGCGCCCCGGTGCCTTTTCTGTAATCACGACTGCAATCCAAATCAGCTGATTACGGCACCCTCTTCCCAGAGCCAAAGAGAAAAACAGAGAATATTTACAACTATGTACAAGAGAAATCGGGCTACCCTTCAGGCTTCCGCATTTACTCGCTTCTGGCTTGCTGTTCTCCATGGACGTCTCGGTCTCGCTCTCCATGTGCGGACCTCGTAGGATCACCTTCCAAAGGTGTACCGATGAAGTGATCATCAAAAGCGTAGCATGCACGGCAATTCTCCCATGCTGCTATTGCGCTCATCTCGGTGTCAAGAAAGCATCTTAGCCTTGCTAGCAACTCCGAATTCAGGTCAGGCCTAGCGCTGTTCCAAATCCGGGCGGGCATTCCACGAACCGAACAGACTTTCGTCCCTCGTACCAAGAGCTTTCACACGTTGGGCCGCCATTGTGTAAATATGGCGGGATACAAAGGGAGGGACGACCAAACGTTAACACTCGTAAGCTATTTATTGCAGTTGCAATTAATACACAGAGCGGGCAAGCTAGCTACAAAACATCAACGAGGCATTCCTCGGAAAAAGAAGGCTACGTAAGAAGGACTTCCGACTTACTGGCTGGGGCAGGGGCGCGACTTCAGAAGTTTCGGCGGCAAACATCTTTATGCGCCGACAACGGCAGCCAGGTTTTCTCGTGCGCGCCGCATTCTTGGGGCAAAGTCATTTCCTAGCATTTTCTGGGGAAGGCGACCAGAGCGCGCGTTCGCTGCGCTCGCTTCGCTGCCTGGAACCAGAAGTCCAGCTGCAAGGTGCAACGGATCCCTGTGCGCCTGCCGCGGAAGGTGACGAGAGCGTGCGGCTGCAACCGCTCGTGACGCTGGCTGGATCCCGAAGAGACTCTCTGTCCGATCCCGCAGAATTCCGCGTAACCTACGAGGTGGCGCTCCCGTCGCCGTTCCCTTTCCCCCATGAGGGAGACTTCCCTCCTCGCCCAGCCGAGGCTGTCCATTACCGACGGCCGACGATGAAGATGGTCCGCATCGAAATGGAGGGGGGAAACAGGTTTCCACACAATGAAGTGCAGTTGGAGAATCCCGGGCTTCTCCGGGCTGTTGCTTACTTCCGGGGGTGTAAGGCGGAGACGCGGGATTCTCTTACCCTCAGCCTAGGCCTTCACGTGGTTACCGAACTAGGTTAGATGGCAGACAAGGAAATTGCGGATGGCACACTTCAGCTCGTGGATCTTCCCTGGTCAGCGCACACCTGCCGCTGCCTTGTTGAAGTAGAAATGACACAGGCGTGGCTTGGTCTAGCCTCTTTCCCAGACACCAAGGCGTAGAGGCTCTTGTTCAGAATGTTCGAGACATCCTGGTTAGTGACGTAATGCGCCTCAGCAACGCCACGCTTCAGCTAAGCGCAAGAAAGGGACGTGTCCAGTGGGACATCGAAAGGTACCTCGTGAATGTACTGCCGGAGCCCAACCTCGGATCAAGCTTTTTCATCATCTGGAAGAGCTTGATGAATATCCAATGGCGGCTGCAGCAACGTGGCTTGAACAACGTCATCAGACCCAGATCCGTGCTGAGCCACACATGGAGTATTTACGGTGCACTCACTGCCTCCGAAGAATTCTTCGTATTCCCCCTGTACCACCCGGAACTGCCGCCTGCAGTCAACTGCGGTGGCGCAGGAAGGCTGCTGGCAGACGACGTTCTGAGGATACTCTTCTACGAGCCCTTTCACGGCCAGGAACAAGTAGGCCAGGACTACCACGTCGGGGATCTCAACGAGGGGGCGCGATGTAATCGTTGCCGGAGTGGTCCCCGTTCCACGTCGACACGAGAGCACTGCTGGCGGCCTGGAAGGCATACAGACTGGACTTACAGCGGCACTCCACTGACGTTCATTCCGGGCGGTGTGGTCGAGGCTTGCGGATGACAGGCTCCTCTTTGTGGCCTCTTGCTACGCACTTTGCTCAAGTGGTTACTACATGGACCAGCTGGACGGGGATGCCAGCCGCCGCTGCAACGTGGCGACTGAAGCGCTCTGGGAGTTTAGGACGGGATTTCAGTGTGACAATCAAAAACGTTAGCAGTAGTGCCTGTAGTTGGCGTTGTTTTGTTTCTTTTTTTCTTCTGCTACGGGGACCTGGACATTTTCTGCCGATGTGCTGAAGGTGTACGCATCAGTGTGCTTTCTTTAGAGCACCAGCTGTAGACAACGTATTGGCGTCATGTACTGGATTGTGTTGTTTGATTGGCAGCTAGAAAAGTCTCACTGCATCCTGAGGAGACGTGTACTTGAATGCTACAGGAAAATTACACGATGGCTGCCGTGGATATTCTACCCTCGTGAGCTCTTGACTGCCTAATGGGAATTCATTTGGCATATGGAGGGGCTCTTGCATTTCACAAATGTTGCTCTGGTGCCTCGTGCGATCGGAACATTGAAAAAAGATGCGGCTTTTCGCCGGCCTAGATTTGAATAAAGTTCTGGAAAGGTAGTATCAAATTTTGTACCTGGAAGAGCCATAATAGAGAATTGTACATTGTGAATGACGATCTCATGTGTTCCACTAAACAAAATCATGTGTGCCTAGCTATCTGCCCACATCATTACCACTCTGTGCTATTTCGGATAAAAGATTTTTGTTGCTTGTTCTCTGTTAGATGAAATATTGTGTGTTCCAAGCTGTTGACATTCCTACTGCATATACCAATGGACCTTACGCGGGCCTTACGCATATCACGAATAAACATGGAATTGCTGATCTCTGGCTAGATTTGCGCCGTGGTTATGGACAGCGAAAAAAAACTCATTAAAAGGTTCATGCAAGAAGTCTACTGGCTTTCATCGCAATTTTTGGCAAAGCTTGCTAGCACAGTTTCTCATGAGGTCTTATTCCTTGTGAAACAGTATCTTCTTGATAATATTCTTCTTCCTTTGTTCTCATTTCTTTTAATGGGATAGCAGATACAGCTCTGAGTAGTGTGGAGGGTTTAAGCCGGAGTATTTACCGTGTGGAATACCAGGCAGGCAGCTGGTGGAATTATTTAGAACCACGCAACAAACTGGCACTAAGAAGACGATAACAGAATTCAACTAGTTACTCGCACATGCGTGAAAAACAGCTACAGAAACAAGCTTGTGTTCATGGCTCTGGTCTGCCTACTATCCTTTAATTCCACGGATCTGCATCTGTCTCTTACCAACGAGGGCGCAGTCAACCATATTTTATGGGCATAAATCAGGCGGGATGACAGCGAAGTTCACGCTGCGCTTATTTCACGGGTTTTGCGAATGTGAGTCGATATGTCTGGGTAAGCCTGTCGCATCGAATCGCTACGGCTACTGGTATAAAACAAAGATCGCAAGTGTAATTTTTCAGTCCAGCACTATCTGAACTGAGGCAAGTGAAAATACACTCGACGTTCAACAATTTTGCGATGCAGTGCGCCAGTGATCGCTCACATCTGCGTGCATGCCACTTTCAGTATGCCAACCCAAGCGTAGGGTAGATATCGACAATCATAAGCGCTCCCTGTAGTTACTAACTTCCCTTTAGTCCAACCAAGCTTTCGAGTTCGAATTAACTACTATAGTCCGAAAGTATCCACGTTACACAGGCACTTGCTCAGCCCTGGATAATTGGAACGTACGTCTCGCCGCTAACATTTTGAGAGAAAATCCTAAATTTGCTGTTTTTGTTCTGCGTCTCAAGCTGGCCGGACTTTTCGCCGCCTATGCAGTCGTTCGATCGGTAGATCCAATAAATTCAAATTCAAATTTAGAGATGCTGTAGAAACGATCGTCACAAAAATAATGCCAGAAGGAATGGAACGTACAAGTTTGTATTCATCATTAGATTAATATTAATATAGCGATGTTCATCTCATGGCAGATAGTGCAAAGACCAATGACGGAGGCTACAAACCTGCCGTGAACGCTCAGTCGCTGCCGCTTGGAGGCGGCGGCCGCATTTCATTGAAGCCAAAATGCGAAAGCGTCCGTCCAACGAGGTTTGAGTGCATGTTGAAGATCGGCCTAACTTAATCAAGAGCCTTCCAATACGGTGTGCAGCACGGTCCAGGTGGGTCCTTTTCTTCGTGTATAAATCTATTAATTAATTAAATAAAACCTCCACAACACACTGAGGGTCGAGAAATTAGCTGCTCTTTATTTTACATTGTTTAGTTACAGAATGACTAAAGAAAAAAGTTATGCACAAAAAGCTTCTGTCTAGCAGAGTTTTTGCAAAAACTGATATGGTGGAAAGTTACACGCAAGGGGACAAATTAAGAAGACGTGACTATTGGAAAGAATGTTTCTACTTAAAGCCATGTGGAAACAGTCGGTAAACGACAATATCTGTATTGATCACACACCTGTTTATTGTAGACTGAATGTAAGCGTAATCATGCTGCCCTTGCAAAAGTATTGCACAGAGTAAACGACCAAATTCTCCTGAAGAAAATAAAAGTTCGCGAATCCAAAGTGCTCCGTGTACGTTTGTTGTTTGCTACGAAGTAAATGTACTCCACTCCTGAAAAGAAAAAGAAACCAAGTGCAGATCAGGTGTCGGTTTCTCCATACGAGTCGAGCTGCCCGTCCGCAGCTGGCTACGAGCGCTGAAGGGAATCGCAATTGCGACTGACAACCGGCGCGAGTCGCCGGAGCGCTCGACGTTGTTTGCACAAAGGTGTTGCGGTGCTTCAGTACGCCTGCGTCGGTAGTGCAGAGCTTACCAGCATAACAGTTTAGGCCACCCCCGTCAGCATGATCGTGCATATAAGTTAGTCTTTAGTCTACCCGTGCCATCAAGGTGAAGTAGCGAACGAAGATAGCTATGATGGGCAACCATTGTTAATGCATTCCTGCAGTAGTTACACGCAGCATTTCGCATGTTTTCTGCAAATATTTGTAATCATCCGGGCAGACCGCATGGCGTACATGCGTTTCTTGCAGCTATATCATACAGGCTTCCGGGACAAGGGTCATTTGAAGCCGTCGTTAAGGTAAGACAGACCAACCAAAATAGACTTGTTGCGGGGACCTTTCTCTACGGCGGCTGGTCTCCTGATTGAAGTTTCGAGCAAGTTTCGCGTTGCTGACAACCGCTCAAGGTGTAGCGGCCCAACACTCGTACATCGTTTTCGCCGCAAGGCTCCAGAAGCGATCCATACCGTCTGCGCGATGCTCGCGACTTTCTGGTCTGAACGTGCCTTGAGTTCTGCGAGTGCAAACCGAGTGCAGTGGGGCATGCCATTGTCCGTGCGCTTATAAATTATCTCAGTGCAAATACCGCAGCTACTATATGCTTTCTGTTACGAGCACTACTGTGGACGTCATATTTCCACAAGGTGTGAAAGCAGTTGTCACTGTAATCCGTACAAGCCCTGCCCCTTAAAGCTTGTACTTTAAAAGCAAAAGCCCTGCGTACCTATTTGCTGTGCGGTGTCAACTAGCGGCAAGCATGACGCAGTTGTGCAGATCGATTCACCTTAAGATACATGTAAAAATTTGTGATTGAATACGCGCTGCCTAACTGAAGGCGAGGGAAGGTTACTTGCATCTTGCGCTGCTGTGTTAACCACGCATTCTGAGTCATTCGCTGCACATTTCTGACTCTCCCCAGTAGACCTTTAACTAGTACAGTCGAACCGGAATGCGTGCAGCACAAATATAGTCTATAGAATGAGCAAGCACCACTTTTTTAAATATTGTTACTTAACCCGATTAGCAGCATACAAGCATTTGCCTCAAGAAGCCACATTATAGGTTCAGTCTATAAATGCACAAGAAATAAGGGACTGTGGCAAAAACGCACAACCGGCGAGGAAAAAATTACAAAGGGCACAAAAACTACTCAAGTTGTTTGAATGTGAAAGCGGTTTATTGTTTTTATTTACATTTGGTTCATTTTACTTTATTTTTTTCTTCCTTCCTAATGAGACACCTACTCATTAGCATACAGTCGTAAGGCAGCGCATATACTAGGTTCGCCTTTAAACGCCAAGAAGCAGCGCAGTTTGATGGTCTACGTTTTTTATGTTCGCCAGATCACTCAGCACTGGTATATCAGTGTGGAGCCTCAATTGTAACTGCCACTTTCGATATTATTGTATTGTTATTGTTGTTTTTTTCTAGACGTTGTAGTGAAGGTCCCTGGACTGTTTTCGAACACCTGGCGTTTTCTAAACTGCGCTATCATCACGCAGCATTGGGACGGTTTCTCATTTCACCCCAGAGACATGCAGCCGCCACAGACGAGATTCGGACCCTACCACACTGTGCTCAGCAGCAGATCACCTTAATTACTACGTCATTGCGAAGGATGTGTCACTCAATATGCGGCATTGCGAAAGTCGTATTTAGAAAGCGAAATAGTCGCATCTGCATTACGGGCCATTCTGTACCTCATCCAGACCGCAGACACCTTTTTATTGTGCGATTGAAAGCGGTGATACTTAAAACCAAGATGCTAATATGCGACTGTCTTAATGTAGACAGGGGCACTGTTCTGAATTTTGTTCACAGCACACACTGTGTTCATGTCGCGCGTTTGCATCGTTTAGAACTTTCGCACTAGAACAATTTTTACCATAATCAATTGTTTCCATCACTGCTTTAGAGACACGTAAAAATGAAAAAAAAGTCATTGGCGTCACTAAAGCGCGAAGAATGCTGACTGACGGTCAAATATAAATGAAACAATTTTTTCTTGTCTTTACTGTTTTTCTTTGAGTTATTTTAGACAAAGTGCGTGTTTTTGTTCAAGAACCATCACATAAACCTTGATAATAAACGAAGCTTGAATGTCCTATTAGCGGTCACATTTTTAGGCGAGCGACGACGCACAACCCACCAGCGAAGCGTCATCCGAAACGCCAGTGAAGTGCCACCCTTTTCCGCTGAGTGTGTTATGAATTGAGCAGCCCTATATATGGGGTGACAATACAGAAAAGTTCCTTTCGCGCACCCGGAACCATGCATTGCAAACATTATTTTTTAATTTATTGTTTTTCCTCTGTGTCATCAGCGGCTGAATTAAGCGATATCAGGGGGTCAATATATTCTGGTCGATGTCTGTTACCAGCCCTGGTACCGTACTTGATGCTGACCGACAGAGAAGAGGTAGTCTAATGGATAGTAAAATGAAGCACATGCGAAATATGGCTCGTACTTTCAAATATGTGCGCCAGCGGCTCATCAGCCCTATCTGACGCTTTTTTGGCGTGCTCAAAAGCTTCAGCAGTCTACCGACTGTTGCCGCTGAGCTGGAGCAGACGCTATATAGTTACTGCAAAATTTTTCCATTGAATTAAGCATGCGCAGTGCATGGCGTCAATATCCTCAACTGTGGCAGCCCCGTTAACAGTATCACTCCCTGCTCAAAAGTGCGCATTCTTGCTGCAGCTTGGAACCTCTGTTTTCTATATTGGATCGTTGTCTTTTGTGCGCGAACAGCTCACTCGGTCGTCGAAGTTAGTTATGGCGCATGCCTTCGCGATGTCCTCTAAGCGCTATTTTTGTCCAATGTTTTGTGTTGCCCCATACCAAACTCTTGTTTTGTCCCCTCTGTGTGCATGGGTTACCGTCAGAGAGTGCTGGGCATGAACCCGGCTAGTATGCGTAGTCTTCCGCTTAATGGGAAGCTGGAGACGCGTTTGCGTGGATCATTACGTCATTAGATTAAGCGCTACAGTGCGGAACACTGCTTGTGGAATATACATTCCATGGCGAACCACCAAGCAAGCTTGCCATACTTACGACGTAGACGTTTAGCAGGCGGAAACTGTCGCTGAACTCGGGTTTGATTTCTCCGCTCTTGTACGGCTCGTCTCCGGGCGATATTCTTCTGGCGCCCTCGTTTGCAAAGTCTGCCAGAATCAAAAACGACTCTTCCGTTCTTTTCACCAGGAAAGCAATAGTTCTGCCCACATACCAATTGCCGGAATTGAATGCAATACTCATGTCTGGATGGCCAAACTTGGCTTCAATTCTGGAAAATAAAAACAAAGCAAATTATAAGAATACACGCTTATGCACACCAGGAACCAGCGCTGATGACGGATGGCTGTGCATCGAGAGATTCAAAGCTTATTTATCAGGAAATCAGTTTATTTAAAAATCGCTCACATGCTTTTCTGCGTGGGGAAGGAAATTTGGGAGATAAGGACGGAAGGAGAGCGGTGCGGAAAAGGTAACATAAGCCTGTTCAATTAATAGGCCTATTATTGGAATATTTATTTGTACGGAACGCTAGCTCAAGCCATTTGTATATGCAGAGTTCAGGTGAAGTCGGTATATAAGCGATTTAATGAAAAAAACAAGAATTTAGTTTTTTTTTAATTGAAGCTTTTCTGTCTCTCTCTCTTCTCTTCGTTCTGTTTAGATAGGAGTTCGGAGAGTGGGAATTAGTGCTCACATGTCTGCCTCGTTGAACCGGACGGCTTCGCCTTGGAATTTTACCGATGTACCCACCTTCAGTTTTAAACCCGGGAACCAGAACGACGGTCCCTGCAGGCAGCAACACGGTTCCCAAGCCTAAGTTGGTATATTCAGTACTTTCCTCATTAATCCCGAAGATGAGATCGGTCTGGATAAAAAAAGTGTACTGATTGCTGCAGAGCAGATAAGCTCCATAAAGTTATCTGCATCGAACTATACCGTGTAGCTTAGGACGGTGAAGAAGGAAATATTCTTTGATGTGTCGAAAGGGCTTAGAGTTCAGAGGAAACTCTAATAGACTAAACTTATCTGCAGTGATAATTGAGGCTGCTGTTTTGAACGGGGAGCATATGTCGAATTCGCCTCCTTCATACGCTATAAAAACTACTCTAAGATAGCATTCAGCTCAAATGCCGGGCTATTCTCGCCCAGTAGGTGGAGACAACACAAAGAAAAAGCAGAAGTGTCATTACTTGAAGCAGGACGACCACAGCCTCGTAGGTTTGTTTCAGAAAATGTGAAGTGAAGATGAAGATAGTAACACGTGTTCTGTAGCTATTTCACCGTTTTTCTTCCTTTACTGGCCATCCTCTAACAGTAAATACAATAAACAGGAAAAGGTTCTTAGCTCTAGCTTATTTGCATTCACTGTCTTTTAATGGTTTTTCGCTGTATGTTCTGAAGTTTTTCACTGTGTAATGCAGCCTTTCAATGAGAGTACAGGCATCATCACCACCAGCACTTTTCACAAGTGAGCGGCGATCACGTAAGTACGGGTTTAGTGTGCTGCTCTCAGGCTCTACCACACCGCCATTCACTGCAAATCTTGATCACGGAGCTCATTATTATATTTATGTATTATGTTTGAGTTTAGCGGTGGTAAAATAATGTTCCATTTCTAAATCTAATTTTCGCAGCTATGAATGTGTCTTTTGCTGCGAAACAAACATTAGCATAGCAAATAATGAAGGTCGTTAGCACATAAAGTTGGTTTAGTTGGTTTTCTGTTCTCTTCTGTAGGTCCCGTTTCTTGCGCTAATTTTCTAGCAAGAACGAGCGAAACTCTGAATTTAAAAAAAAAACAAATATTGGATGGAGTTGCCCTCAGAGTCTCTATCACTTTCAGGTGAAGCCTGTAGTGCCAAATGAATTTATAACAGCAGCTATCTTGCAGCCTAAAAGCACGCATTTGCGGACAACACAAGAGCCTGTAGACAGTTCATTCAGAGCCCGTTTGATGCACGAGCACGTAATCTTGTGAACACTGAAAAAAACAACATAGAAAACAAAGTGGCTTACTAGTCCATTAGCAGGAAAGAATTTCTTCTTTTCGTCAGTATAGTGTAGAGAACATACGACGTGATCTCCTACAGAAAATCTCACCTTCCAGGTTTTACCTGCAACATCCACAAGAGGAAAGAGATGCAGAGTTTTTGAGAGCCAGTGCATTCTTCAGACAGTGAGCGTTCAGACATTGAGGAAGTGGTGATTTAATAGTGGTCACACGCGAAAAGAAAAGAAAAATTACTCAATTTCTTTTTTCTTGAACAATGCATTAACGGAAGCGATGTAGAGTAGTTTACCAGCATTGTTTGTGTGAACACATTAAAGCTAAGGGGGCTTTCACCGCTTTGATCATCGTCACATGCATTGCCTTATTTTGAACCTGTCATGCTACGGTTAGGATTCAGCGTACCCCGAAAATCTCACAGTTTGACTAAAAATTCAATTTTAAAATCGTTCTCCGACTAGCTCTTCGCGCCACAAAATGCCTCTTTTTTTTCTGATTAGAGTCATGTCACTTATTCCCGAATAGAAAGAACGCAGTGAATTATTTGTGCGTTCCACTACGAGACCTGACCCCAATGTGTGACACTGCCATTAAAAGGGCCCTTAAAAAGAAGAAAAAAAGAGACAGGTGTTAGTTGTACTCACCAATCTGCATTCGCATCGAATCTCAGACTCGAAGGAAAATCTGAGTGAAGCTTGTGGGAAATCGTCTTTTCCATCGCCCGCCGATGGAAAATCCCCCCCCCTCTCCCCCTTCATCTTCCCTCCGAGCGGCAGTGGAGAACGCGGGGGAGAGACGGATCTTCTCTCCCCCACTTCTTGTCTTCTGCGGCAGTGCAGGAGTTGGTGATAGGAGGGACGGCGGAGCGACGGCGATACAGGTCTGGAGCACGCTGGAAGCCGCAGTTGTCATGATGACGCCGCTTCTTTCACGTTGCTCGCTCGCCTGCCGCCAGTGCTGTACCGAGGAGGCCACTAGTTGAGGAGTTCCCCAATAAACACCTTAGCCGGCTGGCTACTACTCGGTGCGTTGTTCTTCGCTGCCGCAGCTGTGGTCCCATCTAGTGGAGCGGTCCTGTCTCAGACCGCACTGCAGACCCCAGAAGCTTTTTCAGAGTACGTCTAAAACGATGTTCTCATAGCACGTTCCATTTCATAGCATGGGTGAATCGCGTGGCGCTATGTCCACTCATGACTTCCGCTCCCCGTAGGCATCTTCGCTCTCACTTAACTATGCCGACGGCCTTGGCGTGCTGCAGATCACCACACGGACCGCACTCTGTACAGGCTCCCAACACACCACACACCACGAGCTGCACACAAGTACCCCATCGGCTCAAGGCTGGATGGATAGTTGCATGTTAGGAGCGTCCTCTATATGACAGGGTGGTGGCGAGTGCCACCATGCTCGTTATTTTTTCTTTGTATTCATTTAACGAATCTGTCCAATTAACAGGTGCTTTTTAGAAATTATTCCTTTTGATGATGAAGTTGAATTTGATTCTCGCAATGGAAGCTTTGGCCAAAGCGCGTCAAAGACCCAGTATGCTCTGAAATGTGTTTTTTTATTAATTTGGTTGGTCGTTTATAATTTAAATTTGTTCTTTTCGACGCATTTAACACGAATGAAACCGAAAACCAGGTCGCGGGAAATCTTTTACGCATCGTACAACCGGTGGGTACCCGGTATCACTCGTACTCCTTTATCAGAGGTGGAGACTTGAATCACAAGGCCTCCGCTGCGGTCATCGTTCTAAAATTTTTCCCAGTACCTTTTCCATGTTCTGCATAGGACTACAGTCTGTTTTTTTGTTTTTCAACGAATGGCTTCACCTCTAATCCCGTGCCTTTTTACCCGGCGTTTAAAGCATTATTTCCCCATTCCGGTTTCTTGCATCTTTGCTGTATAGTTTTCTAGTTCTTTTATGCAACATCGAGTCAATGCCATTTCTGCACCAGCATTTCAGTACATTAACTGCCCATCTTTTTTCGTCCATCTCCCTAGGAGTTCTAACTAAGATGTATTACTTTGTGCTGCCCGCGCTTAGAACGTGCACAGGAACTTACACTACAAGCGCCGCCCCGTGGCGTTCCCAAAACTCTAGTCTATCCCACTGTGTCACCCGATAGCG
This sequence comes from Amblyomma americanum, assembly GCF_052857255.1. NCBI lineage: Eukaryota > Metazoa > Arthropoda > Arachnida > Ixodida > Ixodidae > Amblyomma > Amblyomma americanum. The sequence continues at coordinate 346,628,727 of NC_135497.1, forward strand.
CCATCCACACCGGCCCTCTCATTGTATAATAGAGAATGGAGTGTGGGAAATTTGTAAGGAGGAAAATTTACCAAGACATTGCAATGTACGCAGGAATATGTGAAGTACACCTTTTTTGAGGTGTTTTGTAGACACTTCAAGGAATCTCTTGAATCTCTCTAAGGTGAGATTGATTTTTCACGGATGAAGTGAAGAAATTTCACTTCCTACAAAAAGGAGAGAACGTTTATGAAGAAAATGGAGGGCATTTGAAATTCTTTTCAGTAACGATTAGCAGGGAAGAACAAACAATTACCGCTTTACATTCTTCATGTCTCTTTTGGAAGACTTCGCAAGTGATGTCCTTGAAGTTTTTGTCTTAGCTTTTGGCGGAGGCTTCCTGAAAGCTCTAGTGGTCATGTGTGTTTGACAGACTACTTCTGTTCTATGCTCTCATGTATACATGTTTAACAAAGGGGCAGTGTTACTCTGCTCTTCCCGTCCCCTTGTCTTAAACGTTGCGCTATTTTCCGTTTTTCGCTACCTGGAGATGATGTAACTAACATTGATGTCAACACGCATTCAGCACAGGTGCGTGGTTTAGCTTGGTAAGGAGCTTGAGCTCAGTAAGCTTCTCAACTTTTATGATGTTCAAGTGTGAAATGTCCGCGCGCAAAGGTTTCACGGCGCAAAGATTAACCCGAGGTGCACTCTTTAGACTGCCGCTCGTGGCGGCATGAAAAAAGCAGCAATATATGAAAAACTATTTTGGTACTCTTTTGATTTTTTTCCTTTTCCGCATATGTTTCGTCGACTTTGATCTGGTGCGCTTGTACTGTAGCCCGCCATTCCTCCCTGCGGCCTTCTTCTAGGTCACCCCTCCACTTCCCCTTTTTCTCTTCATAACCAAAGAAAAAAAAAAATATATATATATATATATATATATATATATATATATATGAAGGAAGGCAACAGTCTCCGAAACCAAGGTGCTTAGTGGGATATTTCTTTTTTTATATGTAGTGCTAATTAGTGGGAGAATAATGTTCGAATAATCTGTCGCTTAAGGAAAATTACTTATCAGGGAACAGAAAATACAACCATGCCGCCGGTGGGATTCGAGCCCACGACCTCCGAATACCGCGTCCGGTGCTCTTACCAACTGAGCTACGGCGACGGCTGTTCAATCTGCTGTTTTCTTGGGTATTTATGTTTAACGGGTGTAAGTGAACCTTTAGAGTATTCACCAGCGCCACCCTCGACCATAGCGGTGGACGTAGCACGTCCTGTAATACTGCGAGTGTGAGGTAGAACGTCATCTAACGGCGAGGGCGGATACTGTGCGAGAGCCCTCTTATGCTACCTATGGCAACAAGACTGCCAGAGCAGAGACCCCTGTTATGCTATTAGCAGACAATGTAAAGGAAATGAAGGGCTTGTTTGACAAACATATTAAGGAAGCCAACAGTCACTGAAACCAAGGCGCATAGGGGAATGTTTTAAATTTCAAAAATTTGTAGTGCCAATCAATCGGCTTAAAGAAAATTGCTTATAAAGCAGCAGAAAAAACAACCATGCCGCCGGTGGGATCCGAACCCACGGCCTCTGAATATCGCGTCCGGTGCTCTTACCAACTGAGCTACGGCGACGGCTGTCCAATCTGCTGCTGTCGTGGGTATTTATGTTTACTGGGTGTAATCGAACCTTGAGAGTGTTCACCATCGCCCCCCTCGACCATAGCGGTGGACGTAGCACGTCCTGTAATACCACGAGTGTGACGTAGAACGTCATCTAACGGCGAGGGCGGATACTGTGCTGGAGCACTCTTATGCTACTTATGGCAACAAGACTGCCAGAGCCGAGACCCCTGTTATGCTATTAGCAGACAAGGTAAAGGCCGAGACCCCATGTTATGCTAATAGCATAACATGGGGTCTCGGCTGTGGCAGTCTTATTGCCATAAGTAGCATAAGAGGGCTCTCGCACAGTATATATATATATATATATATATATATATATATATATATATATATATATATATATATATATATATATATATATATACTGTGCGAGAGCCCTCTTATGCTACTTATGGCAATAAGACTGCCCCAGCCGAGACCCCATGTTATGCTAATAGCATAACATGGGGTCTCGGCTGTGGCAGTCTTATTGCCATAAGTAGCATAAGAGGGCTCTCGCACAGTATATATATATATATATATATATATATATATATATATATATATATATATATAATTGTGAAGAAGAAGAAGGGCATCATCCTATATTTACTGAGGAAAACAAGAACAGGTAGCCACACTGCCATCGCTCGGACCGAGCACCTGCTGATCTGAGCAGACGAGAGACTCGGTCCCCGCCGTGGTTTCGCCGCCGCCTCAGCATTAACCTAAGCCACTGGTACATTTGTTGGAGGTTCGGTTTGGCATCCCCGTACCACGCTGGATCTGCGCAACTGCACGCTACCGACCCCCGCTATGCCCGCTATGCCTGAAGCCACCCACCACCAAGCCGTGCAGGTTGGCTCACCAGTCCTCTGTTCCGGCTTCCTCCGGCAGCGAGACCCGGCACTCTTCAGCGGTACTGACGATCATGACGCTGAAGACTGGCTCACATCATATAACAAGTAGGACGATACCACCAAGTTGAACAATGTCATCTTTTATTTGACCGGCGTTGCCATTCTGTGGTTTAGAAACCACGAAGCTGACTTCCCCACGTGGACTGCTTTTAAGGCGAACCTCGCCGAAGTGTTCGGACGACCTGCTGTGCGCAAGCTACGCGCCGAACACCGCTTGCGCGAGCGCTCTCAGCAGTCGGGTGAGAGTTCGCCAGCTACATTGAAGACGTGGTCAACCTGTGCTCGAGCGTATACGCCCAGATGTCCGAGGCGGACAAGGTCAAGCATATTCTGAAAGGCATCGAGGATGACGCCTTTCAGAGGCTGCTGTCGCGAGATCTCCGCACCGTTACCGAAGCCGTCAATTCCTGCCAGAGCTATGACGAGCTGTGGAAGCAGAGGCTCACCACTCGCCATCACGCAGCAGCTCCTGTCGATTCGCTTGCCGGCCTGTCGGCTGCACCCGACCACTCGCAACTGTTGGGGCACATCAAAGATTTTGTGCGTGAGGAAGTTGCACGTCAGCTGTCGCTTCTACCATCCCCCTCCGTGCAATCTCCATTCCTGGCGCCCGACCTTCGCACTGCCATAAGTGAACAAGTGGCTGAGGCCCTTCCACCGGTCCCTCCGCCCGCACCAGCACAGCCGCCCGCACCTGTCGCTACACCCCTGACATACGCTGCCACCGTCGCACGGTCGCGGCCGCCTAACTACCGCCCAACCTACGCTCCACCTCAAGCGTCTGTGCCTCAAGTTCCTCACCCTCTGAAGCCTTTTTTTCCGACCGCTTCGACAGTTCGGCAATCCCTGGCATACTAGTGACAATAGGCCTATTTGTTACTCTTGCGGACTGCCTGTTCATGTGGCCCGGCTTTGCCGTCGTCGTGCGCCAATCTCCCCAGTTGCCGGATACTAGCCTCCTCCCAGTGACTACTCACCGCCAGCCGAGCCGCCATAAACTTGCCCGCTTTCACCTGATCGCACCACCATCTCCACCCGGCGCTCACCTTCTCCTCGTCGCCGCTCCCTTTCTCCCATGCGTCGGCACCCGAATCTTTCGCAAGAGGCAAGCTAGACGCCGCAGTCCCTGAGGCGAGAACTGCGCCACCAGCGAAATGCCCAAGGCTTTAGTTATGTCCCGCCAATCTGATCGCCGTTTTCGTAGAGGGTATTTTTGTTCTGGCGCTTGTCGACACCGGTGCTGCTGTTTCTGCCATGGCCGCCTCCTTTTGCCGCTCCTTGCGAAAAGTGACTACCCCACTTTCTGGCTTCTCACTGCGCACCGCAAGCGCGCAGGCTATTGCGCCGCTAGCGGCGTGTACGGCTCGCGTCGTTATTCAGGAAATCCTCTACGTGATTGAATTCGTCAGTTTAGCAACCTGTTCTCATCAGATCATCTTGGGTTGGGACTTCCTGTCGCGCCATAACGCAGTCATCAATTGTGCTCGTGCTGAACTTGAGTTCTATGCGCTCAGCGGTTCCTCGCCGCCCAATGCCCCTTCTGGGGCTCCTGCCAAAGGCGTCGTTGCCGAAGACGCTGAACTGCCTGCCTGTTCTTCTGTTCTTGTGCCCATCGCTTCTGACCTTGTTCGCGACGGCAACGTACTTTTTACACCATCGCCCCTCTTTCTGTGGCGCAAGTACGTGTCCAATACCTTACAACCTCCTCACTCTGTCAGCTGGCCTTAGCGCGTTGTTCGTGACCAATCCATTTACATATGCTTCCGCTGTACGTCGCGGTGAGTGCCTTGGTACCGTGCAAATCATTGACTTCGTTCTCTACCGCGATGAAAATGACGATTCCCCGTCCCTTGACGTCGATGCCCTCAGCCCGCCGGTTCCTGCACCCGACACTTCGTCTCTAAACGTTTTCCTTCCCATCATCGATGCCTCTCTTCCTGCATCTCAACGAACTCAACTTCTCGCTCTGCTTCATTAATATCCCCCTTCGATTCCCACCAACCCGCTTTGACCCGCACGTCGACTGTCGCCCACCATATCGACACCGGTGACCACGCCCTTCTGCGTCAGCGCCCATATCGTGTCTCAGCCAGTGAGCGCCAAGTTACTCAAGACCAAGTTGACACTATGCTTCAGAGCAGCGTGATCCAGGCCTCACACAGTCCCTGGGCTACGCCCGTGGTCCTCGTGAAAAAGAAAGACGGCTCCATTCGTTTCTGCGTTGATTACCGCCACCTGAATAAGGTCACACGAAAGGATGTTTAATATTAATAATAATAATAATAATAATAATAATAATAATAATAATAATAATAATAATAATAATAATAATAATAATAATAATAATAATAATAATAATAATAATAATAATAATAATAACAATAATAATAATAATAATAATAATAATAATAATAATAATAATAATAATAATAATAATAATAATAATTGGTTTTTGGAGAAAGGAAATGGCGCAGTATCTCTCTCATATACCACCTGAATAAGGTCACACGAAAGGATGTTTACCCTCTTCCGCGCATTGATGATGCTCTGGACTGCCTTCGAAGAGCGGAACTCTTCTCTTCTCTCGACTTACGCTCTGAGTACTGGCAGGTCCACATGGCAGCCGACGACCGCCCTAAAACCGTATTTGTGACCCCTCCTGGCCTGTATGAATTTACCGTCATGCCTTTTGCTCTCTGTAATGCTGCGGCTACTTTTGAGCGCATGATGGACAGCATTCTGCGTGGCCTGAAATGAAAGTCGTGCCTGTGTTATCTCCACGACATCATGATATTTTCGCCCGACTTTGCCACTCATCAATCCCGACTGAAGCACGCCTTAACATGCCTTACGGACGTCGGCCTTCAACTGAACTTAAGAAACTGTCGATTGGCTGCTCGTGAGCTGACAATTTTAGGCCACGTTGTGTCAAAAGAGGGCGTCCGCCCTGACACAGCCAAACTTCATGCTGTGATTGCGTTTCCAAAACGTACTTGCATGGAAGAACTGCTCAGCTTCCTAGGCCTCTGTTCCTATTTTCGACGTTTTATTCGCAACTTTGCGGCCATTGCTGCCTTTGTAAATCATCATCTCGGCAGCAATGTGGATTTTTCGAGTTGGTCGCCTGCCTGCGACGACGCCTACAACACCTTGCGCAGTCTCCTCACGGCATCACCCATCTTGCGTCACTTCGACTCGCAAGCCCAACTGAAGTACACACGGACGCCAGTGACATTGTCCTCGGGGCTGTGCTCGCCCAACGCAAGTCTTGATTCCAGGAATATGTGGTTGCTTACGCCAGCCGCACCCTCGTGAAATCTGAATACAACAACTTCGTGACGGAAAAAGAGTGCTTGGCCATTGTCTGGGCTCTTGGAAAGTTTCGACCTTATCTCTATGGCCGTCCGTTTGATGTGGTCACCGACCACCATGCCCTATGTTGGCTTTCTTCGCTCAAAGATCCCTCCGGTCGCCTGGCTCGATGGGCTCTCCGTCTCCAAGAGTATACCATACGTGTCTTATATCGGTCGGGCGGCAAGCATCAGGACGCTGATCCCCTGTCCCGCTCCCCGATACCGGGTGAGCTTGCCAGCCTCTCCGCCCTCGAATCCTCTGCGCCTTCGCTCACCACCTGCTACATGCCTTCTGAGCAGCGTAAAGATTAATGGATTGCCTCTCTTCTTGACTTTCTCTCCGACCCATCTAAGCCTCCAGCATCCCGCTCCCTTCGTCGCCAAGCTTCACATTTTACAATTAGCGATGATCTACTCTATCGGCGCAACTATAACTCTGACGGACGGAAATGGCTTCTCGTCATCCCCCGACATCTCCGGTCCCAAATCTGCACCTGTTTCTACGCTGACCCGCAATGCGGCCACTCTGGAGTCTTCAAGATGTACAATCGCATCCGTCTCCGGTACTACTGGCGAGGCATGTATAATTTCATCCTCAAGTACGTCCGCTCCTGCCCGTCCTGGCAACGCCGTAAGCAACTGCCTCATCACTCTGCTGGACAGTTGCAGCCACTGCAGTGTCCTCCTTGCCCCTTCGACCGTGTTGGCATCTATATATGCGGCCCTCTGCCATACACCGCTGCTGGCAACCGCTGGGTCATTGTTGCCATTGACCACCTGACCCGGTATGCAGAAACCGCCGCGCTCCCAGCTGCTACAGCTCGTGAAGGGGCGTCCTTCATTTTGCAGCGCTTTATACTTCGCCACGGTGCTCCTCGTGAACTCCTCAGTGACAGAGGACGCGTATTGTCTGATGTCGTTAAAGCTCTACTCGCCGAGTGCAATATCGTTCATCAGACTTGTACAGCCTACCATCCGCAAACAAGCGGTCTAACTGAGCGATTTAATCGCACTCTAAGCGACATGCTGACGATGTACGTTGCTGCCAACCACACGAACTGGGACCTCGTTCTACCCTATATTACGGACGCCTACAACACTGCTACTCAGTTCACCATCGGTATCTCCCCATTTTTTCTGCTCTACGGCCGACATCCACCCGCTCCAATCGACACAGTTCTTCCATACCGCCCTGGCTCACCTGAGTGTACAACTATTTCTGAAGCTGCCCAGCACGCCGAAGACTGCCGCCAGATTGCACGGTTGCTCACGGCAGACACTCAAGGGCCCCAGAAACAGCGCCATGACGACGGTCAGCTTGATCCGGATTTCCCACCTGGTTCACGTGTCTGGCTGTGGATTGCTTCCACTGCTCCCGGCCTCTCAAAGAAACTTCTTTCGCAATATTATGACCCCTACCGCGTCCTGGGGCGCACATCCTCCGTGAACTACCTTATTGAGCCCCTCACACCGTCTTCCGATCTTCGCCGACGTGGTCGCGAGACTGTGCATGTCCAACGACTCAAGCCATGACCCGGTTGTCTTGTCGGCACCCTGAGTCGCCAGGATGGCTCCTTTTCTCCTCGGGGACATTGCGAAGAATGAAGGGCATCATCCTATATTTACTGAGGAAAAGGAGAAGAATATGTAGCCGCACTGCCATCGCTCAGACCGAGCGCCTGTGCCTGCTTACTTGAACAGACGGAAGACTCTGTCGCCGCCGTGGTTTCGCCGCCGCCTCAGCATTAACCTATACCCCGTTATAATATATATATATATATATATATATATATATATATATATATATATATATATATATATATATATATATATATATATATATATATATATATATATATATATATATATATATATGGGCATGTTCAGATAAGAACGGTAATCGAGGTCCCATGATCATTTTTGTTTTCAATTATATTTTTATATGTGATGGGTAAATGTGTCCACACAAAGGAATGAACCTTAGTTTTGCAAGGAACTTTGTAGTTTTCTCGGAAAAAAATCGTATGTCACAAGAGGTGGAGAATGTCGTTTTTGCCACTTCTCAAAGTTGCAAGTTTGGAGCATCACTGCATGCACAATAAGTTGTTTTCGCGCATAATTATTTTTTCAGTACTTTATTACAACTTGTACTATACGAAGAAATAAAAACGTTTTCTTTCTCTGTCAATCTTCTGAGTAAAAAATCGCAAATTTCGCTTCCGGAGCTGTGCGGTGCCAAAAAGGCACTTTTCAGGGCAGCCTTAGGGCAAGATGCGTAAAGATCTCCCGGCTGAATCTTTTTCTCTGTATTTTTCAGCTACTTTTAATCACTTCAGGCAAGTTTTGTAGCTCTACACTTGGCCTATGTTTTTCAATATGGCCTCAAAATTGGCAGAAGTTCAAAAACGTCAAAAAAGTGACAACTTTGACTTGAATTTAAAAAAAAAACATCATCGAATTTTAGTAAAATTTGCCCTAATAATACTCAACATTTCATAATTCTAAGGCTTTAAAAAAGTATTGCAATATATTGTTTTAAAGTATGGAAATAAATACAAAACGGACTTTATGATTTCAATCCCTACGACTGCTCAGTATTCCCTCTTAGAATGCGCAATCGTCAGAAGCTGGTTTTAGTATTGGTATTTTGTAAGTAAATTTTAAACGCTACAGTTGCTGAGTTCATAAGTGTAATTTGTAAGCATTTTTTTCTATTACAATCAAAGGTCTAAAGCTCCTATTCGCTTTCGTACTGTTCTAACGGTGGGACCTAAATTACTGTAAGCATATTCCAACACGTTATTTTGGAGTGACGTGTGTGTTGGAGTAGTTTATGCAAACAATTAATGCACCCGTCGCACTTTCAAGGTGACTTTAACTGCTACCGCCGCTCCAGGGATGAACCGCGCTTTGCAGCCGCTCCTATAGCTATATAACGCCCGGCGCGACCCTGAAATTCACAGCATCATGTGTGCCGCCGCCGCACCGAGGCTTTAGCCGCCGCTATCATCTTTTCATCGCAACGCACCGAACGCCTAGCAGTTATGCCTCAGCCTTCGACCTTCGACCGAGATAACCCTTGTGAGCGGATGTTGTTCGGATCTCGAATTTTGTGTGTCGTTTTCCAGGCCTGGTAGACCCGGTGGGGTCGTTTTCTGTACTCACGTGTTTTCTCTGCGCTGGAGCGCTCCCTCGACAAGCATACTTGATATATCAGTCTCAGCTCGTACGCCAGACCGAAAGAACATCAGTGTCGACGGTGGGCAGCCTGTGTTAAAAATTCATTCATCTGTCTATCTCCTCTTTTTGGAAAAGCAGCTCTGGGCCCTGCATCCGTCACCTGCTCTTCTGTCTGGCGATAATCTCCGGAAGCGGTGAGCTTTTGCATTCATGAAGAGATTTCCGCGGCGAACGTTTTGTGCCGACTACTCAAAAAGGCACAAACAGAGAATTGAAAAAGGACGTAATTTTCGCAGTGTAAAGACACTCAATGTCGCTGCTCTCAAAAAAGTCCTACTTCCCGAAGAAGCTCTCCAAGTACGAGAAAGTGACTTCATCTGTCAGAATTGTTACCGTCGGTTCAAGGAAGACATAGATAATATGCAGGCAGAGTCAACCGAAACATTAGAAGAATTCCGCCCTGGGGAAGAAATCGTAGAAAATGTAAATTCAAGTGTCAGCCTTACCTCCGAAATCTCGCCCCTAAAGCCACCGAGCGCTCTAAAAAAACGCCTCAGACTTTCCTATGCAAAGCGAAAGCAGGAAGAGGTGGCAAGAGCTATGGTGACGAAAATACGATCGGGGATACAGGCAGCATATAATGTCCCAGAGACTTCGCGTGCGTCAGAAGAAAAGTGTGCGCAATGCAGCAGTTGGGAGGACAACCTACATGCTGCCTACAATAGGTGCACGTCCTTTCAAGAGCGTTGCCAGCTGCTGACACTGCTACCACGCAACCTAACCGTGAAATATGTGCAGGAAGTTATTCCAGAGGCAACGAGGTACGTTATCCAAAAATCGAAGAAGATGGTGGATGAGGAAGGCGTATGGTCAACACAGAAGAGATATACAAGATGTAAACTACAACAGGAAGACATTACCACCGTTTTAGAATATTACACCATGGATGAACTCGATTGCTCTAGACAGACTCCGAACAAAAAGGATGTTGTGAGAATCGAGAAAGAAGGAGAGAAAGAATGGATACCTAAACGCTTCATGACGCGGTCCTTGCGAGAAGCATTCCGACTCTACAAGCAAGCTCACCCTGCCTCCCAGGTTGGCCTCACAAAATTCATATCCTTGCATCCTAAGTGGGTGAAATGCTCGCCACAGTGGCAAGTGTGTGTTTGTGTGTGCTGTGCAAACTTTCAGTTGTGCCTCGTGGGACTGCAGAACGCGTCCGGAAGGTCGCTTTCTCCCGAAGATATGCAGAGCCTCTGCGTATGCCAGGAACCTACTGCGTCGTGTTTCCTTAGGAATTGTGAGCACTGTCCACAAGATGGCATTTTCACTTCGGAAAATTTTGAAATGAGCAGCGAGGACGAGGTGTTGATTGCTTCATGGGAATACGGTGAGCTCGTTAAAAAGACTCTGACCGCTTCATCATTTATGAGAGAATGTCTAAGAATAACCATGAAATGGATTCCAAACAACTATATTAGATCTGTGCAAGCAAGAGCACTACATGAAGAAAAACACAGCTGCAAGAGAGGTGCAATTGTTTTGCATTTTGATTTCGCCGAAAACTGGACAGTTGTGCTTCCAGACGCAGTACAAGCTTACCATTGGCAGAAAAAGCAGGTGACCGTGTTTACCTGCGTTGTCACGTCAAGAAAATCGACTCGGAACTACGCCGTAATTTCCGACGATATGTCTCATGATTCAGCTCATGCATGCTTGGCTCTGTCAAAAATCAAAGCACACCTCGAAGACAACGCGCCAATCTACACCAAGATAACATATGTGAGCGACGGGGCTCCCGCTCACTTCAAGAATAAATATCAGTTTCATGAGCTACAACGCAGTGAATGTCGAGAGACGAAATGGATGTTTTCGGCCACTGGACACGGCAAAAATGCTTGCGACGGCGTTGGTGGGCTTGTCAAACCTCGAGCATCACACCACAACTTGCGGAAGCCTGCAAGTGAGTCCATACAAACAGCCAGCGGCTTCGTAGACGCAATTTAAGGAACGCTAAAGAACATCACCATTCTAAAGCTCCCACAGAGGGAGCTTGCAGACTTTCGCGAAACGAAGAAGGAAGAATGGAAAATGGCAAAGAAAGTGCCTGGAGTTCAGACGCTCCATATGTGGAAGTACGTTCAAACAAATGAAGGCAGTGCATCCTACGTGGCCTCCACCGCTGCTTCGGAATGGAAGAGACTGTGATCTGTTTGTGCTTCGTGCTGGACAATATACTGTGCGCATACAGACTTCAACTGCTGCCGTTAATTTCTTGTTACGATTTTCTGAATTGCAATCTGCATATAAAGCGGCATCCCATTTGTAAATTGCGTTCCTATTAAAACTCGTCCTGATTAAAAATCTCGCAGATAAATTGTTCCTCTCCGAAGACGACGTTCTGTCTCCTGACATTGCCCTGTAGAACCTTTGAACACAGAGGTAAACTGATGCAGGTACGGAAACGTCGGCTTCAGAAATACATTAATATAAATTTTTATATATAAAATTTTTTCTAGGAACCCACAAATTATCTAATATTTTTAAAAAATTGATTACATACCAATGTACCTTACGATGATAAATTAGAGAATACAAAAAAAAACGTTTGACCGCCAGCAGTCAGTTCATCAGGTGAAATAACGGATTTATTCCCATTTTGACGCATTAAGAACGCCGCTAACAAGCGAGTAGAAGCTGTATAAACATTCAGGATGGTTCGCATATTGTGGTAATTGAAATGTAACCACGTTCAGTGAGTGCTAAGTCAAATTTCTGACAGTTACTATTTCTAAGAGGCAGTAATAAGCAATTCTAGGTAACAAAAACATAAACTCAGTTTTGCATTTATTTTTATACTTTAAAACAAAATAATGCAACACTTTTTTGGTGTTTTAAAATTATCGAGTATTGAGTATTATTAGGGCATTTTTTAATAAAATTCGATGATGATGTTTTTTTTTTAAATTCAAGTCAAAGTTGTCGCTTTTTTGAAGTTTTTGAACTTCTGCCAATTTTGAGGCCATATTGAAAAATATAGGTCAAGTGTACAGCTACAAAACTTGCCTGAAGTGAATAAAAGTAGCTGAAAAATACAGAGAAAAAGATTCAGTCGGGAGATCTTTACGCATCTTGCCCTAAGGCTGCCCTGAAAAGTGCCTTTTTGGCACCGCACAGCTCCGGAAGCGAAGTTTGGGGTTTTTTGACTCAGAAGACTGACACAGCAAGAAAACGTTTTTTATATTAATCGTATAGTGCAAGTTATAATAAAGTGCCGAAAAAATACTTATGCGCGAAAACAACTTATTGTGCATGCAGTGATGCTCCAAACTTGCAACTTTGCGAAGTGGCAAAAACGACATACTCCACCTCTTGTGACATACAATTTTTTTCCGAGAAAACCATGAAGTTCCTTGCAAAACTAAGGTTCATTCCTTTGTGTGGACACATTTACCCATCACATATAAAATTTAATTGAAAACAAAAAATGGTCATGGGACCTCGATTACCGTTCTTATCTGAACATGCCCATATATATATATATATATATATATATATATGGTGTCAAAGTCCCAGTAGGCTCTGAAACGTTGTTTTTTTTCAATTTGGTTGGTGTTTTCTAAATTAAATTTGTTCTTGAGTCTTGAGAAAGGACAGGCTCTGGCCGAAACGTCAACTCAAAATAAATCAATGGCTAAATGAAGCATTTCACAACTTTGCAATTTGCCTTTAGCACCCACATACGTTTATCTTTCTATACTGCAATATATATATATATATATATATATATATATATATATATATATATATATATATATATATATATATATATATATATATATATAAGCACACATATGAAACTTATCCTACCTGAAATTGTGTCCATATCGGCATTGTATTTTTCCTGGTCGTTGAACAAGAGCTGTAAAAAAAAATCTTTTACTTATCCGAGCGTCAATACAGTTTGTCAGTTTTAAACAAATTTTAAATGCCGTAGTTCCTCTTAGTTGTAGAGCCCGCAGCTATTGCTGCCGCTCTTTTATTTTTGCTGTTATTTCATGCCAGAGGCTTCTAGACGTTCTAAAAATGGCAACGACTAATTTTTGCCGTAAGGACTGAAGTGCAATACGGGATGAGCAATACTGGAATCAAAATTATAGATAACAATACTATATATTATCAGAATGCTAGCGCTTACAAGATCGCTGTGAGTGCAACACTAATTAAGACAATGCAACTTACTTCGAAGGTTAGCTGCTCCTGTTTAGTTCCAAACTTCTCAAAAAGCTTAACATAAGCCTTGTTAAGGGCCGCATGATTTCTATGATTTCTAGCCATAATCAGGCGGCAGGAAGAAAACACATTTTTGAAACGATGCAGAAATCAGTGTGCATTTAAATTTACAACGGGGGACAGAAGTTTCCCAGGGCGTGCCACCGCTGCCCAAAATCATCGCTGCGTCTGCAGCGTCACCTAATGTTCCGAGAATGGTGCGTTTATTCCGCCCACCAAGGGGTGCTTGTCTCTAAATGTCACTCGTGCTTCCCTATTGCTCGATGCGAGAGGTAGCACGCGCGAGGAGTCGACATGCTGGTGGGTACTGCTGCGATACGGGGCCGGCAAGCTACATTTATTTTCGATTTTACCAGCTGCTCGTTGCTCTGGGCTGGCGGTGTGTTGCTTCGAGTATCAAGCGAAGAACTGGAAGCCCATTCTTCGGACATTCTGAGACGACCGCCTCTCTCACAAGCATGCACACGGTGATTAAAAAAAAGCATAATGCCGTCAGTGTTTTTTTTTCGCGCTCGCTCACCCTGGGCAGTTCCGTCCCCGACGGAAGTGCCCAGGACGCGGAGCCAAAGGATCAAATGCATCGCGGCGTCACCACAGTGATCCAGTAGAGCAAAAATGGCACACACTACATTTCACGTGCCAAGGGGTGCTCATCAAGAAGTGTCTGCTTTGCTTTCCTCGGGCTTGGCGTGAGAAGCAGCCCACAAAGTGTGTCGACAAGATCGATTCAAGTATTTTACAGTGTTTTTATTAAACTGAGGTGGATGCCGAGCAGATGGAAGTATACAATAGATGACACAAGGTTCACAAGCTTGGTACGCTCGAAGAATGAAAACTTTCTCCCTGACTAAGGATGCAAGCTGCGGAGAAGTTGCGAAGCGCGGCTCGGTGAGGATACCGCAGTTCTCAAGCTGACCAATAGTTCAGTAGTTCTGCAGTTTATGCTAGTTAGTTGGCCATTTTGCTCAAGATTAACTACGCATGAGGATAACGACAGGGGAATGAGAGGCAGGCAAACAGAAGCTTTGATTTACAAGTGGCTTACAGCTGACTTGCAACAGTGTCGGAGTAAGTGCACGACACATAGCTATAAACGCACAACGCTCACAAAAGACGATTTTGCACCCGTCAACTTCATCGGAGCTTACCTCGCACCTTCGAATAATAAAGCTCTTCAATAGCCAGGAGTATTGATAGCGTCGGAAGGCAGACGTCATGATCATGCATGATTTAGTTTGCATAGACAGCCTCTCGAGGGAACATACGTACAAGTCTAGTTTGCAACTGCGTCGGTGGCATGGGACTGCAAAGTGCAGGTTACACTCTTATTTACTTCGACAGCAGAACCCTTTCACCAGTGCGAAAATGCGAGTACTTTTCCGCCTATCTGTCCCTGTCTGCCGCCTCGAAGCGTGAGGTCTCCACCCGCCAGCCACCTTCACACCGCCACCCTTGCCCACCTTTACTGCCCATAGCGCCGTCTACCACCCTCCACTTCGACTGTACCCTCCAGAAAGTCCTCCTACCACCAAAACATCTACCTTTACCCTCCACAAGGCCTCAATCCCACGACGGTGAAAGGGGGCGGCAAAATCGAATTCAAAGACGCATGTGGAAAGCCAGCTGCCCTCTAGAAACCTACCCTAAACCTTAAGGGCTGCCCACCTCTCCACTCCACCTTCGCCTCGAGAAAAATTTTGACGTGCGTGGAAACCTCGATCGGTTTGTAGTACGAGATTTTATTTGAGTAGTGGCGTCAAAGTAATAATCAAGTTATATCCAAATGCTTTCGAAGAATATTCGTGTTAAATGTCTTATTGTCCCTTATTTTTTTCTGCTGAATTAGTTGCATTTAACACACGTATATATTTATTTGTAGCCTGTGAGACCACCTTAAGGTTGCCTCTGTAAAAATTCTCTTGACGTTGTGACATAATTTAAGTACATACATGGAATACCAGCAACCTTTACATTCCCTTTTAGCCTGCGCTGTCCGTCACTGATTCTCCAGTTCTTTTCTCCGTAAGAACGCCTTCCGCAGCTGTGACGAAAAGCTCAACCTGAGCGTGAAGAGAGTGAGGGCTCAGGACCGAAAAACATACAACTAGCCATGACATGCGCCAGCAACGGAGCACCTTATCTTGTGCATTCGTGCTGAACTTCTGCAGCCGTACAATCAAAAGGATGACATCAGATATACCAGAAATATGAAATGTTTCATATCGAATTCTGCGACGCTCACGGCGAGGTACAAAGAGACGAAAAAAATGGCCGGCGGCATAGCACTGCTAAGCACGAAATATTGAGCGAAAGCACGCTCTTTTGCAGGGGGACACCACCACCACGTACGTCAAAGCGCGATGGAGTTGTCCACTGACCAAGAGAGGCAGTTACGCGTCTTTACTAAAATCAACGGAGACTAAACCGTCGGCTCGTTTGGAGAAAGGGAAAGGCGCATAACTGCATCAAGTTGTTGGTGGACGACAACGCCTACTTATAACGCAATTGAGGTGTTCACTGACACAGTGAGACGCCCTAGCTCCACAGAGGCTTCACACACACGGGCACAAAGTGCTGAAGCCCGAGGATTGCGGCTTGAAGTGCATTCGCACTAAAAAATAAACTCTCAAGCTTTCTCCCTTCCTCCGAGGCTAAGAGGCAGGAGGGGTAGATGCATGATGCCTTACCCGCTTCCCCTCTATTCCCTGATAATGCCCACTCCGAAACGCGCACAATCCAGGTACTTTACAAGCACATGAAACAAGGTCTCACGATTGACTGTTCCATTAGTCAAAGGATGAACGCCGAAGTTTGCGGTTAAAAGGTCCGACGGGGCAAGTAACGTCATTAGGCCTAAAAAAAAACTCCTTATAAACACCAACCGCGATGGCTTAGTGGCTACATGGCGTTCTGCCCCTCGAACAGGAGTTTCGGCCACGGCAGCCGTACTTCGATGGAGGCGGAATGCAAAAGACCACCATGTTCTTTGCTATCCAGCACGCGTTGAAGATCTCCAGGGGGTAGAAATTTTTGGGAGCCGAGTTCCCAGTACCTTAGTCATAGAAATCTTCCAGATGCTTGGTCTGCTTTTATTTGGTATAATGAACAGACAACGACCACTCTACCCAGCGAGAGCGTCCGCTTCCAAGCCTAATTGAGTCGCATGGCTATACATGATATTCTCGAGAGCACTAGCAGCTAGGCAATTTGACATCTCTTTCTGTGCGTCACCTTACTGTTCCCTTTTCTTTCTTTTTGGGCTTACCGCACAGCATATTGAAAACTCGTATAGTGGAGCAGCATTGAAATATCGTTGTTTGAACAAGATTCATTTGTTCAAAATGATTGTTTTTCGCAAAGAAATCAATGACCGAAAGAAATTACATTGGACTGCGACTTCCTCAAGGTTGGTCACATGCTTTGCTCTCTCTTCCTTCTAATGGGCTGTTGTACTTTTGCGTTTTGTTGTTAGATAGCTTGCTATCACTTCTTAGGTGCTTTGTAAATAGATACTCTGAACAGAAGATAACTGCACTGTAATAAATACCGCGCTCGGAAAGAGGCTTCATAGCGCCATGGAATGGTAGGCGTTTTCAGGCGTCATTCTTTCTTCTGATTCTTTGATTCCCAAGTAGCTTTAAATTCCGTTGCTATTTCTTTTGTACCTGTCAATAAAACATTTCCACCTTTATTACCATTTACACACCTTTCATGAGCGCGCATTTGGGCACCTCAGGAAACCAGTTCATCAGCCGAGCCTTCAGAGGTGAATGGGTGGCAAGGAAGATGCGAATAGAAAGGTATGCGAAGCTCGCAGACTACCAATGAAGGTGAGGTTGGGGATCAGGGGTCTCCCCTCAATGAGAGGAGTCTGGTGACCTCAGGGCAGGGCGCGATGTAAGGAGGCGAGGCGCGTTTGAGTGGTGGTCCAGGCAGTGCCTTAGCGTGTGTCAGGGATGTGTCATGATATGAAGCTGTCATCTGGCGATCAAGACAGGCAGTGTCAATGATATCAGTGGTAGAATGGGGTTGCAAACTCGTCATGAGGCCAATGCTCTGTGTGCGTGTGGTTTGTTTGTGTGTGCGCATGCGTGTGTGTTTAATTTTTGATATCGGCAAAGGGGCGGTGCATGTGCAATTCCCATACCCCATGCGTGTTTACGTACCTTAAACATCCTGTCTTCCACCATCTGGACGGCGATGCTATAGTAGCTTCCTATTGGCGCAATGGCGGCCGCGTAGACCCGCTTCTTACCCCGCGGGCCTTCCGACGACGAATAGTACACGTAGGCTGAGGTGACGTCCAAGCCAACGTTCCACTCCTGCTCGTTGCCCTCTTCGTACACCAGGATCTGAATCTGCTTTCTGCAGGGACGGGAAATGGAAGTCAACGCTAAGATTCACTTTCATATTAGTCCACATAAATTTGACGTATATTGGCACTGATGCCTAGGTTTTCCCCTTGCTGTACTTTTTGCTTGTAATTTCAGCCCAAGATCGAAGCTAGTGTATCGTACTAAAACCGGAAGCTGCTGATTATCGAAGATGTCAGAAGACGTTTTCAGCACCGCCCTGTTATTGTTTTATCTTACTTCGTTGTCGTATGTCGAACGAAAATGAGCTAATTTCTTGGTCTCAGCCTTTTTCGGAGGGTCCATGCGCATCGGAATTTTCTCGCTTAAGCCGGCCATTTTCGCGTTGCCTTCAGTTTCACTATTATTTGATTTTACTTTACACCATACATATTGCCAAAAGCTGTTCGGATCCATAGCCGGAGTCAGAGAATAGTCCAAGAGCGAGATACGTGCAGGCAATTACATTGTAGTTGTATGAAAACTGAAATATAGGCGGAAGACCAATATACAACAATGTACAAAATTACATAAATACGCATTTCATAGTGCTGACAGATGAACAAAATAAAATGAAACTAGAACACCAACCGAAATAGCAAAGTAAAGACGCCGGTCACAACGGCTGAAGGAGGTCAATAAAGTGCGTCTTTAGTGCACTAAAGACCTGATTTGACACGACAACCTTTCCGCCCCCAAACCGTGCATTCCCTAGACCTTCAGGCTGCCGCCGAACCGTTTGCTGCAGGGGGTTCTGTGTGGTGTCAAACGATTTGTCGTGTTGCGATGCACACGTCTATAAAAATTGTTAACTGATATAACAAGAAAATATACCGGATAGCGAGGGTGGCTGTAGATCAGTATAATATTGCAAAATCCATGGGGTAGATGGCGCTGCTTGTTTAGAAGGGATGTTTCCGGAAAGGAAATCCTGTGCATATTTTGATTTGGCCTTCTCCACATTTGCTGAGCACACCGATGTAAACAATTAAAGCTCCTGTAGTTAACGCTTTTAAGTAGAACGCTGAGGTAGGGTTGGCGGAGAATTTTTTTATTGCGAAAGCAATACTGCTCGAGGTTTCCGCTCTTGGCCGTCGTCCCGGAGAATCCACAATTGACATTTAGCGTGACCTATGTGTGACGTCATACCAGCTGCGGAAAAGCGAGGCCCCAACTCGGCTCGTCGCGATCGTCCCACCGAATCCTCCATGCTGCAGCTGCGCGCCGCTACCGCGAGGGGCGCTCGCTGTACGTTACGTCATGGCAGCTGTGGAAAAGCGGCCCCCAACTCGGCTCGTCGCGATCGTCCCAGCTAATCCTCCACGCGCCGCTGCCGTGGGGGAGGCGCTCGCTCTACGTGCCGTCATGCCAGCTGTGGAAAAGCGGCCCCCAACTCGGCTCGTCGCGATCGTCCCAGCGAATCCTCCACGCGCCGCTGCCGTGGGGGAGGCGCTCGCTCTACGTGACGTCATGCCAGCTGTGGAAAAGCGGCCCCCAACTCGGCTCGTCGCGATCGTCCCAGCGAATCCTCCACGCGCCGCTGCCGTGGGGGAGGCGCTCGCTCTACGTGACGTCATGCCAGCTGTGGAAAAGCGCCCCCCCAACTCGGCTCGTCGCAGTCGTCCCAGCGAATTCTCCACGGTATGTCGGATGATGTGTATAAGGTGAAGCTGCACCGATGTGCTGCAGCTAAGAAGCGGCGGCGTGCGGAAGAAACGGATGAAGAGCGGGAACAACGTTTAGCTAAACGCCGTGCATTTTGTGGGACTGATTCGATGAAAAACGATGTAAATGCGTGAGAAGGATTTTCGTGTAATAAATAAAAAGAGGAAAATGATGATATATAAAAGCAAGAAATAAATAAGTTGAAATCAAAGCATAAAAATATCAAGCAATAGAAATAAACAATAAAATAGAGGGGAAAGAGAGGAAACGTAAAGGCTTTCGCATTCCTGAAAGAAGTTAGGACGGCGCTAAAACGACAAAGACAAAGAGACAACGACCGGTTTGCCCTATTAAACATCAAAAACTGTTCACGAAATGCAGATCACAAGTTGTATATCAGATTCCTGTAAGCTGCGGTTTAGTTTACATAGGGCAAACCGGTCGCTGTTTTAATGAACGTGCCAGTGAACACTTGCGGAATGTGCGCCAACATCATGGAAGTTTCCTTGCAGATCGCTGCAAGACGTGCAAGGGGTGTAGTCCGGATCTGAGCAAAACAACTTTTTTGAAGAGCGGTAAAGACAGATTTGAGCGAGAAGTTGTGGAGGCATTTTTTATTAAGAAAGCGGGAAGCGCATGTGTTAGTAGGCCGTCCATTTCAATTAGTGACGCTGAGGTGGCGTTTCTCGAAGGCTGTCTTTAGGTTTCAACGTTTGCAAGTTTTCTGCATACATTGTTTTTCATCGATGTGTTTTATCGACCGAAAAGACGTTTGTGTAGAAACCAATATTGTAGCACTTTGACGCTGAGGGCTTTCTCAAAGGTTTGTAATTTTTGACGATAATTATAGTACATTGACGCTGGGAGGTTCCCCCGAAGGTTTAAGTTTTCATGTCCACCAAATTTTCCGCGTTTGTTGTTGGTCATTCTTTCATTTTCACTCTTTGTGTTAAATCACGATTGTTGAGTTTGCGCGCTGGTTTCTTTGCCCAAGCGTGTGTGTATCATTTGGATGATCAATTGCTTTCATGTGGGTTGCGCAATCATTT
Organism: Amblyomma americanum; assembly: GCF_052857255.1. Lineage (NCBI taxonomy): Eukaryota > Metazoa > Arthropoda > Arachnida > Ixodida > Ixodidae > Amblyomma > Amblyomma americanum. The sequence goes on from NC_135497.1 coordinate 346,649,200, forward strand.
AATCTGGGGACTTATAAAGTAAGAATAATGCTGTTATCAAGTGGATAGTGCAGAAGGCGTCTCTGGTCTGTAAAAGTAGCGCCTACTTCCGATGTTCTGACTATTGAAGAAATTGCGTTTTGTTGTGTGATAAGCTTGTTGTGATACGGCTCAGTTGATGCATAAAATGTAGGGGTTTGGTGCAATAAACTTCAGTTGCAAGTTGGCGCCCGTCTTGTTGTGTTCGTGCCTCTTTGTCTTTGTCGTTTTAGCGCCGTCCTAACTTCTTTCAAGATATGAACCAACTAGCCCAAATCAAAGTACTTCTTTCGCATTCCACTCTTAAGCAGACTTAAGTGCACTCCTGATTTCTTAAGAAGCAGTGCAAGGTAGGCCCTCCTTCACCTCATGACTTAAGCAAAGGATTAAAGAGGATCCTTTTTATTTTCGCCAATAAACATACTCACCACCTCCCTGTGGTTCCCAGTGCATGCTATACGCACACAATCTTCAAGCATTGCATCCAGTTAACCTCGAGGATACTGATGCACAAATAGAAAAGATGAAACTTACAGGACGTTGGGCGCGAAGCAGAACATTCTTGCTGTCATGCCGTAAAAATATGGTGTTGGAAGAGTTGTCTCAAAATTCTTCATCCAGCCAAACTAGAAGGCGAAAAAGTATGGCTATTATGTTGTTTGTGGCAAAAAAAAATATTGCTGCAAACCTTGTTCGCGCTTGCGTTAAGAAAAAAATATTTGTGGACCAATTTCTGAGACTTCACTTTTAACCCACCATGCAATCCTGGACCCCAAGACCCGATTTCCGAGACAAGGGCTCGTAACGAACATGCCATTCGCCGTTACGCATGTGTCCAGATTAAGAGAAAAACCTAAACTGCGATGAGTTGAATGCAAAAATAGAGTGAAAGGCTTTCTCTTCTCGTATTTTGTCTCGCCTCGTGCAGCTCATGTATATATTGTTCAAAAGGGGATTCGATAACTTGTAAAAAAAAAAAAACATGCCGTTTCTCAGATTTGGCAAGTTGCAACAACTCTACTCCTTTATATTTTTTTCCCCAGCGTTCCAATGTTCCGGCAGTATCACGCTCTTACTCTGCGAAAGTAATGCGGGGATTTAAATTGTTAACGCACTAAACGACCGACATGCAAAAAAGTTTCAAGGGACGCGACATACATTTCAGGTAAACTTGGTTGCAATAAACCTATAAAGCAACCATGGAGTTTTAATTGAGAGTCGCATTTATCTTCAGCCCCGCAAGTGCAGAGGAATAGTTGCTGTAATTGTATGCGGACACTTCAACTGCACGACCAGTAACAACGGTTATGAATATAACCGGTGAGCTCCCAAATCCGTGGTAGTCTAGATCATGTACTGTAAACTTGGTAGCACCCTAGAGAGCGATATGGCTGCCAAAGCAAGTACATTGGGCTTTCAAAAAATGCCAGTCTCTCTCCTCATCGACAGTAGATGTAAGCATGAAATGCCTCGCAAGAAATGCGTAGCGCACTCTAATCTGCCTCAAAGTTGGAAGTAGCCGCACTGGCCTTGAGAATGATTTGTCCTGAGCAATGTTTCTATTCCTGAATGCCACGCACGGCTTCCTTTGCCGCTTTGTTGTGTAGTGACCGGTATTACCAGCGCCAGCCAAGTGGATGCCGAAGAGAAGGTGGCGTTTGTACAATCTGCACAGAACGCTGGGACGTTCGCCTGCAGTTAAACGCCGCGGCGGCCGCTAATTCGATAGCCTCATCGAGGCAACTGTAATAATTGTGGCCCCTTCGCGCGATTGACCACGACATAAAATGATATCATTGTTCTTAGTTGTTATTCTCCGAGCGTCCATTTCATCGGCTAATCTTTCTTCTGACTGGCGAGCGCCTCGTATCGTTCCTGTTCTCAACAAAGGCAACTCCACCCTCCCTCAGAATTATCGCCCCATTTCATTGCTATCATCATGTAAAATTTCAGAACACATTATTAGAAATTACGTAACTGAATTTTTAAATAGCAATGGTTTTATAACTGCACTTTAGCATGGTTTTAGGAAAGGTTACTCAACCTTAACTCAATTAACTTCAGCTGTGCACAGCTTCTTAGAAATACTCGATAGATCAGGCCAAGTAGATGAATTTTTTATTGTTTTCCCGAAAGCATTTCATCTTGTTTCACATAACAAACTAATTTGTAAACTCTAATTCGCTGGTCTACCTTCTTTAGGTTTTCTGCATAACTAAATGACAGAGCCCAGTTTGTGGTGATGGTGGTCCTTCCTCGCGCTCCCTCCTGGTAACATCTGGAGTCCCTCAACGAGGCGTCCTTGGTCCGTTATTATTTAATATCTATATAACGATATTTTTAATGTTATCACAAAATCAGTTCAAATTAGGCTGTTCGCTGAAGACTGCGTTTCAGTCACAGAAATTAAAATTCCGGAGGTCCAAGTAGTGCTTAACTCAAACCCACAGCATTAACGATTGCTTTTGCAGACACGATATGAAACTAAATTCTGAAAAACAGTTTTAATGAGAATAACTTACAAAATAACAGTCTATCTTATCAGTACCACCTATCATCACGTTTGCTATCAGAATTAACACAGTACAAGTACCTTGGTGTAAGAATAACTAATACCTTAAGTTGGAATGCTCACATTTCTAACATTTGTGCATCATGCTTCCTAAACTTTGTTACCTTGGATATCAATTAAAACGAACCTCTTCCGCAACAAAGCTTTTAGCTTATACATCAACCATTTGACCAAAATTAGATTATGCTTTTACAGTGTGGGATCCTTTCACTAGAACTAATATCCATGCGTTAGAAATGATTCAGCGAAAAGCACTTCGGTTTATTTTTTTCTAAATTCCGCACTACCGATTTCCCTACAGCTTTAAATATTGTTAATGGCATACAAACACTGGAAAATCGAATAAAGCTTTTGCGCCTACAATTTTTCTTTTTGTATAAAAATAACAAGTTATCAATGAACCAGGACCCTTACTTAAAACCACTAGTGACGCGATTAACGAGACATCGTCACGGCCAGTCCTTAACACCTTATCGTGCCAGAACCAACTTGTATAAATATTCTTATTTTCTCCGAACAATACCACAGAGGAACAAGCTTGCTTTGAGTGGAATATTAGGCACTGATAGCATTGCCAATTTTAACGAAGACTTTTGAACGTTGTATGCCCAGGTCTGACGGAAAATTGCTGTCAATTTACCTAAAGTTTGTTGCAATCATGCATGTGCTGTCTTATGTTTGTTTATTTTTTATTTGTGTGCTAAATGCTACCTTGCCTAGTATCTCGTTTTATTTCCCCTCCTGCCTGGGCCTACCAAGGCTGGCAGTATTGAATAAATTAAAATGAAATGAATAAAATGACCTGTAGCGCGTGCTGGCGCCACCTCTTCTTCAGCACTTGGCCAACATTGGTCACGAGTCTCGCTGCAGGTGCTTTCAGTGCCTCCGCTTTCAATCGCTTCTCTATACTTTTTTAAACAGCGCAAAGAGGTGGACGCAGAAGGGACACACAAGACACATACAGCGCTGGCCCAGTGCTCCATGTGTCTTGTGTGTCCCTGTCTGCGTCCGCGTCTTTTGCTCTTTTTAAAACAAGTATGAACCACCATCTAGCCCGCACGTCTACCCTTGTAAGCTTCTCTATACCGTACTGTATTCGTAGAGACCGAAATTACGCACTTAGGCCAGAGCGTTCAATGCGTCTCGCTGTTTGAAGCGTCATAGCTCCCTCCCGCGGTTCAGCGGCGACCACCGTGGTGGCTCAATGTTTAGAACGCCGGGCTGTTGAGACCTAGGACGGGGATGAAATCATGCACGGCCCCGGCGGTCACGGTTTGGCGGAAGTGAACTGCAAAGCACGCCTATATGTTCTCCGATCATGTGTTCATGTGTTCATCAAGTTGATCAAACCTAAGTGGCCCAAATTAATCTTAAGCCGACAACTATGTTACCTCTTTGCCTCTTCCTTCACCGTTTCCCCGAAGGCGCGACTGAGGTGTCCACTGAGAAGTCAGCCAGCTGTTGCGCGTTTTTTTTTCAAAACCAATTCTTGCTCTTCCAGGGCCTTCGGAATAATCGATGTCGGTCGTACTCAGATTTCCTGGCTGTTTGCTCTCCTGTTTTGTGTTTTCAGTACATTTAGCAGCTATTCAGCGCAGTTCGGCCATCGAGTTACCAACGGCTGAGAGTGTTTTAGTGCGGCAGAGATTTAGAGCGCAGCTCTTATGCGCCCGTTTGTGGGTCGAGCCGCGTCGCCATCGGTATATTGTTCTAGAAGAGGTATAGTGTTCAAGAACACTGTACCATCGGTGTAAACGAACGCGAGGGTCGAGATAGAAGGGAGGAGAGCGTGGTGAGCTAGAGCGTCCTCCCCTCGTGGGTGGTTCTGCTGTGGGGTCGAATGTACCGCCGCTCGCTCATAGAAGACGCCATAGCGGTGCGTGCCACCTCACCACTGCATGGGCGAAGGTAAGGTGGCTAGGGGAGGAAACGTTTGTCTTCGCCGGCAAGCGCGCTCTCGCGCTGCTTCCTCGCAGTCGCGCCAGGCTCGGCTACGTTGGCGAGCGGCGCTGTGAAATGTGCTGCACGCGATAGATTGTCTGCGTCGGCATCGCCACTCACAGCGTTGTCTTCCAAGTATAAACCGTCTGCTTATAAAGCCTACATTGTTGCAGATTTTTGAACATATATCCATCCACTGCTACGACCACAAAGCCATCTTCATGACAATCAAAGACTAAGCGAAGTGTTGCTTGACGAAAGAGTGCACGCGGAAAATAAAGAGTGCTTTTCGTCTGCACGTATATATGAGTATCTCTCAAATTCTTTACCTCAACGTTTCGCAAAATCAAAACACCTACAGATCTGCGCTCAAAATTCGTAGGGATTGTCGTAATCGTACACAGAATTTTTTTCTTCCAAGCTCTCTTCTGTAACCGTTGGCTAATTGTTGGCCTCGCACGCTGTGAGGATTCACTGTTTCGCGTGAAATCTGAGAGCATGGCAGGAAGGCTACGGCTGGAAAGCTTTTGCATCATCTTCTTGTTTTCTGCGCCTCGCCTAGGCTTTTTTTCGCTGCTGTATATCCGGCCTTTCGCCTACTTACTCTAATGCCTTTCCCTTATTTCTAGCAGCTGCGTCCTCTCTCGCTCGGATCTTCATCCATCCCTTCTTTCTTGCAGACGGCTCTGTATCTCATAACAACGGCAAAGCGCTCAGGCTTGGCACAGGAATGTTACACCTTCTATAAAGTTTGTACTCACAGGGTAGAAGATATGAAGGCCTCTGTTGCCCTTGACGTCGATAAAAAGCTTGAGCAGGGGCAACGGCAGTGGCCTGTGCGGGTCCCAGACGTTCGAGGGCGAGACTCCCATGATTGCCGCTGTATTTTTCTGTTCTCAGACGAGCGAGCTTGCAGGTGATCAAGGAAGTAGCGTCAAACGCCGTCCTCTTCTCGGTTCGGTAAGGTGTGTAAGACGCGACTGCTCGAAACGGCCAGCCTTGCGAATATGAAGCGCACTGTGGTGGAAAGCAGCATTGCATGGGGTGTCTTTAGTGGTGTGAATATTCATCGCCAGTGTAGCAGTTAGTCACTGTATCGAAAGCCGCTACACCATTCAAATGTCAAAGGAATGATGCAAGCTTGCCATTCAATGGATGCCGCGTGACCTTCGTCATGGCTTCAGCGTGTGGTTTATGACCGTATTGACTCGCTGCCAGCGCGTGATCTGTGTTGAGGGTTAGCGATATAAGTTTGAACATAGAATGAGGCGGAGAGATGCAATATGGCGGTTAGTGTCTCTAGCGCATGCGGCAGTTTACAGTAACTTTCATACTTCATCCAACGAAAGGAACATTCACATAGGAACGTCAAATACTTTCTTAATCACCAACTGCGCAGTTCTCCGCGAACCCAGCACTGCTTGCGTAGTGATTTATGAGTACTGCCCTAGCAGCCCTGTGCAAGCCAGCTGGATTTCCCCTTCCCTAAAGAAGGCTATGCTGTCCTCACTGCCAACCGCTTTGTAGATGTGCGAGTTTCGTAATCCTATTCCTCAAACCAAGACGGCTCCTGGGATTCTTCGCAGCCAAACCTTAAAAAAGAAAAAAGAAATTGTAAGAAATGTGGAGAAAGCATAATCTCCACGCTCACAAAGCAGTTCAACGAGATGTTTTCGATAGCGGAATTTGAAACGTGAATTTGATTCACGAGTGCTTCATGTTTTATATTAGCGGTTAGCACGTTTTCTACTCGTGTTCGGTTTGATATAATGAACACAAGTCTGCACACAAACCGAAATAGCCTGGTTAAAGTAATTCTGCTCAATCTTTATTAAAATTTAAATTTTCTCACATATGATATAAATATGGTATGAAAATTAAAATATGATTTAAATTTTCTCACATATGAAGTACAAAAGAAGTTATCAGCGCCCAAGGCATGACTGAAAGGGATAAGCAAGCTTCAAAACTATTTCTTTGTCGCGGCTTGCAAGGTAGCAATGGTGAACCAGGATGAACCTATTAATTTTTGTGTCTCACAATTACAAAAGATAGATTGCTAACTAAAATTACAATATTTTATTTCATAATTGGGCTCAAAATAATTTTTGATACACACCCATGCTAGTTGAAGATGCTTTTCAATGGGTAAAGATGTCTGTTGTTTCCTTCTGCATCAGAAAAAGAAACAATATGAGTAATAAATACTGTTGTTTCAAAGAGCTGCGCGCTTCACCCGCGTAAGCATTTGTGCATCGATCTCCATTCCCCACGGACATCTGATCGATACTGCTAGCGGTTGACACTTGTTGGCTTAGCCTCTCGAGCCCAATGGGATTCCGAGTGCATAAAGAACGACATTAAAATTTTTGCAATTAGGCCAGCTAGGGAATTCTTAGCATAGTATTGTGGTGCCAGCATTTTTCGTCCAACGTGTGGAAGAAAAAACTTGGCTTTATTGCCTTCAGAATTTGCTGTATAGCTACACACCTGTATAGCTGCACACCTAAATACCTTCATTCTTTCTCTAGCCGCGGTGGCTCAGTGGTTATGGCGCTCGGCTGCTGACCCGAAGGACGCGGGTTCGATCCCGGTCCCGGCCGTCGAATTTCGATGGAGGCGAAATTCTAGAGGCCCGCGTACTGTGCGATGTCAGTGCACGTTAAAGAACCCCAGGTGGTCGAAATTTCCGGAGCCATTCACAAAGGCATCCCTCAGAGCCTGAGTCGCTTTGGGACGTTAAGCCCCCATAATCTGTATTCAAGAACAAGGGAGCAGACGGGGATGTCGCCGATCTTCTTGATGGTGGCTAGACTTTCTAAGGCGCTTCGCTCCGTAACATCGATGGCAAGGAGGTTCTTTTCCGGAGACCTTCACTATGGTGTCCCTAATAGCCAGAGTTGCTTTGGGACGTTAAACTCCCTTAAACTAAACTAAACTTCGTTATTTCTCACTTTTAAGGTTCAGTTCACTGCTTGCATGCACTAGTTTCGTGTGAACGACTATGACAACCTTCGTAACTGGTACTTCGGGTGAAAATCGAACAGTGAAAATCATTTCACACCTCATGGAAAAGTGCCAAGGCGATGCCGTGCCGAGGTATGGTACATGTGCAGTCCTTTAACAAGTAGGCTTTGTCTCGGTGCCATTATACGCTGGTTGACACAGCCGACATAGTTGCACGGACAGTTAAGAAGTGTCTACTCCAACGCGCATGGCAAGTTATTTCGTGATGAGAAAAATTTCTGTAAAGTCACAGCGTTACATCGATAGCTGGGCTAATTGGTGGCCTCGTAATCGTCGCTTGTCACCACAGATAGTTACGCATTCCCCTGCTGAAATGATGCCATGTAAATCCCGGTGCTATCCAGAGTATTACGAAGGCAGTGAGCATGCGCACTTTCAAAATTTGCCACACGACCATGTGATTCAGTGGGTGTAGGACTGGGCAACTTCATAGCAGGGGCTGGAGGAGATTTACAATTTGAGTTGCCACGAAAGTTGGCTTCGAGTGTTATGAGAGAGTTCTAACAGAGTTGTGAGAAAACAACGTGCATGTGAAATGCGTGTCTGACGAGGATATTTGTCTTCGACAGTTATGTTGTAGGCGTAGCGCGAACGCTTTGCGTGCTGCTCAGGATATTGCAGCAGCAGGTGGCTGGTGAGGCCAGTTCTCGTTTACAGTAGAAGAAAACCATTGCCACCCTTAAGAGATCGTGGGAATCGGATATTTCTTTTCGCCACCGTTCACCGGCAGCCTGCATCGCATGCATATTTTGAAATGAAATTCTCATTAACTTCAGTGCGACCTGAAACAGCGTGATATGAAATGCGCACTGCGTCAAGTAAATACGTCTCAGCGCCCTAATGAAGACTACTCAGGTGTGCGGAATAGTGATTATGATTCGTGTTATCGGTTTGAAGGTTACTAAACTGCTAGCAGAGGAGTAAGCTTGTGTTGACCGGTCTGTCTTGTAATAGAAAACTAATTCTTTTTAGGTAGGTGTAGGTGGCGGCTTAGAAGAGGCACAGCAGTGGGTATCACTTCGCTTCGGAAAGGCCGGAATTTGGTTTACTGTTTATTAGCACGGCAAGCTAGAACAACACGGTTGTGAAGAAAATTTTGTGGTGTAGCAACCGCTTAAGAGGTATATGACATTTCCTGTGCTTTAGTAATTGCTGTTGTCATTCCAAAAGTTTATCGGCTCGGTATACAAATCAGTCATAAAAATAAAAGATATTTCAAAGTCCAAAAGTCGTGCAACGCCTAATTCTAATGCAGCGCATAAGGGCTTTTGCTGTTGAGCAACATAACGCATTTTTACTGTGCAACGTACTTATAATAAACTCGTATGCACAGAATGCGCCTTATAACGAACTACCGAAACTGTGTTAGTAATAATTGCAAATATATTGTTTAAATTCAAATAATATTATACTCGAGGTGAATGCGTACAAACACCTCCAAAACGCTACTCTCGTTTGCGCCCGGCGGTAGTGGCTTTTTAAGATATCCCCTCAACCCCACTGAATAATACGACGCGGCCAAAAGGGGGATGGGTATATTTACAAGTTGAAAGGAGAGATTCAGGAAATCGTGAGATGGTAGCCTCCATCTCAGTTCTGCGCATTTTGAGCTCGTCTTGTTCTGACTGCACCGCAGCTCGGCGTAACACTATGGTAGGTGAGCAGAAGCAGCGCTGAGACCTTTCATGACTGTTTGTGGAAAAGTGAGACCCGTTCTTACCTTTGATGGTGGTATTAACCAACACCTTCGGTCGACAGTGTTTACTCACAATTCAAGTGTTTGCGCACACCACGATTAGTCTGCTCAGAGAATCCTAGAGAAAACAGTAGCGTTTCAATCTGTGGTCGATTACAACTTCAAAGGTATAGGACAAGCCCGCTACTAAAGAATTTTTGCAATTTTCTGGGCCTTCAGCCAAGACCCTATGGAACTGCTACTACTAAGGCAGAAAAGCCTGTAGTTTAAGAAATAGAGTACTGTAAACTTGAAGTGTCGTACGGTAGACAGCTGCGCCAGAGAAGTCCTAATAGCGCCAGCCTGATTTTATACCAAGGAGAGTTTCAGTGCCCTTTGGAGCAGGCATTGTTACGAATCCATTCATCCATGACTCGTGCATATATCGCAAGGCAGATTTTGCTAAGGGCTGTTTTCTTAGTATGCAAAACGCTGTCCAGCTTTGCCAAGCAATCGGCATCGCATATTCTTTACCTTAGAGAGTGCTCTGCGTGCCAAAGTCGATCGATGCCACACCATAACTGGGCACGCTAAGTTAATTCAAAAGCAACTTTTCGATAGCAATGAATACAGCGAGGGCCTACGCACATGCATTAATCTCCCAAGATTTATGGAAAATGACAACGCTTGGTTTCTGATTCATTCTTCAGCGCTTTGAGGCTATGCTTTGTTCACGTCCAAGCCTGAATGACGGAGTGAGCTGCCGAACGGCACCTGCTCTGAAAGCTCTAGCTCGCTGCAACCGTGTCGTTTTTGCAGCTGCCTTCTATACAAATGCGAGCTCTCTGTTCTTGCTGTCGGTACAGACGCAGGAAAAGGCAATGAGGCTAGCTTGTCAGAAGTTCAGATGTTAAAAATAAACACTTTTCTTCTTCACAAAACAATAACGAGGGGTAAAGACCAGAGGGAAGCATAATCAATAGTTTGGCGGCGGTACTGTACTGCAGCCAGCTGTACCTCAATGGGTGGCTTTTTGCTTCTTTTGTTCGTTTGTTCCTCCTGTGCGCCACTTTGGATTACCGTTTCTTTTTCCCTTCTTCAAGCCACACGGGCGAGTCACGACCAGCGCAAGCGGCTAGAAATGAGTTCTTAATGGTACTTAATGCTTAGGAGTTAATCTGTTCGTTAAACCTCTTAATATTTTTTTTTCGACCAAACAACCAAAAATATACAGGTTAACATCGATCCACTACACCTTCAGTCATAATAAAACTGCACGAAGAAGACAGAAGAACAAGAAGAGGAACAAACAGGAACACACAAAGTGCCTCTTCATGTTGTCCTGTCTTCTTCGCGCAGTTTTAATGACTGATCAAAACAACCAACTAGGCCAAATTCATGCCTTTCTACAGGTTCCGCGATTTCTAACGCAAGTTATTCCCCCTAGCTGCTCGTATTTACCTAGTCATCCGCCAAATACTCCTCGCCCTGAAAAGAAGCATCATATACATCTGAATGAGTGAATATTCGACGAAGCCACTGGATTCAAGTCGCTGCTCGTGTGTTGTGAACATCCTTTTGCATGTATCTGCTTCTGTCAGTCTTCTCGCAACTTTTCTTAAGTAATTCACTTCCCTCAATTCACCCCCAGCTTGTCATGCTCCATTCTTCTCCCTGTCTATTCTGACTTAAAGCTCCCCTTGTCCACTAAAAATGGCCAAAGATCGTCTGTGGAGTAGTGACCCTTATTTGCGTTGCACAAACATTATTCCTTTCTTTCCCTCCAATGTTCCACGAAACTTGTTGACAACGCTGCAAGCCATCCATCCTATGCCCACCAGGGTTCCAAAAATACTTAACTAGTTCAGGGTTTTAAAATTTTGATCTTGGAGTCACTGACGAAAGTTATCGTTAGCCTGAAATGTACGTACTTTTGTCGATGAAAATGGCCTTTCAAATTAAGCCTTTTTTCACTATGTCGAATGTGATAAAGTGATGTAAAATAGTACTTTGAGCAGCTCCAATGTAAAAGTCTGAAAGCAACAAAAACATCACATAAAGCTGCAATAGAGGCATTATTTCTGAAAAAGTCATGAATTTCACATTGCCCTGCGCCAAAATTTTTTAGCCTTCTCCGCGCTTGAGGGAGATTGTGCGCACTGCTTCTCCTGTCGAATAGGTGTGATTTTGCACGGCAAATATTCCAGGGGCCAGAAGCCAGAGGCTGACGTCACTAATTATCGCCTATATATATATATATATATATATATATATATATATATATATATATATATATATATATATATATATATATATATATATTGTAACAGTTGTTACACTCAAAAGGAACTGCAGCGGCTGAACGAGGGCACCAGAGAAACGGACCTACACTTCAGCGTCGTCTACTTCTAGAGGCTGCGAACTCTTTCTTCTTCTACTTCCAACCCTCGTGTCACTGCCCCCTCTTCAGGAGCATCGCCCCGATGCGGTGTTACCGTCAGACCGAATAGCGGGGAGAAAAAGTGTTCAAGAGGTACACCACGAGTGTGACATCACGGAATATGACTACATGCAGCCGGAAAGTCACTCGGGGGGTCGCTCGTAGTACGGCTTCATTCGCACCACATGCACAGCATCGCTGCTCTTGCCGTTGTGCGATGAACGAGCTGGCGAGGCTGGTGCAACTTCGTACGTTACGTCGCTGAGGCGGCGGACAACAAGGTAAGGGCCGAAGTAGCGGCGCAGTAACTTTTCGGACAGCCCGCGATGAAGAACGGGCGTCCAAACCCACACATAGTCGCCTGGGTGTTAGGTAATGTAGCGGCGTCCAAGGTTGTAGCGGTCAGCATCGATCTGCTGCTGACGGTGAATGCGGTGTCTGGCCAGTTGCCGTGCTTCTTCCGCGCGCTGAACATAGGTGGCGACGTCGATAACAAGTTCACTCTCACTGTCAGGGGGGTCCACGGGTAGCATAGCACAGAGCGGGGTGGTAACCTGTCGACCGAAGACTAATTCGAACGGAGTGAACTGCGTCGTCTCTTGCTGCGCGGTATTATACGCGAATGTTGCGTATGGGAGAATTCCGTCCCATGTCTTGTGCTCGATATCAATATACATGGAAAGCATGTCGGTCAAGGTCCTGTTGAGGCGTTCTACCAAGCCATTTGTCTGCGGGTGGTAGGCTGTTGTACGTCTATGGCTGGTGTGCGTAAGCTTGAGTACAGCCTGAGTGAAGCGGGCCGTAAATGCAGCTCCACGGTGAGTAATGATAGCTGCAGGAGCGCCATGACGCAGGACGATGTTGTGGACGAAGAAGTCGGCGACTTCAGCAGCAGTACCGTTTGCAAGTGACGTGGTCTCAGCGTATCGGGTCAAATAATCTGTCGCGACCGCAATCCACCGGTTTCCTCTGGTCGACTTCGGAAAAGGGCCGAGGAGGTCTATGCCAATTTGCTGAAAAGGGGTCTTTGGTGGTGCTAAGGGCTGCAAAAAGCCGGCTGGCTTCAGAGGAGGAGATTTGCGCCGTTGGCAATCCCGGCATGTTGTTACGTATCTACGCACGGATGGGAGTAAATTGGGCCAGTAATACTTAAGCCGAATCTTTGCCAGTGTGCGACTAACCCCCAAGTGGCCGGCGGATGGTTCATCATGACAAGCGCTTAAGATTTCAGAGCGTAACTGGGATGGCACAACAAGCAGAAACGTCTCTTTGTTGCTGTCAAAGTTGCGCTTGTAGAGGACTCCACGCCGCAGAATGAAGGTCTGTAGTCCACGGCGAAACACACGAGGGACATGAGAATTCAAACCCTCCAGATACTTAACGAGTGGCGCCAACTCAGAATCTGCTCGTTGAAGCTGCGCCATACGGGAGATGCTAATGGCACAAAGAACAGGGCAATCTTCGGGGATGTCTTGCGTAGACGGTTCCACGGGCGCTCGTGATAAACAGTCCGCGTCCTGGTGCTGCCGACCCGATTTATAGACGACCGTAACGTCGTACTCCTGTAAACGGAGGCTCCATCTGGCCAACCGACCAGAAGGGTCTTGAATGCCGGCCAGCCAGCATAGCGAGTGATGATCGCTGCCAACACGAAACGGTCGGCCGTAGATGTAAGGTCGAAACTTACTCAGAGCCCAGATGACGGCAAGGCACTCTTTTTCGGTCGCCGAATAGTTCCGCTCCGATCGAGAAAGTGTGCGGCTCGCGTAGGCGATTACTCGCTCTGCGCCGTCCTGCCACTGTACGAGGATCGCTCCGAGGCCGACATTGCTGGCGTCAGTGTGGACATCAGTCTCTGCATTCTCGTCAAAATGAGCTAGTATTGGTGGACTTTGAAGGCGGCAGCGGAGTTCCTCGAAGGCTGCGTCTTGGGCACTTCCCCATACGAAGGGTGTGTCATCTCGAGTCAAGGCAGTCAATGGCTCAGCTAGGCGAGAAAAATCTTTAACAAAGCGGCGGTAATACGAGCAGAGGCCCAAAAAACGTCGGAGGGCCTTCTTGTCGGTTGGGCGTGGAAAACTGGAGACGGCGGAAGTCTTGTCGGGGTCTGAAAGAACACCTTGTGCGCTGACAACATGTCCTAAGAAACAGAGCTCCTCGAAGGCGAAATGGCATTTCTCTGGCTTGATCGTTAGTTGTGCAGACTGAAGAGCTTGAAGGACAATGCGCAATCGCTGCAAGTGTTGTTCGAAGCTAGACGAAAAGATGACCACGTCGTCCAGGTACACAAGGCACGTCTGCCACTTCAAACCAGCTAAAACAGTGTCCATAATGCGTTGAAATGTGGCCGGAGCGGAGCAAAGTCCAAACGGGAGCACCTTAAATTCGTACAGACCGTCGGGTGTCACGAAAGCCGTTTTTTCGCGGTCTCGCTCGTCCACCTCGATCTGCCAATATCCGCTTTTCAGATCTAAGGAAGAGAAGAACCTGGCGTCCCGGAGTCGGTCAAGGGAATCATCGATCCTCGGGAGTGGGTATACGTCCTTTTTGGTAACATTACTCAGTTTCCTGTAATCAACACAGAATCGCAACGTGTTGTCTTTCTTTTTCACCAGGACCACCGGCGACGCCCACGGACTTGTTGACGGCTGTATAACGTCGTCTGCAAGCATTTCATCGACTTGCGTCCTAATAGCTTCACGCTCTTTAGGCGAAACGCGGTATGGACGCTGACAAACTGGTGGCGTGGCCGAATCGGTGACAATGCGATGCTTGGCTACCGGTGTACGTCCGACTTTGGAGCTCGCCGCGAAGCAATCTTTAAAATCAAGTAGCAGCGACGACAGAAGGTTCTTCTGATGAGGTGACAACTCCGGGTTGATTTTAATCTTCTGAAGGGCGTTACTTGGTGCGGCATCGTCGTGAAGATTCACCTGTACGGGGCACAGATTCGGCAACCTATCCACGTCGTCGAGGAAGGCGACGGCCGTTCCCTTGGCGAGGTGCTGAATTTCGTTCGTGAAATTCGTCAGAAAAACTGTCGCACAGCCGTCATTCAGTTCAACAAGACCGCGCGCGATAGCCACACACTTCTCGAGCAACAGCGAAGGGTGACTGTCCTAAATACCTTCGTAGTCGTGAAACGAGTCGTTCCTCACTAACACCAGCACACTGGACCGTGGTGGCAGCATTACGTCGTCTTCGACTATACGCAGAGCGTTGACTCCTGGGCCTTCTGTGTTACTGCGCGCCACGGCTTGCTTCGTCGAAAATGTGACTCGCGCCTCGTGTAGATCGATCACAGCACCGTTTGCCTGTAGAAAGTCGAGGCCCAGGATCAAATCTCTCGAACACTCGCTCAACACGACGAATTCACCCACGTAGACGAAACCGCGGATGCCGACTCGGGCTGTGCACCTTCCGGCCGGGCTAATGAGGTGACCTCCAGCCGTGCGAATGCTAGGGCCCAACCATGGTGTCAAAACTTTGCTCAATTCCTGGGCGAGGGTGTGGCTCATCACGGAATAGTCAGCCCCAGTATCAAGTAAAGCGATGGTGTCAGCTCCGTCAATCGTCACACGCAAGTCAGAAGTAGCGCGTCGGATGCTGTCGCTACCCTGCCCCGGTGAGGAATCAGCGTATCGGTATATCCACGGCGGAGGATCTTCAGTTTTCCCGACAACAGCGGCCTTGCCTCCGGAGACCGCTGGAATTAGTTTTCCCGGCGTGGACTGGGAGAACGCCGCTCAGGGTAGCCGGCGTCTCGGCGAGGGCTTGGGGAACGGTAACGCAGCGGAGATGACGACCTAGGATCGTAGCGACCGTATGTCCCAGGCCACTGACGGGCCGACAGATGAGCTTCAATTTCGAATGGTCGTTCGCCATTCCGGGGGCAAGGGTCGTCGGGCGCGAAACCACGCGGACGCACTCGGCGGTACGGGCAGGCCCTGTAAAGATGTCCCGCCTCACCACAGTGGTAGCAAAGGGGCCGCCGGTGCGGTGCACGCCACACTTCACACTTCCGTGGCCGCTGATAAGCTGGTCGAGCAGGCACACGGGAAAGACCAGACTGCTGCGCTGCGTGAGTCGCGTTTGACAAACATATTTAGGAAGCCAACAGTCGCGCACCGGACGCGATATTCGGAGGTCGTGGGTTCGGATCCCACCGGCGGCATGGTTGCTTTTCTGCTGCTTTATAAGTAAATTTTCTTTTAAAAAAACTAATTGATTGGCACTTGATATTAAAAAAAAAATAAAAAGAAACATACCCCTATGCACCTTTATTTCGGTGACTGTTGGCTTCCTATATATATATATATATATATATATATATAGAATCATGCTGAAATATGAAACGTAGGCACGTCTCATGCTGCAATGGGCACTGCAACAAAGGGTATCCTATATTTGGTGCGAAGTAAATCTTGTTTGCAATAATTAAGCGCAATGCGGTTCTTTTGTTAACAGTAGTATTTAAGTTTTCAGGGGAGTTTGCTCTCTAAGCCCCGTGATAACATTTTGCTTTGCTTTACTCTTATTCGCCCACTCTCTTCTTATAGATTACATGCCGAGAGCTTGTCCGAGGAACGACTACAAGTGTCAGCAGCGCTGCCTTAACGATGGCCACAACTGGGCTTTCTGTGCGGGCCACCAGTGCATATGCAAAGACTGACAATAGCGACCGGCCTGGTCGCTCGACATTCGAAGGTTGTGAAATAAAATACTTGGAATAATAGCACGTAAGCACACACCAATAATCCCCATCTGAAGACTCTGAAAAGCGCTGAGGCCTAGCTTAACGTCGGAACGACTGTCTACATCGTTCCGTGGCGGGTCCAATTACCTGGTTTGCTGTAAGCCTTGATGCTTCGAAAATTCTACGTCAAGTATATTTCCAAGCGGTGATATTGTCATCTAGCTCTCAGATATACAGTACTGTCCACTCTTAAAGGGAACAGGCGATCTCGTGGCTGCCTCTATTCGCGAAGAGCTGCCGCGAGACCCAGCTAGAATCGGGAGCACAAGACGCATGCGCAGTAAGGGCGGTCGGCTACGCTTTCCGTGCATGCACCTAGTGACGCGTTTCGCGAAGAGCTGCGGCCACGCGATCGCATGTTTTCTTTAACAGCAAACCGTACTGTGCGCAGCGGTCTGCTTGTTCTAATTTTATAAACGCCTTCTGCATCACGTAGCCAGAAAATGTTTTGATAGGGGGATATTATATAGGAGTGTACTTTGCTATAGACCTTTTCAAAAAGAGGTCGATGGGCCGTAGTGCAGGAAAGAGTTGATGATGAAGCGCCCTCGTGTTCTCCCCACAGCCCAGAAAACTGGTTTCCCCGAGAACGCTGCGCATCTAGATCTGGAGCGACTCGCGCGACTCTAGCGGCAGCGCAGGGCCTGAAGTGGGAAAACGACAGCTACTCCGCCCGCGGCGGTTTTGTCGATCAGCATCTTACAGTTTGTCGCAGCGATTCTTTGAGACAGCTATGGAACCTAAAAAGAGAAACTCCAAGTTCTGTGTATGGTGGCTGCAACAGCTCTGGTTGGAATTTCCCGGGGACCATGTATTGCTGCCTTCCGACGTTACACTTGAAGCAGGGACTTTGAATGCTTTGCATGGATTCTAATGGCTCGTTGTGAGGAGTATGCTGTTATTATAATCTTTCTGCTTATTGTGAGCCTTCCAGGGATCTTCTTCTTTCTCTTGTACATACCATCATCATCATCCCGCGGCTGCGCTTGTGGCACGCGCCTCGGGTCCGCCATTAGTAAACCGCCAGGCACAGCCATCTTGCCGTCTCGGCCTATCCTTCTTTCACAAACGTCTTGCCGTCGCGGCCTGGCCTTCCTTCACAAGTGGTGGAGGTGAAACTCGATCCCCTTGCTGCCTTACACCCTGCCTCTCGCTGGAGCTGCGTTCTGGTAGCCGTTTCTCACCTCCCACCATTGCCATGCCACCCGAAGACAACCAGGACCCTGCCGGCCCCTCTCCTTCGGCCTCACACCGCCCCCACCGACCGCGCCCTTCCGACAACGCGACCCGCCGATGTTCGCTTGTCGTCGCGACGAAGACGTGGACGAGTGGCACGACACATACGAACGCTGTAGTGCCTACAACCGGTGGGACGACGCTTTAAAATTCCTGAACGTTTCTTTCTTCCTCATTGAGGTCGCCAGAAACTGGTTCATAAATCGCGAACCGCATACCACTAACTGGTCCACCTGCAAACAGCAGTTCCGTCAGTACTTTGCCGACCCAGATGCTCGGACTGCAGTCGCCAAGACAAAGCTCGCTTCCCGCTTCCAAGGTCCCAATGAATCCCATGCATCTTACATCGAGGACGTACTTGCGCTCTGCCGTCGTTTTAGTCCCACCATGCCCGAAACTGACCGCGTCCACCACGTACTCAAAGGAATCAATTCTTTGGTTTTTACCACTCTACTTGCCCAAAATCCCTCCAGTGTGGATTCAATCATTACTACCTGCCAACGCCTCGACCAGCTGCAGTCCTCCCGCTTGCAGCCCAGCCTCTCACAGCCCGGCCTCGCTACGGCCTTGCCCTCTGCTGATCTCGATCTGCGCACACTGATTCGAGCGATCATCCGTGAAGAGCTCCAAGTCCTTAGCCCTTTCTGCCGCCACGGGTGCGATCATTCTCCCGCAACTTGTCATGACGCTGGTCTCCGTCACATCATCAAAGAAGAGTTGGCAACAATCACCCACCCTAACGCATCCGACCCTCTTGCTCCCCGCCCTGCGCCGACTTACGCTCAAGTCGCTGCCTCGTCCCCTCCCTTTGTCCACCCTCCTCGGCCGGCACCGACATCCAACCACATCAGCGCAATGGCGACGGCTCAATCTGCGCCATCCTATAACGCACCTTGGCGCCCCTCCCGGCCAGTGTGCTACTACTGTGGATTTCGAGGACATATCTTCCGCTTTTGTCGTCGACGCCTTCAGGACGAGCGCCGTGGTTACGCCGCCTTAGAGAGTGAGCTACCCTCTTCTTCCTATTATCAACACCGGCCTTCTTCCAGCCCACCTCGCCGCTTCTCTCCGCCGCCGGTACCCTCGTCTGCACCTAGTCGGGCCCATGTTTCCTGACGCCGGTCCCCGTCTTCATATCGCCGCTCAGCCTCCCCCCTCCGACCAGCAAGCACTCTGCCTCTCCGTCAATCGGAAAACTAGGAGTTGCAGTTTCCGGAGGTGAAACTGCACTTTGCGAAATCCCCAAAAGTCCTCCAGATCGCCGGTTCAATATGATTTCTGTTTTAGCGGAAGGATTACCGGTTGAAGCTTTGATTGACACAGGGGCTGCAATTTCTGTTATTCACGCTGATTTGTGCGGCCGTTTGCGGAAAGTGACGACACCATATGATGGCCCTGAACTTCGTGGAGCAAATGATGTCACACTGCGTCCTTCCGCGAAGTGCACTGTGCGCGTTGTTATCGACGGTGTCCGCCACCATGTGCAGTTTGCTGTGCTCTCACCTTGTGCGCATCTGATGATTTTAGGATGGGTTTTCTTGTCTACAGCTTCGGCGCTAATTTCTTGTGGCGACCGTGTCATCCATATGACAGACAGTGATTTTTCGTGTGATTCTTCCGACCGACATCATTCCCATCATTCCCTCACTGCAGCAGCTGATACAGTTTTGCCTCCTCAGTGCGAAAAACTCCTTACCGTTGTTTCCGACCGCATCACTGATGGGGACGTCCTCATTGCACTATCTCATCGCCACTTTGCGCGTGGAATCGCCTTCCCATCCAGTCTTGTCCGGTTCTGCAACGGCTCAGCGATCATAACAGCCATGAACACTTCACGAGAATCCCTCGTGTTGCCTAAAGGAACTTCCCTTCCTTGTGTAGTGTATGCTCAACCTATGTCCCTGATGGTGCTCACCGCCCCTCTGCATCAGCAGCCTGCTTCATCAGACGTTCCCCCCCCCCTGTTATATCAAAGACAAGTAATCCTAACCTCACGCCGCATCAACGCCAAGAATTGCTCACATTGCTTCGCCACCACCAAGCCATTTTTGATGCAACTTCCCCACCACTCGGCCGGACTACTGTTGCACACCATCGCATCTTTACCGAAGGGAACTCGATTGTACGGCGACGACCTTATCGGGTTTCTTTCTTCGAACGCAAGGTCATTGAAGAAAATGTCAATGATATGCTACACCGCAATATTATTCGTCCTTCAACAAGCCCATGGTCCTCACCAGTAGTGTTGGTAAAAAAAGACGGCTCGGTCCGATTTTGTGTTGACTACCGTGCGCTCAACAAAATTACCCGCAAAGATGTCTACCCGATGCCACGGATTGATGACGCCCTTGACTCTCTCCAAGGCGCCGAATATTTCTCCACCTTAGACCTACGCCCAGGCTATTGGCAAATACCTATGCACGAGGCCGACAAAGAAAAAACTGCTTTCGCAACTCTCGATGGACTTTACGAATTTAATGTTATGCCCTTCGGCCTCTGTAATGCACCAGCCACATTTGAAAGAATGATCGATACTGTACTTCGTGGCCTGAAGTGGAGAACCTGCTTGTGTTACTTGGATGACATTATCTTTTCTTCAACTTTTCAAGACCATCTCACGCGCTTGAATGAGGTTCTCACGTGCCTCGCTTCAGCGGGCCTTCAGCAGAACACCAAGAAGTGCCACTTTGCACAGAAGGAAATTACAATTTTGGCACATCTCGTTAGTCGCGACGGCATTCGTCCAGACCCTGACAAAATCATCGCGGTACTGAACTTCCCTCGTCCTCAACGGACTGCAGATTTGCGCAGCTTTCTCGGCCTGGCGTCCTATTTCCGCCGTTTTATCAGAAATTTCGCAACTATTGCTGCTCCACTTCATGAGCTACTTAAAGCACACAGCATCTTCGTGTGGACTGACCAGTGCGACACTGCTTTTACCAACCTCAAGCACGCTCTCATATCGGACCCTGTCCTTGGCCACTTTAGTGACACCGCTCCAACAATTCTTCATACTGATGCCAGTTGTCACGGTCTCGGCGCTGTACTTCTGCAGCGCGCCGCAACTTCGCGTGAGAAAGTGATTGCGTTCGCCAGCCGGACCCTGACTCCATCAGAGAAAAATTACACCATTACCGAGCAGGAATGTCTAGCAATCGTCTGGGCAGTCCAAAAATTTCGCCCTTACCTGTACGGTTGCCACTTCACAGTTATGACCGATCACCATGTCCTTTGCTGGTTGTCTTCGCTCAAAAATTTGACAGGACGTCTTGGCCGTTGGGTTCTACGCTTACAAGAGTACCACTTCGACATCCTTTATAAATCGGGTCGCCAACACAAGGACGCTGACGCGCTTTCTCGCTGCCCACTTTCGGAATCAGCCTGCTGTTTTTCTACGCAATGCCTTTCCTCCTCTGACCAAAGCCGACCCTCTCCAACGCACATCACATCAGTTTATTTTGACGACTCTTAGAACAAACACGCTCTCCGCTCGCAGCAACTAGCCGACGCCTACTGGCGTCCCATCATCGACCACCTCACCGGCGCTTCGAGACCACCCAACGCTCGACTGCGCCGGCAGCTACGCAACTTCAAGCTCGAAGATGGCATCCTACGCCGCTACGTATATTGCCCCGATGGCACTCGCTGGATCCCAGTCGTGCCGCGGGTGCTTCGCTTCCATATCCTAGCGGCTCTCCATGATGACGCTACAGCCGGTCATCTCGGTTTCCACAAAACCTACGACCGCGTGAAGCGACGTTTCTTTTGGCCTGGCCTCTCCTCAAGCGTTGCTAAATACGTCGCTTCCTGCCTCCTGTGCCAACGTCGCAAACGGCCGACTTCTCCACCCGCTGGCGTCCTTCAACCCCTTCCCTGTCCCGCCACGCCGTTTGAAGTCGTCGGCATCGACTTATATTGTCCCCTGCCTCTCTCCTATCGAGGTAACCATTGGGTCATCACCGCTGTCGATCACCTTACGCGATACGCCGAGACAGCACCCGTACCCACTGGCTCGGCTCAAGAGGTTGCAAATTTCTTTTTGCGATCTGTTGTGTTGCGGCATGGTGCTCCCCGGGTGCTCCTAAGTTACCGCGGGGAGACCTTCTTATCGACAATTGTTGCCGAAGTTCTTCACGCATCGTCCACACTTCATAAGACAACCTCAAGCTATCACCCCCAGACCAACGGTCTAACTGAGCGTTTTCATCGCACCCTATCGGATATGATCTCCATGTACGTGACACCGGATCATCGAAATTGGGACACTATTCTTCCGTTCGTCACTTTCGCCTATAATACAGCAATACAGCAGACTACCGGTTACTCTCCGTTCTTTCTCGTGTACGGCCGTCCTCCCACCACCATTCTGGACAGTTCTTTCTTCTCTACGCCTCAATATTCCTCCACATCAGTACCTGCCGAGTTTGTATCCCGTGTGGCCAGATGCCGTCACCTTGCTCGCCTCAACACTGAAGCCTGCCAGCAAGACCGCAAGAGTCGCTACGATTCTGCTCATCGGGTGGTCTCTTTCCGACCAGGTGACGAGGTACTCCTTTTTACACCACTGCGCACACCTGGCCTTAGTGACAAATTTGTCCACCGCTACCTTGGTCCCTATCGGGTCATCAATCGAACTTCTCCTGTGAGCTACAGTGTCACACCTGTTGTTCCTCCAGCCGGTCGACGCCACCGTGGTACTGAAATTGTTCACGTTTCCCGTTTGAAACCATTTGTGCGCCGCGGAGCATCGGTCGTTTAGGAGCGGCCAGGATGGCCGCTTCCGACCCCCCGGGCAGATTGTGTGAGCCTTCCAGGGATCTTCTTCTTTCTCTTGTACATACCATCATCATCATCCCGCGGCAGCGCTTGTGGCACGCGCCTCGGGTCCGCCATTAGTAAAACGCCAGGCACAGCCATCTTGCCGTCTCGGCCTATCCTTCTTTCAAAAACTTCTTGCCGTCGCGGCCTGGCCTTCCTTCACATTATTTTCATCATTTGATGTTTTGCATCAAATGCATTTTATGTTGTTCTAAAGGATCTGTATAAGGTTGCTTTCTTGTTACATGTGCTCTTTACGGTTAGACAGTATAGTATGTCAGAATAGTAACCTCGTTGTTTCCTTTGTCGCGGCACATTTGTCATAAGCCTGTGGCAGACACGCTGTTATGTCACTCCATTTTTAAGCCACAATTTCTCTCACGTCCTAGACGTAGCCGGATGCAAAAAAGAAAGACCAATTCGATGGACACTTGCGTCCGCGCCCCGAGGCGCCCGCATCAGTCGAAGCCGGCCTGCACATGCTCATGCGTATGCGCGCAGCGCAAGACGCGATCAAAGCGAGCTCCGACGCTCCGAGCTGTCCTGTCCCAGCCAGATATTTGGCTCTCGTGCTACACGCGCTGTGGCGCGTCGGAAGTAAGGGCTGGTACACCGTGGTTTACAACAATCGCAGGACCGCGGGGCTCTACTTGACTCTTAATGACTTGAAGCTCTTCCAGGTTCGCCCAACTTTTTTTGGAATTCTTTCAGCTCCCCAAACTCTTTTCTTCATGGCTTGAAATTATATTATTCGGTTCGAGAGGGGGAGTGAGCCAGCACAGAGCGAGCTTGAAGGCTGACCCTTCTGCCCACTGACGCCACTCGGGTAGGGGAAACACCACCTCTAATGGAGACGCGCGGCGACGTGTGTCGCCCTAATCGCTTGCGAGCTACTGCGAGAGCGATTTTAAAAACTTATTTTTTTAATTATAGAGCCCGCGCAGAGCTCTCAAATTTGACTCGAATACCCACAAACGCCTCCTCTGCAGATCTTTTTCGCTACAATATGCTCATCGATATCATTTCTAGGTGCCTTTACGCATTTAATCAAATCTACACCTCGAAACAAACTTGTACAGGAGGAAACCCCGCTGTATTTACAAACACGCTCGGGGACGCCGGAGGCATCTGCGCCGTCGTCTGTTGCGGTTGGCGGTTTGCTTTCATTGGCTTATCATGTTGTTATAAAACTTTCTTATGAAGAGCTGTCCTTGGCTCTCCAGTTTGAACGAGAGTAGCGCAGGAGGGATATATCGGACTGCACGAGAAGCTTGCACGATTCGGAGAAACACCAGCTGATAGAGTCCCTGTTGGTGATATATGTCCGGAGTCACTTGTATCCACTCAGTCACCCTTAAGGGTAACAGAGTGGATACCAAGAGAGGGCAAGCATAGCAGGGGGCGGCAGAAAGTAAGGCGGTCTGATGAGATTAAGGAGTTCGCGGGATACAGCGGCCGCAGCTGGCAAAGGACAGGGTTAATTGGAGAGACATGGGAGAGGCCTTTGCACTGCAGTGGGCATAGTCAAGCTGATGATGATGACAATACATATTTATCGGGACGTTTTAAAAAGATTGATTCAAAATGACGTTACGTATTTTGTTAGTCTTCTTCAATGCTCTCCTCAGCTGTTAACAAACGGCTGCCTCAGTGAGTACACTGTGAAGCATGAGAAGTTGTTCGTAAACAAAAATTTTTTTGTGTATTTGTAAGGGTTGCGCTCTTAACCGGTACCTCCATCCGAAGTTGACTTCCATGCGCGCGTATCGTGGCATTTTCAAAATACATCGCCTTTGAAGTGTACTCTGCCTTCCTTCACGAAAGAATGGAATCATTGGTAAACTGTGAAGTCATGAAACTGCTATGATGATGATGATGATGCTGAATACGTTAATTTAAAACCACAATGACAGATTAAGGGAAGGCTGATCGGGTCTCTATGCCAGGATGCCGCTTGCAAAAGCCGCTGCCCGTGCTCTGGCGAAGAGGGCTCCTTGTTCCTCGATGTCAGAGCTGGAAAGGGCCGCCTCGCAGCCATCCCACGTGCCTGATTTATGTCAATACTGCTATTTCCCTGAGAAGCCCATACCATATGGTGTAACTTTTCCTTATGGCCACACAATTTGCACTGTGCCGAAAAGGACTCGGGCTGAATGACGTGAAGCGTAGCTGGATTATTAAACGACATAGTTTGTAGACTTCGAAGGTGAAATTCTTCTGATTTACTAAGACCCTTAGCGGGCCTCGGGCGTGTCTGCCTTTGAAGCTGCAAATGCTGTAATATCTCTGAATATGTTATTAAAGGTGAGGAGGAGCCTGAATCAGTAAGGAGGACCTCGAAGGATTGCGAGGAAGAAAAGCTTGGGCCGAAGCGTGTGCGCGCTCGTTTCCACCCATATTAGCTCCTTCCGTGCAGCTGAAAACATACGTTGACTCAGAATTTTGCAGGGTATGAAATTTTTTTTTATATATTCACACCGAGCGCTATCCCACTCGGCACAGAGAACTGGCCACTGGTGACGTTGAACGCAGCCTCTGACTGTGGAGGCGCCTGGTAGACGCACGCGCACGAATCGTGCATATATGTGTGTCAGTTACATCGCTGTCGTAGCTTAGCTTATTGGTTTTAACTTCCCTAAGCGACTAAGCATATGTGCTGGAGCATTCGCGGCCATTTTTGCAAGCATACAGACAGAACCCTGGTACAGGCCATGTGCTTTCTCTTGAGTTTATCGCCTCGCAGAATCTTTGAAGTTTGTCGGCACAGACGGGCAAAAATGATCCGCGACCCGCGTTTCCCTGCACAATGTGCGATGCCATCTAGACAGGCAACGCACCACTACACTTGCTTTTGTGAAGAGTGTTTGAGCTTGTGTGCGCACTTTCTTTCAAAGCCAAAGCTTTACTGGCTGCGAACTTGCGATTTCGCCGTGGCGGTGCTCCGAGAAGGCACATGACATCACAACGCGCGCCTCGCCGCGGAGCCGAACCGGTCTGGCTGGGCTTGTGGCGGCTGGCGCACTCGGCGCGAAATAGAGACAGGCTCCAAACCTCCACCAGTGCGGTCGGAGTGCGCCGAAGCCGTCGAACGCGTCGGCGGTCAAGCGCATTTGAAGTAATGAGGGTCTCGCCTTGGCTGACGTGGCGTCGCCGTGCAGCGCGCTCGCGCGCGCGTTACGCTGCAGTATAAACGCGCCTTAACACAGTTTGCGCTTAACCGTTAACCGACGTATTTGGTGGCGGCATCTACGGGAGCCACTGAAAACCCCTGCACACTCACTGAATAAAACAAAGAAAACTTGTGCCGTGGCTCGGAACCGAACCATGGCCATCGGCGTTTGATGCGCAGACGCTCCCACTCCGCCACGACGGCTCAAGCTTTAATTTGCAGTACAAAGGCTCATCTAGTGAATGCACTCTTCCGAAGCAGAAGTCGCCGCGCTTTCGCTACGTATATGCTGGCCTAACGGAGCACGAACATCAGAAATTCTTTGCTCTCTATTCCCCCACAAGGTATCAGCTGTTGATGCATTTTCACAAAGCTTGAAGCGTGGAGCAAAGAAACAAAAGGCGTGCTGTTCTGTTTCCGTAACAGGTGCGCCTCATGTGTGTGTGGAAATAAGCGGTAGTGAACAGATATAAAATTCCGTCTTTCTTTTGTTCGTGAACGTGCTGGGAACAGATATACGCAGTTACGGGCACGTAATCAACGCGAAGTGTGCATTACTCAGCACTTTGATGAAATCCGAACAGTAAATATTTGGCTGATGCAGGTATAATTTCTAAGCGTGTAACTTGTTGGCGTTACCAGAATGGAACAATGTCGTCTGCTTTCGTTAGTCTTGAAACCAGAACTAAATAACAAAACCAAAGAATGAAATTCGCCATGGGAAAAGACGGAAAGCCAGACTAACCTCCCGAAGACACCTACGTAAAGGTGGGATGCGTGTAGAGAGTTTGGTTTGGTTTGGTTTATGTGGGTTTAACGTCCCAAAGCGACTCAGGCTATGAGAGAGGCCGTATTAAAGGGCTCCGGAAATTTCGACCACCTGGGGTTCTTTAACGTGCACTGGCATCGCACAATATACAGTTTGGCAAGACATCCTCTGAGTGTACCTTTTAATTCCGTTTTTTCCACCAGTCGATTTATTTCTGAAATTTCGAAGAGTTTGCGATGGCTCAAAGATGGCCTTAGAGCTTCCAGCATTTGACATAAAACGCAGCTTGTTTTCTGAGCCCGCGTTGCGCTGGATTGCTCGCCAGACCACGCATGTTTGCAAGCAGGTGCTGTCAGTTTCAAAAATTAAAGCTATATAGGCATAGCCAAATAACAACGTTCATGGTCTAAAACACTATCTATGGTTGTTGGAATGCAAGAATGGTTTTAGCCAGCTGTCCTGAATGCTCTCCACTCGATCACAGCAAGACGACACGCTTTTGTATAAATAGGAACTGCGGGGGCGCCATAATCGAATACAAGGGCTGCTGAGAACGCAGCTGCGCAGGTGACTTTAATATAACGTAATAAAAGCGTGCCACAAATAAAATATCCTCCATTACCTGAGCTAATCCACAGCCTAACTTTATGAAGCGAAAAGCTTCACTACGCCTGCTTTTAGAGCCATCAGCGGAGCCCCATGTTTTGCTTTGAATGCAGATAGAGGTCAAAGAAAGGAACGACGCCTGACTCACATATTTCGATGGACACCCGAAACGTGCCCATAAGGAAAAATTCGTTTTCGGGGAAAGGAAACGGCGCAGTATCTGTCTAACATATCAGCTGACACCTTAACTGCGCCGTAAGGGAACGGAGAAAAGAGGGAATTGAAGAAGAAAGTAAGAACGAGGCGCCATAGTGGAGGGCTCCGAAATAATTTCGACCACCTGTGAGACAGGAGTCATTTTATTTCCTTCAAACCAAGTTTATTTCACTTTCCTACCTTTATGGCGCCATTCGGCTGTCCACCGAGATGTGTGAGACAGGCTTAATCTCCTTTCCTTAAAACCGATTTTCATTTCATTTTCCTTCCCTTTTTGGCGCGATTCGCTGTCCACCGAGATATGTGAGACAGGCGTCATTTCTCAACGTTTGGCCTCTATCTAATTGAAGGTGAAACTTGCGGCCGCACTGAACTCTAGCTATATTTAAGGTCAAACTTGCGGTCCCGCTAAAGGCTCGAAAAGCTGGCGTAGTGAAGCTTTTCGCTTAAAAAAAATCATTATTCCAGTTCTGGTCTGTTGGCGCCTGCAGTATATGTTTAAGTTCCGCGTGTGTGGAACCGTATCCTTTGACGCAGCCGATATCTTCCTGCTCACATTTTACCATAGGGTTTGTGGTTGGCTATGTTCGCAGTTAGGTTTTGAAAAATTACGGTAAAATATTGAGTCAGCTGGTCATTCACTGCAGTATACGTGTACCACTAAAGAAAAAAAAAAGAGATGGGCGAATTCGGCGACTTATCAAATACCGTAATGGCCGTGTTTTGTCTGAAATGATGAGAGGGTGGTTAGCTTTGTGTCGCCCGAACAAGGCAAATGAGTCCTCCTTATAGGTATATGACGTGCAGCTCGAGATCCTGTAAAAGCAACGGGGCTGGATAATATAACCTAAACACGCACTAGACTAGTGCATGGTTTTCATTTACGCACAATAAGTGGCGATTGTTCACCTAGAGGCTTATATGCAATGCGGATCGCGTTCTAGTCGCCTCGGTCTTTACAAGTGAACTCGCACATTGTTATCAAAGAGTATACGCGCTGTCGTAGAGCCTTGTCAGAAGAATTTCTTTCTCTCCTGTGGTCAGGCCATGGATACCCGTAGTTCACGCTGCCTGTACTCACTGGTCTCCTTTCTGTCTCTATCCTCCTACTCCTTGTTTTCTCCTTTCTACTCCAACTTCGGTAGCAGCGAAACAGTGGTACAGAAAAAAAAAGGTCGACGCAGCTCTTATCGCGTGAAAGCAGTGCACACACGCTAACAATTTCTATGTATACAGCTCTTTCATGGCCCTCGCCGTTACAAAGCACCGTCATATTCGATGCCACCGCGGTGGCTCTGTAGTTATAGCACTCGGCTGCTGACCCGAAAGACACGGGTTCGATCCCGGCCTCGGCGATCCTATTTCGATGGAGGCGAAATTCTCGAGGCGCGTGCACTGTGCGATTTCAGTGCAGGTTTAAGAACCCCAGGTGGTCATAATTTCCGGAGCCCTTCAGTACGGCGTCCCTCATAGCCTGAGTCGCTTTGGGACGTACACCCCCGTAAACCCATAAATCCAAAAACTCTTTCAATGATTTAAAAACAGGTCATGTTGCACTAAAAAGGGGAAGTATCCGCGCGGGAACCACGGAAATGAAAGGCATCACACTTCGCTGTACCGAATATTCCGAACCTAGAATCAAACTTTACCGAAATTAAAAGCTAAGCAGCGTGGTGTCGACGCAGACAATACGTAAAGCAGCGAATACGGGAGTTCCGTTACGGCTGAAATTGTGACTTCAAAGATTCCAACGTGGTTCCCGGTATGGCGGCATGTGCAAGTGTTAGCGTGAGCATGCGCGTTGTGCATTGCTTATGCGTTTAGGTAACGCAAATACTGCGCACCAGAAATTCACGAAGAATTTCCTATATCAACGAAGCAAGAAGCTTCTGATACTTGAACACAACACTGCGAAATGCACCATTCACTGTTTCCGACGGTTCCTGAAATTTCGCATCAGTTACCCAAAACAAGCTACGCAAGTGGAGTTCGGCAGTTTCAGCTGCACCCGCCGCGGTGGCTCAGTGGTTAGGGCGCTCGACTACTAATCCGGAGTTCCCGGGTTCGAACCCGACCGCGGCGGCTGCGTTTTTATGGAGGAAAAACGCTAAGGCGCCCGTGTGCTGTGCGATGTCAGTGCACGTTAAAGATCCCCAGGTGGTCGAAACTATTCCGGAGCCCTCCACTACGGGACCTATCTCTTCCTTTCTTCTTTCACTCCTTCCTTTATCCCTTCCCTTGCCCCGCGGTTCAGTTGTTCGCCGATATGTGAGACAGATACTGCGCCATTTCCTTTCCCCAAAATCAATTTTCATTTTTGTTTCATTTTTTTACACCTCAGCCGCGCCGTGAGAGATCCAAGACAGCCTGCTCAAGGCAGTCACGGCCACAGTTACGGCCGCCGTGACAGCCAACATTAAGACGTGGCTAGAGTCAAACGCTCGGCTTCTCATACGAATGGGACCCCTCTAAGACGCGAACACCCATCAATATTCATCCGACCCACTGATCTAACCGAACTCTCGGAGGAGCCGGAACCGCTCCCGCTGCAGGTGACGGAACCTGTTTCGGCTCTCCAAGGCAATGTTCCTTCAAATCAGCATGACTTCGTCCCCTCCCAACCAACCCTCTAGAGAGCGCCCCCCCCTCCCCCCCCGCAAAGACAGCAAGCTCTTTCCCTTGTACAGTGGAACTCTCGGGGTTTCAGACAAGTCCAAACGCGCCAACTTAAGGGCGTACATTGACAACCTCGAGCACCCCGCCGCAGTCCTTGCGTTGCAAGAAACCGGGGATGCGGTCAAGCTCTCGGGCTATAGTACTTTTTAACGAGACTCGTTCACCTGTCTCCTAATGCACAGCGCCTACACATCGCAGGAGGTTAATCTCGACCGAAATCTAGAATATTCGTATGTGATGGTCTCTGTCCTCCCTCTACGGCGAACAGATAGCCCCCGAAACTCAAAAACATTAGTTTTTCTAACATTTTCAGCGCTGCGCTAAGGATCGCAGGTCGCTACCCCCTCATTATAGTGGGCGATTTTAACGCCCCCTGTTCTATGTGGGGCTATCGCAAGGAAGAGCCACGTGGTCGCAAGTTGGCGGAACTTATATCTACGCTGGGCATCGCTCTTCTAACCGACCCTGAACACCTGGCACATGTAGGAAATTCCGTCACTCGGGACACCTGCCCCGACCTTACCCTCACGAAACACATCCGACACGCAGAGTGGATCAACACTGAGGACACCCTCGGTAGCGGCCACTGCATACAGAGCACTGTCATTTACACTCAACCTTTACATCACCCCCTTGCGCAAGCCAAACTTCCTGACTGGAATTCTTACCGCCAGGCCCTCCCTGTAATTTCTCTCTTGGAGCAAGACTACTTCACTTGGACACGCAGACTCATGCAAACATTCAGTTCACACGAAAAGCAGATCCAGCTTACGAAGAATGCATCGGACGTGGACTCGCCGCAGCCTCACTAAACGATGGCGGTGGCAGAAACACGATCGTAAACTCCGCGCTCGCATCTTTGACCTCACCCAGCAAGCTGCCGAGTATGCTGCTGAGCCCGCTGACAATAACTGAGTAGATTGATCCAACAGCGCAGCAAGACACATGTCGTACCGCAACACTTGGCGTCTCTTTATGAGTCTCATAGACTCTACACAGGCACGCTCGGAAACCCAGAAACACCTCACTCGCGCGATACTCTATTCGAAAGGAAACACAGAGCAGCTAGCGAACGTCTTACGCTCAAAATACCTCAATCCGGATCAAGATCCATGGTGGCAGGATTACTCGTATAAAGCAGCGATAATCTGAACTGGATCAGCTTTTCCAGCTTCACGACCTTGGCGCGGCTCAAGCCAAAATGGGCAGGGAGCGGGCGCCCGGCACGGATAAGGTAGCAGTCAAACTGTTGGCGAACCTTCCCGATCGGGCATACGAAACCCTACTATGAATATATCAACACCATTTGGACCGGGGACACTTCGTTGCCACCCAATTGGAAGATATCATTGGTAACCTTTATCCCGAAGGCGGCGAAACCAGTAAACACAGCCCAAGCAGCACAGGTCATCGGCCCAATATTGCAACAGGATGGTCTCATCCTGGTCCTTTGTAGGGCCAGCTTTGCCAGTACAGTTCCAATGTTGGGCCAATTATTTGTGCTGCTTGGAAGACAACCTCCGGCCAGTCTCTCTCGTTTCATGCGTGTAGGGCAACTGATGGAAACGATAAGCCGTGTCCGCCTCTCCGATTACCTCGAGAGCAAGAACACCTTCGCCGACCCCATGTTTGGCTTCCGACTTCATAAGTCCGCACAAGACATCTTTAACAGCTTCATCACGAGGTTCTCGAACCCATAAAACACCCGCACAATGACAACATAGTCCTAGCACTCGATCTGTAGGGTGCGTTTGACAATGTTAAACACGGCGTCATATTGAAACATCTTGGCGAGACCAACTGCGGTCCTCGTGCATTCAACTACATCAAATATTTCTTAACAGACCGCTTGGCCTATATACGCATACAAGAGACCGAGTACAACCCGTTTGAGATGGGAACGCGGGGCAGACCACAAGGCGCTATGTTGTCCCCGCTTCGATTTAATATTGCCATGATGCACTTCCCGGCACAGCTAGCGGGGGACGACGGTGTTCAGCATGCACTGTATGCCGATGACATCACCATCTGCGCTGCTATGGGAAACATAAGAGAGATGGAGAAATGCCTAGAAGCAGCGACGAGCATAGTAGACCACAATACTACGTACTGCGGCCTCCAGTGCTCCCCGTCCAAGTCTGAATTTGTGCATATTCCGCATTCTCAGAAATGCAGAATCTCCGTTCAGATTTCTCTCGCCAGCGGCACCATCCGTGAAGCGCTGGAGCTCCTAAAACTCGGTCTCTTCATTCATCAGCATCGCAAGGCAGACACAACCCTTGCCAAACTCCGCAAAGTCGGCGACCAGGTGGGCGGAACGGTACGCTGCGTTTGCAACAAGCGAGGAGGGTTGCGAAGTAAGGATGTGATGCGGCTCGAAATGCTTTCGTAACTAGTCGAGTAATGTACTCCACTCCTTACCTCCGCTTATGGAAACATGAAGAAGACTGCATAAAGGTTGTAGTCATCAGAATTTTCAAGAGAGCCCTCGACCTCCCGATCTCTACTTCCAACGCGCGACTACTCCCGTTGGGAGTGGTGAGCACCTATCGGGAACTTCGCGAGGCGCATCTCGTTATCCAATACACTCGTCTCTCCCAGACAGTGTCCGGTCGCCGCCTCTTGGACCGGTTACATATCAAACATGACCACGATACAATGGAACGGGTGTGATCCCGAACTGTAGAGACGCGCCATCTACGTTCGACCCCTTCCGACTAAGATGAACAAGGAGGACCATACTGGCCGGAGCCAGGCGCGGGCGGATACCATGCTCCGCCACTATGGCTCAAAGAAACATGTCTTCTACGTCGACATTGCAGGCCCCTACCACTCCATGGGGGAATGGTACACAGTTGCAGTGATACACGAGGGAAAACAGGTGGACGGCCTCTCGTTCAGAGCACCCAGCTCAACTCATGCGCAGGAGGTAGCGGTCGCCCAAGAAACCTCCCATCCCAACTCTAAATTCATCCTCAGAGACTCTCGCGGAGCCTGTCGTAACTTTGAGTGCGGTTGGATCACTCCACTTGCTAACCAAATTCTTTACCACAGTACTCGCGACTGCCATCCAACTCATCGCTCAATCATATAGATCCCCGGCCATCAAGGCATGCCAGGCCCGCGCACTCACTGACCGGGCACCAGGCGTTCCTCGGGAGGACCTTAACCCAGATCACAGCCCTCTTCTTTCTTGAGCACTATCGTGCCGAACACCGGCGTTACCCGGTTCTCATTAAGAGACTGGGTAAAACTAGCGAACGAGCTCTCCTTAGGCTCTTTACAAACACCCTGCTGTGCCTGGCGTTTCTCAAGCACTTTGATTCTTCTTTTGACGGCCGCTGCTCATTCTGTGGGGAGGTGGCCGACACCTTTCACATGGTTTGGGCATGCAGACAAAATGCTTCTCTCCCCCCATCACCCCTTCCCCTACCCGAGAGGACTCGGAGGCGGCTCTGCTCGGCTGCCAGGAACTATCGGCCCGACAGGCCCAGGTCCGACGGACCTGCGCAGCGGTCAGGACCAACGGGGTCACGGAATGAGGGACTCCGCCGTCTATTTCATGGGGCGAAACACCCTAGGGGCCTCTTCCCAAGCACTTCTCTGTATATATAGATAAATAAATCCCTTTCACCACCACCACCGCGAGAGAAGGAAGGAAGATGGGAGTGAAATGTTTGGTTTGTTATAGGGTTTCATGCCGCAAAGCGACTCGGGCTATCCGGGGCGCCGTAGTGGAGTGTTCGGGATAGTTTGGACCATCCGGGGTTTTTTAACGTGCATGCACAGTGCACTGCGCATCGCACAGTCCACGCGTCCCTAGCACTCATCCATCGAATTCGACCGCTCGGTCCGGATCGAACCCACGTCTTTCGGGCCAGCAGCCGAGCACCCTCACTACTGAGCCATCGCGGCGGCTCTGGGGCAAGTGGATTTTCTGATAGTATACCAGCGCGTTGAACGCAAGTACACGCATCGCGATTCGCGGGTAGCATGTTCGTGCCAGTGTTTTTACCAAGTGCAGCACGTGCACAGCCTGGCATAGTGCGACGTATTAGTGGAACAGCGACAGACCTAATGCCACTTCCGCTGGAAATTTTCACCTTATTCCTTTAAGCACATCTTCCTGTTTATAAATTCGTTCACACACATATATATATATAGCTCACCAAAACATCTGCGCATGTTTCTAATAGCTTCTTGTACGCGTAAGGCCCACGCTCGTAAGAGTGCAAACCAAATTGTGTTTTTAAAAACACAATTTCGTGAAAACACAAGCTAGAACTCTCAGAAATGAAGATAAACAATCAGTGCGGTGTCCTTCGTTCGCAAGACGAATTCATTTCTCGGGGCGTGCTACAGCGTAGTGGTTTTACTTGAACTTCTTTGCCTCAGCACTGTTATGAAAGCAAATCGTGAACGCGCACCTTTGTCGTATAGAAGAAAGGAGAGTAGAGAAAGGCTTTGACGGCCAGAAGATGGGTGCTCTTTTTACTTTATTTCCTGTCTCGTGCGCGTGCTGCACATAGTTGTTTTAATTAGCGGCTGTGTGAAGATTATTCACTAAAGTTTCTTTATTTTCCTCCTCCACAACCTGCCACACCAAGAGCATGTGATCAGGTGTTACACATTTTTCTCTTCACCTCAACAGTGCATGCGACTGGCCGCTGACACTGGCGAACTCCTCTTGCGTAGCTAGTTCTGAATAACTGATGCGAAATTTCAGGAACCATCGGAAACAGTGAATGGTGCATTTCGCAGTGTTGTGTTCTTGTATCAGAGGCTTCTTGCTTCGTTGTTATAGGAAATTCTTCGTGAATTTCTGGTGCGCAGTATTTGTCGCCACTCAAACGCATAAGCAAAGCAGAACGTGCATGCTCAAGCTAACACTTGCATGTGACGCCATACCTGGAACCACGTTAGAATCTTTTAAGTCACAATTGCAGCCCTAGCGGAACACCCGTATACTCTGCTTTACGGATTGTCTGCGTCGACACTACGCTGTTTAGCTTAGCATTTCGGTAAAGGTTAATTCCGCGTGGGGAATATCCGGAACAACGAAGCGTGATGCCTTTCATTCCCGTGATTCCCGCGCCGATACTTCCCCTTTTCGTGCATCGTGGCCTGTTTTTACATTATTGAAAGAGTTTTTGGATTCATGAGTTTACGGGGGTTAACGTCCTAGAGCGACTCAGGCTATGAGGGACGCCGTAGTGAAGTGCTCCGAAAACTATGACCACCTGGTGTTCTTAAGGCCGTTTCACATGATGCGATTGTTGCCGCAGCGCAGTGCGATTTCTGCCGCTGTGCGACAGATATGCGCGTCGTTCTCGTCGCAGGGCCACTGCGACAGACTTTCAACAAGTTGGTCGCATTGTCGCAGCGTCGGTGCGGTCGCAGCGATGGCCACAGTAGTCAGCCAATAGGAGCTCAGCGACATGACAGGAAAATCTCGAAAACGTTTTATTGAGCTTAAGAATACATCACAGCTCAATATTATTACCCATGATTACGAAATCAACGCCTGCCACGATGTTTGACATTTATTGCAGCCGAAGAATTTTCGGCCACTGAAAGGCCGCACCGACGCTAGGGCGCTGGTGCCGACGGCACCGACTGAATTCATCGTTGTCATGTGAAACAGCGGCTGCGATTACCGTCGCAACGACAGTGCGACCGGGCCGTAATTTTTCGTTCCCGTCGCACCATGTGAAACGGGCTTTAAACGTGCACTGAAATCGCGCAGTGCACGCGCCTCGAGAATTTCGCCTCCATCGAAATAGGACCGCCGAGGCCGGGATCGAACCCGTGTCTTTCGGGTCAGCAGCCGAGTGCTATAACTACAGAGCCACCGCGGCGGCATCGAATATGACGGTGCTCTGTGTTGGCGAGGGCCATGAAAGAGCTGCATACATAGGTATTGTTAGCCTGTGTGCACTGCTTTCGCGCGATAAGAGCTGCATCGATATTTTTTTTCTTGCTCACTGTTTCGCTGCTATCGAAGGAGGAGTGGAAAGGAGGAAACAAGGAGTAGGAGGATGGAGACAGAGAAAGAGAGCGGTGAGTACAGGCAGCGTGAACTGCGGTTATCCATGGCACGACCACAGGAGGAAAAAAATTCTTCTGAATATCCTCTACGACAGAGCATATACCCTTTGAAAACAATGTGCGAGTTCACTTGTTAAGACAGAGCCGACTAGAATGCGATCCGCATTGCATATGAGCCTCGAGGTGACTAGTCGCTACTTATTGTTGGGCGTAAATGAAAACCAAGCACTAGTCGAGTGCGCCTTTAGATTCCATTATTTAGCACCGCTGCTTTTACAGGATTTCGAGCTGCACGTGATACACCTATAAAGAGGACTCATTTGCCTTGTTCGGGCGACACAAAGCGAACCATCTTCTCATCAGTTCAGACAAAACACGGCCAAAGCGGTATCTGATAACTCGCAGAATTCGCGTCTGCCTTTTTTTTAGCGGTACACGTATACTGCACTGAAGGACCAGCTGACTCAATAACGTGACCGCAATTCATCGAACCTTAACTGCGAATCTAGCCAGCCACCAAGCCGATGGTCAAAATATGAGGAGGAAGTGACCGGCTGCTTTAAAGGATACGTTGGCAGACACGCGGAACTTAGAGATAAAGCAGGCGCCAAAAAACCAGAACTGGAATCATGATTGAGGCGAAAAGCTTCACTACGCCCCCTTTTCGAGCCGTCAGGGGGGCCGCAAATTTGACCCTAAATATAGCTGGAGGTCAGTGTGGCCGCAAGTTTCACCTTGAATGTAGATAGAAGCCAAACGTTGAGAAATGACGCTTGTCTCAAATATCTCGATGGACAGCGAACCGCCCCTATGAGGAAAGGAAAATGAAATGAAAATCGGTTTTATGGAAATGAAATTAAGCCTGTCTCACACATCTCGGTGGACAACCGAATCGCGCCGTAAGGGAATGAAAGTGAAATAAACTTTGTTTGAAGGAAATGAAATGACGCCTGTCTCACAGGTGGTCGAAATTATCCCGAAGCCCTCCACTACGCCCCCTCTTTCTTCCTTTCTTCTTCAACTCTCTCCTTTCTCCGTTCCCTTACGGCGCAGTTCAGGTGTCAGATGATATTTTGGACCGACACTGCGCCATTTCCTTTCCCCGAAAACGAATTTTCCTTACGGTTCGGACCCGACCGCGGCGGCTGCGTTTTTATGGAGGAAAAATGCTAAGGCGCCCGTGTGCTGTGCGATGTCAGTGCACGTTAAAGATCCCCAGGTGGTCGAAATTATTCCGGAGCCCTCCACTACAGCACCTCTTCTTCCTTACTTCTTTCACTCCCTCCTTTATCCCTTCCCTTACGGCGCGGTTCAGGTGTCCAACGATATATGAGACAGATACTGCGCCATTTCCTTTCCCCCAAAACCAATTATTATTATTATTACGGGCGCGGTTCGGGTGTCGACCGAAGTATGTGAGTCAGGCGTCGTTCCGTTCTTTGACCTCTAGGTACATTCAAGGTAAAACTTGCGGCCCCGCTTACGGCTCTAAAACAGGCGTATTGAAGCTTTTCGCCTCAAAAAGAGGCTGTCGATTAGCTCAGCTAATCCAGGATATACATGCGAAAGCTATTGGCGTTCATTGTGTTCATTGGCGTTGGCGTTGACAACGTTGTAGACACCGATTAATTTGAGGAAAGGAAGAACGGATAACTGGCTCCCTGGGTTAGTGGACGCCTCAGCTTTGAGGTACGTGGCTGGAGAGATAGACGAAAATGAAAATTGGTTTTTGTGGAAAGGAAAAGGCGTAGTATCTGTCTCACATCTCGGCTGAGACATGACCCAAGCCGTAAGGGAAGGGATAAAGGAGGGAGTGAAAGAAGAAAAGAAGAAAGACTTGCCGTAGTGGAGGGCTCCAGCACAATTTCGACCACCTGGGGATATTTAACGTGCGCTGACATCGGACAGCACGCGGGTGCCTTAGCGTTCCGCCTCCATCGAAACGCCGCCACCGCGGTCGATTTCAAACTCGACAGCAGCGGCTGCGTATTATCAAGTCGTTTTTTCTGTTACCGTGTTATTTGTTGACGGCGTGTTAAGGTTTACGTTCATTCACTTCATCCTTCTTTTCTGCATATAGTTTACAAATTGCAAAGAAAAAGGGTTCAATTATCACTCATTGGTGTACATTTTTGTCTCCCTCGTTCTCGTCCGTTTGCTGGCACTATTCGGCTTGAGTGCCATGGCGCTAGCAACTGTCAACTTTTATTTGTGGCACGCTCTTAGTACGTAAAACTAAAGTCACCTGCGCAGGTGCGTTCTCAGCAGCCCTTGTATTCGATTATGGCGCCCCCGCGGTTCGTATCTATACAAAAGCGTGTCGTCTTGCTTTGATCGAGTGGAGAGCATTCAGGACAGCTGGCTAAAACCATACTTGCATTCCAACAACCATAGATAGTGTTTTAGACCATGAACGTTGTTATTTGTCTATGCCTATATAGCTTTCCTTTTTGAAACTGACAGCAGCTAGTTGCAAACATGCGTGGTCTGGCCAGCACACCAGCCCAACGCGTGCTCTGAAAACAAGCTGCGTTTTATGTCAAATGCTGGAAGCTCTAAGGCCATCTTTGAGCCATCTCAAACTATTCCACATTTCAGAAATAGACTGGTGCAAAAAAGAGAATCAAAGGTACACACAAAGGATGTCTTGCCAAACTGTATACCGTGCGATGTCAGTGCACGTTAAAGAACCACAGGTGGTCGAAATTTCCGTAGCCCTTCATTACGGCGTCTTTCATAGCCTGAGTCGCTTTGGGACGTTAAACCCATATAAACCAAACCAAACCAAACTCTGTACATGCATCCCACCTTTTCGTATGGGCTTCGGGGAGTCAGTTTGGCTTTCCGTCTTTTCCCAAGGCGAATTTCATTCTTTGGATTTGTTATTTAGTTCCGGTATGGAGACTAACGAAAGCAGACGACATTGTTCCATTCTGGTAACGTCAACACGCTTAGATATTATACCTGCGTCGGCCAAATGTTTACTGTTCTGATTTCATCAAAGTGCTGAGTAATGCACACTTCGCGTTGATAACGTGCCCGTGACTGCGTAAATCTGTTCCCAGCACGTTCACGAACAAAAGAAAGAGGGCCATTTATATCTGTTCACTACCGCTTATTTCCACACAAACATGAGGCGCACCTGTTACGGAAACAGAACAGCACGCCTTTTGTTTCTTTGCTCCACGCTTCAAGCTTTGTGAAAATGCATCAACAGCTGATACCTTGTGGGGGAATAGAGAGCAAAGAATTTCTGATGTTCGTGCTCCGTTAGGCCAGCATATACGTAGCGAAAGCGCGGCGACTTCTGCTTGGGAAGAGTGCATTCACTAGATGAGCCTTTGTACTGCAAATTAAAGCTTGAGCCGTCGTGGCGGAGTGGGAGCGTCTGCGCATCAAACGCCGATGGCCATGGTTCGGTTCCGAGCCACGGCACAAGTTTTCTTTGTTTTATTCAGTGAGTGTGCAGGGGTTTTCAGTGGCTCCCATAGATGCCGCCACCAAATACGTCGGTTAACGGTTAAGCGCAAACTGTGTTAAGGCGCGTTTATACTGCAGCGTAACGCGCGCGCGAGCGCGCTGCACGGCGACGCCACGTCAGCCAAGGCGAGACCCTCATTACTTCAAATGCGCTTGACCGCCGACGCGTTCGACGGCTGCAGCGCACTCTGACCGCACTGGCGGAGTCTTGGAGCATGTCTCTATCTCGCGTCGAGTGCGCCAGCCGCCGCCGGCCCAGCCAGACCGGTTCGGCTGTGCGGCTGCGCTTCGAGGCCCGCTTTGTGGTGTCATGTGCCTTCTCGGAGCACCGCCACGCCGAAATCGCAAGCTCGCGGCCAGTAATTGAAAATAAAGTGCGCAGACAAGCTCAAACACGCTTCGCAAAAGCAATTGGAGTGGTGCCTGGCCTGTGTAGATGGCGTCGCACATTGTGCAAGGAAACAGAGGGCGCGGATCATTTTTGCTTGTCTGTGCCGACAAAGTTCAAAGCTTATGCGAGGCGATAAACTCAAGAAAAAGCACATGGCCTGTACCAGGGCTCTATCTGCGTGCGTGCAAAAATGCCCGCGAATGCTCCAGTAGACATGCTTAGTCGCTTAGGGACGTTAAAAACCAATAAGCTAAGCTACGACAGCGATGTAACTGACTCACATAAAGGCAATGATTCGTGCGCGTGCGCCTGCCAGGCGCCTCCACAATCAGGGGCTGCATTCAACGCCAGCAGTGGCCAGCTCTGTTTCCAGAGTGGGATAGCGCCCAGTGTGAAAAAATAAAAAAAGTTTGCATAGCCTGCAAAGTTCTAGTCAATGTATGATTTCAGCGGCACGGAAGGAGCTAATATGGGTACCAGGTCAGCAGGTAGATGAAGGAAACGAGCGCGCACACGCTTCGGCCCAAGCTTTTCTTCCTCGGAAGCGTTCGAGGTCCTCCTTACTTATTCAGGCTCCCCCTCTCCTTTAATAACTTATTCCGAGATATTACAGCATTTGCGCCTTGAAAGGCAGACACTCCCGAGGCGCACGAAGGGTCTTTGTATATCAGAAGAATGTCACATTCGAAGGCTACAAACTGTGTCGTTTATTATTCCACCTACGCTTCACGCCTCTGAGCCCGAGTCCTTTTCGGCACAGTGCAAATATTGCCGCGAACATTTGCAGTATTTGTTCATTCTTCAAATATTCCGCCACACAACTTTATCGCTTTGTTTGCAACGCAAGACACGACTAGATTAAACTCGATTGATCGCAGCCTGGCACCGCTGATTCTACGTTGTTCCGGTATTTTCTAGTAACCTTGCACGCTTTTATCTTCAAATTTCGCTATCAACTTTAAATTGAGCACTGCCGACAGCGGCGGGCATTCTGTTCGACGACCGCCGAGCACGCTTGTCGTTTCGCCGCCGCTGAGTGATTCAGTCCATGTTGGGTGCAAGTCAGCACAATAAACAGTTTTCTTTTAGAAGACTTTTGTCCGTCTTCATCGCTGCTTCGACTGCCGTCACCACTACGTGACATATGGTGGAGGTGCGGGGTTGTCTTCCATGTTCCGGACGCCCCCTTCAAGTCGTGAAGCTAGCCCTCAGCGCTTCGCACCCGAGAACGAGCCAGAAGTTCAGCGAGCCAGCCGACGTCTCCAGGGAGAGGATCATGAGTTCGGGACTCACACGGACCGCACCAGACAGCGAAAATACGCTGCTACGAGCATCGCAACCTCGCCGAAGATGTCGACCCCGATCATACTGCAGCAGCCGCGGGTGCCGCCAACTTTCAATGGATCCCTAGGCGAAGACCCTGAAGAATGGTTGGACCAATCTGAGCCCGTGGCGTCATTCAACAAGTGGGATGATGCGGCAAAAACTGGACACGTGTTTTTCTCGTTGGATGGCTCCGCACGCGCGTGGTACGAAAACTACGAGTCGTCCCTTACGACATGGGAGCTATTCAAGAAGGAACTCTTGAAGGTATTCACCAGTGTCGTGAGGAAAGAAAGAGCCGAACGACTCCTCGAGTCCAGGATCCAGCTTCCGAATCAGCCCGTCCGCGGTTACGTCGAGGAGATAAAGCGCCTATTTCGCCGCGGCGATCCCGAGATGCCCGAGGAAAAGAAAGCTCAGTTTTTAAAGCGCTGCGTAAAGGATCAACTCTTTGGCATCTTCGTCCGCCAGGCGCCAAAAACAGTCGAGGAATTCATGCAAGAAGCCTGCACGATTGAGAAGATCCTCGACATCCGAGCTCGGTAGTGCAATCGCAATTCCTCTGCCTGTGCAATCCGTTCGGACACGACGGCCACCACCAGCGACAGCTTGCGGGAAGTTATCCACGACATCGTCCGAGAGGAGGTACGCCGATTACTGCCATTCTCCCCACAGCCGCAAGCAGCGAGTCTGATGGATGTGGTACGGGAAGAAGTGCAACAGGCACTTGGCATCCCGACAGCCACAGAACCCCAGGCCATGACCTACGCCGCTGCAGTAAGGACTCCTCAGCCCCAACGACAACCCCTGCATCCTGACCGACATGAACAACTTGTTCCCGAACGCCACCTCCCTGCCCCCGCCAGCCCAGCCTACGATCGACGCTCAAGCCCCAGGAAATAAGACGCCTGGAGGACTTCCGACAACCGGCCGTTGTGCTTCCAATGCAGTGAGGCTGGCCATATTCTTCGTCACTGCCCGTACCGACGTATCGGTCTTCGAGGATTTGCCGTTAACGCTCCACGACCACACATCGGCCAACGTCCGCAGGAAATCGACGAGTACCTGCGTCGAGAGGAGTACACGCCGAACCGGTTTTCGCGCTCAACATCACCGTCAACATCGTGCTCGCCGCAACTCCTCGCCGCAACTACGCAGCCGCGGTACGAGGAAGGTCTCCCAGCCCTCGTAGGGGAGACTAAACACAGCAACCTCTGGAGGTGAGGTTGCTCACGAGCGAAACGCCGAAGATCCTCCACCGACCACGCCCCATGAAGACGCTGCACCCGCGATGCCGCATGAAGAACCGACACTCGCTCCACCGACGCCGCACAAAATGACAACCTCGACCACGACGCACACTGCTTTCAAAACGACGCCGCCACACAGAAAAGCTTCGCCCACGCGCGCCATCCGCGACTCGCATACGCGACGAAGCAGTGACCCGACGCCGAGAGCGACATGCAATGCAAGAGCCAGCACCTCCGATTTAGAAGTCACTATCGACGGCCGAAAAGTTACCCTCTAGTCGACACAGGAGCTCCGATTACTCGGTGATTAATGGAAAATTCGCTGCGCATCTGAGAAATGTCACAACGGCTTGGGACGGCCCACAAATTCGCACCGCAGGTGGCCACCTCATTGCGCCATCAGGACGATGCACAGCACGAGTGACTGTCAAAGGACATTCCTATCATACGACCTTTGTTGTGCTACCACAATGCTTCCGTGAAGTGATCTTGGGTATGGATTTCCTTAATTAGCATCAGACGATCATCGACCTGCGATGCAAGCTGATCACGCTTTCGGCGGATGAAGCCATCGCTTCGACGAACACTCGGGAAAATCACGTTTCCCTGACCGTCCTGGAGGAGGAAATGAGCGTGCCACCCTGTTCAAGCGTTATCGTGACAATAGGCGCCACGAAAGCCATTAACGCTGAAGCCATCATCGAGGGGAACATGCAGTTGCTTCTAGACCGAGGAATCAGCATCGCAAGAGGCATCGCGCATTTCCGCAATGGCCAGGCCAAAGTACTGCTGACTAACTTCAGCGAAGAATACCGGCACATTAACAGAGGAACGACGATTGCTTTCTTCGACGAAGTATCCGCCGTATGGGACTCCTTCGCCCTCTCCGACCTCTCCGCAGAAGATTCGCCAGACCAAGAGAACTCGCCCAATTTCGACATCAACCCAGCCCTGCCCCGGAACAGACAAGACCAGATCCGCAATCTGCTTCGAAGCCACAGTGAGTGTTTTTGACATCGCCGGAGGTCCGACAAACTCCAATTGCCAAACATCGCATTATAACGGACCAACACGTGCGACCTCTCCGTCAAAGCCCCTACCGTGTGTTACCGCGAGAACAACAATCCATCCGGGACCAAGTCGAAGAAATGCTTCTTGACGACGTCATCCAGCCTTCAAACAGCCCATGGGCGGCACCGGTTGTTCTAGTGAGAAAGACGGCGCACTTAGATTCTGCATTGATTACCGCCGCTTGAACAACATAACAAAGAAGGACGTCTACCCCCTCCCCCGCATCGACGACACACTGGACCGCATTTGCAATGCCAAATAATTCTCATCGATGGACTTCAAGAGCGGCTACTGGCAAATTGAGGTCGACGAAAGAGATCGCGAGAAGACAGCATTCATCACTCCGGATGGGCTGTTTGAGTTCAAGATGATGTCATTTGGTCTCTGTTCCGCACCAGCGACCTTTCAGCGAGTAATGGATACTGTATTGGCAGGCCTGAAGTGGCAAATTAGTCTGGTATACTTAGACGACGTCGTTGTCTTCGCCTCCAACTTTGAAGCGCACCTAAAAAAACTTCGAAGGCTATTGGACGCCATCAAGTCGTCTGGCCTAACCTTGAAAGTAGAGAAGTGCCACTTTGCCTATAAAGAGCTGCTGTTTCTGGGCCACATCGTTAGCAAGGAAGGAGTACGCCCTGACCCGCCGAAAACAGCTGCTATTGAACAGTTTCCACCGCCGGCCGATAAGAAAGCAGTGCGCAGATTTCTCGGACTGTGCGCATATTACCGACGATTTGCG
Organism: Amblyomma americanum; assembly: GCF_052857255.1. Taxonomy (NCBI): domain Eukaryota; kingdom Metazoa; phylum Arthropoda; class Arachnida; order Ixodida; family Ixodidae; genus Amblyomma; species Amblyomma americanum. The sequence goes on from NC_135497.1 coordinate 346,693,421, forward strand.
AAAAACTTGTCGCGCATCGCCGAGCCCCTGACCCAACTGACGAAAGAAGACGTGCCGCCGTTTAAATGGGAAGCACCGCAAGCAGAAGGAAGCAGAAGCCTTCAAGGAACTTCACCGTCGTTTACAGTCGCCACCGATCCTCGTGCATTTTGATGAAAACACCGATGCTGAAGTTCATACCCAAGCAAGCAGCATGGGCCTAGGTGCCGTTCTCGTTCAAAAAGCGACGGGCTGGAGAAAGTCATCGCATACGTTAGCCGTTCTCTTTTCAAGGCCGAGGCTAACTATTCGACTACTGAGAAGGAGTGCCTTGCCATCATCTGGGTTACGTCAAAATTCCGCCCCTACCTGTACGGACGACCGTTCAAGGTGGTCAGCGATCACTACGCGCTGTGCTGGCTTGCCAATTTGAAGGACCCGTCTGGCCGACTCGGTCGATGGAGTCTGCGTCTCAAGGAGTTTGACGTCACCGTCGTTTACAAGTCCGGACGCAAGCATTCTGATGCCGATCGCCTCTCACGAGCCCCTGTAGATACACCACCGCCGGACGTCGATGAGGACGCCTTCCTGGGACCCATCAGCCCCAGCTCTTTTGCTCAGCAGCAACGCTCGGACCGCAACCTAAAACGCCTGATCGAGTACCTGGAAGGCAAGGTTTCTTCACCCCCCGCTTCATTCAAGCGAGGACTGTCTTCCTTCTGTGTGCAGAATGAGGTCCTTGTGAAAAAGAACTTTGCAGCGAGCAAAACAGCCTACCTCCTTGTTGTACCTGCTTGTCTCCGCGAAGTTCTGCACACTTCACACGACTAGCCGACAGCTGGACATCTCGGGTTTACTCGCACCCTCCGACGCATTCAAGACAAGTATTACTGGCCCCGACTGTCTGCCGATGTCGCACATGATGTGAAATCCTGCCGAGATTGTCAGCGACAAAAGCCCCTCCCACACCACCAGCAGGATTTCTGAACCCCTTTGAACATCCCTCAAGGCCCTTTCAGCAGATCGGCATGGACTTGCTTGGCCCTTTTCCGACGTCAACGTCTGGAAATAAGTGGATCATCATGGCGACCGACTACCTGTCCCGCTATGCAAAGGCGAAAGCCCTACCGAAAGGAACCGCAGCAGAAGTCGCCAAATTTTTCGTGGAGTGCATTCTTCTTCGACACGGCGCCCATGATGTCCTCGTCACGGACAGAGGAACAGCATTCATGGCGGAACTAACGCAAGCCAGCCTTCGTTACAGCAAAACCAGCCACCGGAGGACAAGTGCATACCATCTGCAGACCAACGGTCTGACCGAGCGCCTGAACAAAACCATCGCCGATATGCTCGCCATGTATGTCCATGCCGAACACAAAAACTGGGACGCCATCTTGCCTTACGTCGTCTTCTCCTACAACACCGTAGTGGAGGAGACCACTCAGATGACGCCTTTTAGGCTCGTTCATGGCAGGGAGGCCACGACCACGCTAGACGCCATGCTGCCCAACGTTACAGAAGAAGAGAACGTCGATAATGCCGCCTACCTTCAACGCGCAGAAGCTCGAAGGATTGCCCGATTACGGATCGAAGATCAGCAGCGGTCCGACGCCAGACGCTACAACCTTCGAAGACGCAACGCCGAATGCAAGCCTGGAGACCAAGTCTGGGTTTGGACGCCAATTCGCCGCCGTGGATTGAGTGAAAAGCTTTTGCGCCGCTATTTCGGCCCGTACAAGGTTCTTCGTCGGGTAGGTGAACTGGATTATGAAGTCATACCTGATGTAGTCCGTCTGAAGGCGTATTATGCGCGCTAAGTTTCGATACTCTATTTTCCCAAGATCCGTTTCATACTAGTCGCAATATTTGTTTTAATGCACCGGGTCGATGCTTCTTTGAGAAGGGAGTAATGCCGTGAACATTAGAAGTCTTTGTTTATTCTTCAAATCTGCCGCCACACAACTTTATCGCTTTGTTTGCGACGCAAGACGCGACTAGATTTATCTCGATTGATCGCAGCCTGGCAGCGCCGATTCTACGTTGCTCCGGTATCTTCTAGTAACCTTGCACTCTTTATCTCGAAAGTTCGCTATCAACTTTAAATTGAGCACGGCCGACAGCGGCGGGCATTCTGTTCGACGACCGCCGAGCACGCTTGTCGCTTCGCCGCCGCCGAGTGATTCAGTCCATTTTGGGTGCAAGGCAGCCCAATAAACAGTTTTCTTTTAGACGACCTTTTGTCCGTCTTCATCGCTGCTTCGACTGCCGTCTCCACTACGTGGCAATATTGTGGCCATAAGGAAAAGTTATATCATATGGTATGGGCCTGTCAGGAAAATAACATTATTGTCATAAATCAGCCAACGTGGGACGGCTGGGAGGCGGCCCTGTACAGCTCTGACCTCGAGGAAAAACGAGCCCTCTTCGCCAGACCACGGGCAGCGACTTTAACAAACGGTGTCCCGGCATAGAGACCCGATCAGCCTTCTCTTAATCTAAGTCATTTTGGCTTTAAATAAACGTATTCAGCATCAACATCATCATCATAGCAGTTTCTTGATTTCACAGAGTACCTATGATGCCATCCTTTCGTGAAGAAAGGCAGAGTACACATCAAAGGCGATGTATTTTGAAAACGGCACGATACGTGTGCATGGGAGTCAGCTTTGGATGGTGGTACCGGGCAGGAGCGCGACCCTTATAAACACACGTAAACAAAAGTTTCCGCACAATTTCTCTTGCTTCACAGTGTACTCACTGAAGCAGCCGTTTGTTAACAGCCGTGGAATGATTTGAAGAAGACTGACAAAGTGCGTAACGTCATTTTGGAGCAAGCTTTTAAAACGTCCCGATAAATGTGTATTGTCATCATCATCAGCTTGACTATGCCCACTGCACGGCAAAGGCCTCTACATGCCTCTCCAATTAACCCTGACCTTTGCCAGCTGTAGCCACTGTATCCCCACAGACTCCTCAATCTCATCAGACCACCTTACTTTCTGCCTCCCCCTGCTACGCTTGCCCTCTCTTGGAATTCACTTCGTTACCCCTAAGGGTAACTGAGTGAATACAAGTGACTCCGGACATATATCACCAACAGGCACTCCATCAGCTGGTGTTTCTCCGAATCGTGCAAGCTTCTCGTGGAGTCCGATATGTCCCCCCCCCTGCACTACTCTTGTTCAAACTGGAGAGCCAAGGACAGCTCTTCATAAGAAAGATTTCGAACAACATGATAAGCCGACGAAAGCAAACCGCAACAGACGACGGCGCAGACTCCTCTGGCTTCCGCGAGCGTGTTTGTCAACACAGCGGGGTTTCCTCCTTTACAAGTTTGTTTCGAGGTGGAAATTTAGTTAAAGGCGTAAAGGCACCTTGAAATGATATTGATGGGCATATTGTAGTGCAAAAGATCTGCAGACGTGGCGTTTGTGGGTGTTAGAGTCAAATTTGAGTGCTCTGCGCGGAGCTTATAATTTAAAAAAAAGTTTTAAAAATCGTGGTCGCAGTAGCTCGCAAACGACTAGGGCAACACACGTCGCAGCGCGTCTCCATTCTAGGCGGTGTTTCCCCTACCCCGGTGACGTCCGTGGGCAGGACTAGCCTCCAAGCTCGCTATGTGCTGGCTCACTCCCCCTCGAACCGAATAAAATAATGTGAATTCATGAAGAAAAGAATTTGGGTAGCTGAAAGAATTCCAAGAAAAGTTGGGCGACCCAGGAAGAGCTTCAAGTCATTAAGAGTCAAGTAGAGCCCCGCGGTCCTCCGATTGTTGTAAACCACGGTGTACCAGACCTCACTTCCGCCGCGCCACGGCGCGTGTAGCGCGAGAGCCAAATAGCTGGCTGGGACAGCTCGGAGCGTCGGAGCTCGCGTTGATCGCGTCTTCCGCCGCGCGCATTCGCACGAGCATGTGCCGGCCGGCTCCGAATGATGCGCGCGCCTCGGGGCGCGCGACGCAAGTGTCCACCGAGTTGGCGCTTTAAGCTTTTCCTTCCGGCTACGACTAGGACGTGAGAGAAATTTTGGCTTCAAAAGGAAGTGACGTAACAGCGCGTCTGCCACAGGCTGATGAAAAATGTGCCGCGACAAAGGAAACAACGAGGTTACTATTCTGACATACTGCACTGTCTAACCGCGAAAAGCACATATGTAACAAGAAGGCAACCTTATACAGATAATTTAGAATAACATAAAATGCATTTGATACAAAAACATCAAATTATGAAAACAATCAAGCAGAAAGATTATAATAACAGCTTACTCCTCACAACGAGCCATTAGAATCCATGCAAAGCATTCGCCGTCCCTGCTCCAAGTTTAATGTCGGAAGGCAGCAATACATGGTCCCCAGGAAATTCCAACCAGAGCTGTTGCAGCCACCATACACAGAACTTGGAGTTACTCTTTTTAGGTTCCATAGCTGTCTCAAAGAATCGCTGCGACAAACTGTAAGATGCTGATCGACAAAACCGCCGCGGGCAGAGTAGCTGTCGTTTTCCCACTTCAGGCCCTGCGCTGCCGCTAGAGTCGCGCGAGTCGCTCCAGATCTAGATGCGTAGCGTCCTCGGGGAAGCCGGTTTTCTGGGCTCTGGGGAGAAAGTGAGGGCGCTTCATCATCAACTCTTTCCTGCACTACGGCCCATCGACCTCTTTTTGAAAAGGTCTATAGCAAAGTACACTCCTATATAATATCCCCCTATCAAAACATTTTCTGGCTACGTGATGCAGAAGGCGTTTATAAAATTAGAACAAGCAGACCGCTGCGCACAGTACGGTTTGTAAAGAAAACATGCAATCGCGTGGCCGCAGCTCCTCGCGAAACGCGTCACCAGGCGCATGCATGGAAAGCGTAGCCGACCGCCCTTACTGCGCATGCTCTTGTGGTCCCGATTCTAGCTAGGTCTTGCGGCAGCTCTTCGCGAATAGAGGCAGCCACAAGATCGCCTGTTCCCTTTAAGAGTGGACAGTACTGTATATCTCAGAGCTAGATGACAAGATCACCCCTTGGAAGTATACTTGACGTCCGAATTTTCGAAGCATCAAGGCTTACAGCACACCAGGTAATTGGACCGGCCAGGGAACGATGCAGGTAGTCGTTTCGACGTTAAGCTAGGCCACAGGACTTTTCAGAGAGCCTTGAGCTGGGGAGTATTAATGTGTGTTTACGTGCTATTATTTCAAGTATTTTATTTCACAACTTTCGAATGTCGACCGACCAGGCCGGTCGCTATTGTCAGCCTTTGCATATGCACTGGTGTCCAGCACAGAAAGCCCGGTTGTGGCCATCGTTAAGGCAGCGCTGCTGACACTTGTAGTCGTTCCTCGGACAAGCTCTCGGCATGTAATCTATAAGAAGAGAGTGGGCGAATAAGAGTGAAGCAAGGCAAAATGTTATCACGGGGCTTAGAGAGTAAATTCCCCTGAAAACTTAAATACTACTGTTAACAAAGGAACCGCATCACGCTTAATTATTGCAAACAAGATTTACTTGGCACCAAATATAGGATACCCTTTGTTGCAGTGCACATTGCAGCATGAGACGTGCCTACGTTTCATATTTCAGCATGATTCTCTCTCTCTCTCTCTCTCTCTCTCTATATATATATATATATATATATATATATATATATATATATATATATATATATATATATATATATATATATATATATATAGGAAGCTAACAGTCACCGAAATAAAGGTTTCTTTTTAAAGAAAATTTACCTATAAAACAGCTGAAAAGCAACCATGCCGCCGGTGGGATCCGAACCCACGACCTCCGAATATCGCGTCCGGTCCACGACTGTTGGCTTCCTAAATATGTTTGTCAAACGAGCCCCTGACTTCATTTGCCTTGCCTGCTAATAGCTTAACGGGGGTCTCGGTTCTGGCAGTCTTGATGCCATAGGTAGCATAAGACGGCTCTCGCACAGTTTCCGCCCTCGCCGTTAGATGACGTTCTACGTCACACTTGCTGTATTACAGGACGCGCTACGTCCACCGCTATGGACGAGGGTGCCGCTGGTGAACACTCTCAAGGTTCGCTTACACGCAAGACATCAATACCTACGAAAGCAGCAGATTGGACAGCCGCCGCCGTAGCTCAGTTGGTAAGACATAGCGTTTGTCTTTTGTTGATTGTTTGTTATGTGCAATTTTCTGTGTCAAAGCCAAGCAATAAGGAAAAAAAAAGTAGCTCAGTTGGTAAGAGCACCGGACGCGATATTCGGAGGTCGTGGGTTCGGATCCCACCGGCGGCATGGTTGTTTTTTCTGCTGCTTTATAAGTATTTTTTTTTAATAAATATTTGATTGGCACTAGGTATTAAAAAAATAGAAACATTCCCCTATGCACCTTGGTTTCGGTGACTGTTGTCTTCCTTGATATGTTTGTCAAATGAGCCCCTCACTTCATTTGCCTTGTCTGCTAATAGCTAAATGGGGTCTCGGTTCTGGCAGTCTTGATGCCATAGGTAGCATAAGAGGGCTCTCGCACAGTTTCCGCCCTCGCCGTTAAATGACGTTCTACGTCACACTTGCGTTATTACAGGACGTGCTACGTCCACCGCTATGGACGAGGGTGGTGCTGGTGAACACTCAAGGTTCGCTTACAAGCAAAACGTAAATACCCACGAAAGCAGCAGATTAGACAACCGTCGCCGTAGCTCAGTTGCTAAGAGCATAGGACGCGATATTCCGAGGTCGTGGGTTCGGATCCCAACGGCGGCATGGTTGTTTTTTCTGCTGGTTTATAAGTGATTTTCTTTAAGCGATTTATTAATCTAAGTATAATTATCCCACTGATAAGCATAACACATTAAAAAAAAATTAACGTTCCCCTATGCACCTTGGTTTCGGTGACTGTTGGCTCCCTTCATAAATTTGTCAAACGGGCCTCTCATTTCCTTTAACTTGTCTGCTAATAGCTTAACGAGGGTCTCGGTTGTGGCAGTCTTGATGCCACAGGTAGCATAAGAGGGCTCTCGCACAGTTTCCGCCCTCGCCGTTAGAATACGTTCTACGTCACGCTCGCGGTATTACAGGACGTGCTACGTCCGCCGCTATGGTCGAGGGGGGCGCTGGTGAACACTCTCAAGGCTCGCTTACACCCAGTAAACATAAATACCCACGAGAGCAGCAGATTGGACAGCCGTCGCCGTAGCTCAGTTGGTAAGAGCACAGGACGCGATATTCGGAGGTCGTGGGTTCGGATCCCACCGGCGGCAAGGTTGTTTTTTCTGCTGCTTTATAAGTATCTTCTTTAAGCGATTTATTAATATAAGTATTATTATTCCACTGATAAGCATAACACATTAAAAAAATTAACGTTCCCCTTTGTCAAACGGGCCCCTCATTTCCTTTAACTTGTCTGCTAATATATATACATATATATATATATATATATATATATATATATATATATATATATATATATATATATATATATATATATATATATATATATATATATATATATATATTTAAGAGAAGTGGGCACTTCTACAGAGACACATTTATTTATCAACGTTTCTTCAGGACTGTAGTGGTCTCGGGTCAGATAGACATTTCAGGTTTGTGAGCTGCAGAGGAGGGAGAAAGGAGTGTAACAAGCAAATAGCAACATTTCAAAGAATTGAACAAAACATAAAAAATAAAGATGCGGGTGCGGGGAGCAGACATGAACAATATTCGGGGAGGAAGAAAAAAAATAGAAAGAAAAAAAAAAGTGCGAGAACTAGTGCAGTAAGGAAGGATAGGGTACAAAAGGAGATGGCGAAACGAGAGAAAGGGAGAGGAAGACGGTGCGGGGGACATGGGCAGCGCGGCAAACACAAGCCTACGAAAGCAAAAGGTGCAAACAAAACACACAAACAAAACGCACAAGCACAAAGAAGGGCGCCGCTGCATATGCGTGGCCAAAGAGGCGCCGCTGCCCAAATGACACTGGCAGCGACGAATAGGCCAAACCAGGCGCCTTTTGGTGGTCTCACTAATTTCCGATGAGCCGAGGGCTAGAACGTTAAGGAAGGAGTGGGCTACGTTAACGAGCACATGTGTAAGAACTTACTCAGGGGGTCTGGGTTTCACTGAAAGGTGCACCCCTCTCCCTGGGATGGTCGTTGAACTGACTTCACCGGGAATATCTGTTTGTAGGGGAGGAGGGCTGGGCTAGCTGTGTACAAAGATTTCAAACTGTCGGAAAATGTAAGGAAAGAACATCAAAGCTTATCAATACTGCACGAGGTAGGATAGTGTAAGTAAGGATGGTTGTGATTGCCTGGGATATACACTAGGAATTATAAAAGTTATATCGGAGTTAGCCAAATAACGAGAAGTGTAGTATTATTTTGTTTGGAGGTCGTGAATAGAAGAAAGGGTACCAGGGTTTTCTTTAAGACCTTCTTGAATAGTATTAAACTTGTGGATTAAATAGGATTCACGTTCACGTTCTCGCCTGTTTTTGAAGCCCCCTTGAATAATTGTTACTTTTAGTTGGTCAAATGGGTGTCCTTCTGCGTTTACATATTTGGATAGGGGAAGGTTTGGGAGAGATTTGGTGTGTGCGCGGTGATTGTTAAATCGAATGCGGAAAGCAGTGTTTGTCTGTCCTATGTATTGCTGGTTACACACAGTGCATTCAAGAAGGTAAATAATGTTTTATGAGTCGCAGTCAAAGATACCGTTGATTGAATGCTGGAAAACTGACCTCGTACTAGTTGCGGAACACGTAGTCTGCATGTGCTTGCAAACTTTGCAGCGACCTTTACCACAGGGCTGGCATCCATATTTAGGGGTTGTGTGTTCCTTGGAGTGGACTAGATGGGTCTGAATGTTTTTGGCTCGCCTGTAAATCACGCGGGTTGCGCATGTAAATATTTTCGATAGTCGTTGACTTTGCTGGAGAATATTAAAGAGCTTATGAAGAATTCTGTTTATGTTCGGTGCATTACTGTTAAATGTGAGAATAAGGTTTGTAGTGTAATCATTTCGGTTATCTATTCGGTTCTCCTGGAGTATTTGACTACGGTTCAGATTTGGAGCTCTCCTTATGGCGTCATCAATAAGGGACCGTGGATACCGCTGTGTTAAGAGAACGTTGCGCATGTGTTCGCAGTTTTCATGAAAGTCTAGGTCGTGAGAGCAAAACTAGAACGTTTCAAAACAAAAAAAAAACTTCAGAAATAGGCATAATCAAAATTAGAAAATCTACACGGGACAAAGTTCCCATGACGAATGGATGAAAAAAGTACTTAGTGCGGTTGGGTCAAATTCTCCCCACCCCGATATCGCTCAGTCAAAGGTCAGCCAAGGGAAAACACTCTCAAAACAGGGCCATCACAGTGTAGACAACATCACCAATCTATCTCTAACACCGCTCACAGGGTATGAGCGAGCCGTCCTATCTAGAGGGCTGACTTTTTGCCCCCGCACAGGCAAATACAATGAATTCCAATTCCTGAAAGATCGTCACGACTTCGCCAGAAAACTGCGCCTGAGAGAATACTTCTTTGATAAGCCCGAAAACCCCCACCAAAATTCGGACTTCCACCCAGCAAACCAAAATTGGACTCCCAACATCGGGCGGGAAAAACACTTGGATATGTATATTAAGGCAGTTCAAAATGACATTATTGAAAATTTTAGAAACCACAGGTTAGGACCAAACAATCTTCCTAAAAGAGAACGTACTGCTCTAGAGGCGCTTAGCATCCGTACCGACATCGTCATAAAGCCAGCTGATAAGAGCGGAGGCATTGTTATCTTGAACCGGGACGACTATATAGCAGAAGGCATCCGACAGCTTTCTGACAATCATTTTTATAAACAACTGCTTGGCGACCCCACCGACGAGCACTCAAAAGCTATATCTGACATTCTCCTCTACCTCAGAAAAAAACTCTATGAAATCTTCGCGAAACTATGCAAGGCACTCACGGCTACCCATCCTTCTCCTGGGCGCTTCTACATGCTCCCTGAATTACATAAAGCCGGTATTCCTGGACGGCTAATAATTTCAGGAATCGGCACCATTACAGAACCAATATCAAAGTACATTGACGCTATAATTAGCAACATTCCAGCCACACATCCATCCTACATCAAAGATACAAACCACTTTCTCCGCCAGATAGACAATATAGACAATATAACATTACCTGAAGGAGCCTTTCTTGTGACCATGGATGTAACATCCTTATACACAAACATTCCCAATGTCGACGGCATTGCAGCACTTTTATAATCTTATGAACAGCAGAGACCTCATGAATCTCCAAGCCCAAATGTCTTAGGAACACTAGCCAAAATTTTGTTAGAATATAATAGCTTCGAATTTGATCTTCAATATTATCTACAAGTGGCACCGCTATGGGAACAAGGATAGCCCCAAATTATGCCAACATCTTCATGCATCATACAGAGTCAAAATTTCTTTCTTCTTGTCAATTTAAATGTACTTTTACAAGCGCTGTTTGGATGATATTTTTATAATATGAACAAACACAGAACAACAACTTATCCATTTCATTGGCACTTTCAGCTCCGTATACCCAAGCACAAAGTTTACGCACACCTACTCAGCCAGTCAAATCAATTTTCTTGATGTTGATATTCTGGTCGGCAAGGGGTCGGTTCGTACAACCGTTTATAGAGAACCAACCGACTCACAAAAATATCTACATTTTCAAAGCGCCCATCCCCGTCACTGCAAAACCATCATTCCTTATTCGCAGGCCCATCGTTTTCGAAGAATCTGCTCTAACGACCTAGACTTTCATGAAAACTCCGAACACATGCGCAACGTGCTCTTAACACAGCGCTATCTACGTTCCCTTATTGATGACGCCATAAGCAGAGCTCCAAATCTGAACCGCAGTCAAATACTACAGGGGCACCGAATAGATAACCGAAATGATTACACTACAAACCTTATTCTCACATTTAACAGTAACGTACCGAACATAAACATAATTCTTAATAAGCATTTTAATATTCTCCAGCAAACTCAACGACTATCGAAAGTGTTTACATGCGCACCCCGCGTGATTTACAGGCGTGCCAAAAACATTCAGAACCATCTAGTCCACTCCAAGGAACAGAAAACCCCAAAATATGGATGCCAGCCCTGTGGTAAAGGTCGCTGCAAAGTTTGCAAGCACATGCAGACTACGTGTTCAGCAACTACTACGAGGTCAGTTTTCCAGCATTCAATCAACGGTAACTTTGACTGCGACTCATAAAACATTATTTACCTTCTTGAATGCAATGTGTAACCAGCAATACATAGGACACACAAACACTGCTTTCCGCATTCGATTTAACAATCACCGCGCACACACCAAGTCTCTCCCAAACCTTCCCCTATCCAAGCATGTAAACGCAGAAGGACACCCATTTGACCAACTAAAAGTAACAATTATTCAAGGGGGCTTCAAAAACAGGCGAGAACGTGAACGTGAATCCTATTTAATCCACAAGTTTAATACTATTCAAGAAGGTCTTAACGAAAAGCCTGGTACCCTTTCTTTTATTCACGACCTCGAAACAAAATAATACTACACTTCTCGTTAATTGGCTAACTCAGATATACCCTTTATAATTCCTAGTGTATATCCCAGGCAATCATACCCATCCTTACTTACACTATCCTGCCTCGTGCAGTATTGATAAGCTTTGACGTTTTGTACACAGCTAGCCCAGCCCTCCTCCCCTACAAACAAGTATTCCCGGCGAAGTCGGTTCAACGACCCGCCCAGGGAGAGGGGTGCACCGTTCAGTGAAACCCAGACCCCCTGAGTAAGTTCTTACACATGTGCTCGTTAACGTACCCTAGTCCTTCCTTAAAGTTCTAGCCCTCGGCTCATCGGAAATTAGTGAGACCCCAAAAGGCGCCTGGTTTGGCCTGTTCGTCGCTGCCAGTGTCATTTGCGCAGCGGCGCCTCTTTGGCCACGCATCTGCAGCGGCGCATTTCTTTGTGTTTGTGCATTTTGTTTGTGTGCTTTCTTTGCACGTTTTGCTTTCGTACGCCTGTGGTTGCCGCGCTGCCCATGTTCCCCGCACCGTCTTCCTCTCCCTTTCTCTCGTTTCGCCATCTCCTTTTGTACCCCATCCTTCCTTACTATACTAGTTTTCCCCCTTTTTTTCTTTTCTTTCTATTTTTTTGCTTCCTCCCCGAATATTGTCCATGTCTGCTCCCCGCACCCCAATGTTTATTTTTATTTTTTGTTCAATGTTTTGAACTGTTGTTGCTATTTGCTTGTTACACCCCTTTCTCCCTCCTCTCAGCTCACAATCTTAAAACGTCCATCTGACGCGAGACCACTAGTCCTGAAGAAGACCGCACCGCGGTCGAAACGTTGATAAATAAAGGTCTCTGTAGAAGTGCCCACTTCTCTTAAATCTTTATTCTGCGGAGCCAACGCAACCTACATTCGTAATATATATATATATATATATATATATATATATATATATATATATATATATATATATATATATATATATATATATATATATATATATATATTGTCACGTGCTGCGCATGGGCTCTGAAGAATAAAGAAGACGTGCGGCGGCTGGAAGTAGAAGAGAAAGTCAAGTAACCTGCCGCCGGCGCACCAGGCTCCTCTCGACCTGCCTTGTAAATATTGTTTGTAAATAGAACCTGTAACAGTGTGGTGGAGGTGCTGGGTCGATCATCACGGATCCCTCTCGCAACCGCTGCAGCCGAAGAATCGCCGGATTGTTACCGTTGCCCGTGCAAATGCCCAAGGAAGCCGACGCACGTCCGACCGGCGCCGCAACGCCCGCTTGGCAGCACTACCGTGAGCCGCGGACATTTTCCGGGAAGGCTGGCGAAGACGTGGATGATTGGCTCACCAATTACAAGCGGGTGAGCAAATACAACGGCTGGGATGCCACTCTTCAGCTGGCCAATGTCGTCTTCTTTCTCGATGGCACCGCGCTAACTTGGTTCGAAAACCATGAGGCATCAATAACAAGTTGGGACCGCTTCATGGAAGAGCTCCGCAGCTGCTTCGGGGATACTGTTGCCAAACGAAAATGCGCTGAGCAGTCTTTGCTTCAGAGAGCGCAAGTGCCTGGAGAGACCTGCACGACTTACATAGAAGAGGTCTTGAAGCTGTGCAAAGTCGTTAATCCCAGTATGTCCGACGAAGATCGCGTTGGTCATCTCCTCAAGGGCATCGCAGAGGACGTCCACAGCTTTCTTATTAGTAAAGAAAATTTAGACTCGCCTACGGATATCATCAAGCATTGCCGCACCTTTGAAGCTCTAAAACTGCATCGAATTACTCCCAAGTTCGGTCGCCTGCCTAACGTCACCACCGTCGCCAGCGTGGATTTCCACGAGCCTGTGAATGCGGCGACTCTCCCTGACGTCATTCGTCAAATCGTGCGTGACGAACTCTCCCGGCATCAAGATCTTGCGCGCCGCAGTGAGGTCCCGCATGGGAGCTGTTCTCTGCAGGCGGCTCCCGCCTACCGCTTCTCCTCTTGGAGTTTGTCTGCCCAGGCCCCTACCAGTGCTACTCGCATTGATTACAGCGACGCTCCCCGGATCACCCGCCCCGGCCCCAGGGCGCCAGCTCATCCGCAATGCCACCTGCGGCAGCCGGAGTACGATGGTCGTTTCGACACTGGCTACGAGGAGTGTTATCCCGAGTGCCCCCCGACCCACCACTTTGTTACCGCTGTGGTATGATCGGTCACATCTCTAGATTCTGCCGTCACCGGGGCCAGTTTTCCCGCTCCCAGCGCCAATGGTCGAACCCTCGCCTGAGTTTCAATGCGCCTGTTCATGACCGTGTCTTCACATCGTCTCAGCGCCCATCCAGTTACGCGCCACCACGGAACGACTCCCCTGCCTCTGACCGAAGTCTGACTCCACCTCCGCACCGCTCTCGCCGCTCGCCTTCCCCCCAAAGTCGTTCCCCACAGTCCCCGGGAAACTAGCGTGTGCGGCCGATGGAGGTGCGGTCGCCGGATCATCGATAGTGCCAATTCCTCTGCCCATTGTTATGTTAAGGAACCGCCTTGAAGTTTTAGTGGACGGTATTTGCGTCATGGCCTTAGTGGACACTGGTGCCATGGTGTCAGTGATGAGTTCAACTTTCAAGAACCGTCTGGGTCGTAAAATAATGTTCGCTTGGGATCGTGCTGTTATATTCCGGGGTGTAGGGGGAGAATCATTGGTTCCGATTGGTATTTGTTTTGTGAATGTAGTGATCGCTGGCCACATGTTCCGAACTGAATTCACGGTGCTCCCTCGTTCTACGCATGACATCATCCTCGGTATTGACTTTTTGCACCAGTGCGGCGCTACTCTCGACTTCCGCAGTGGTGGCATATCGTTAAGTCCTGGCCTTCGGTCCGCTCTCATAAAAGACTCGCCAGTGGTTGCCCAAGTGTTTTCTGTCTCTGAAGATACCGTCGTTCCAGCAATGTCTGCCATATTCGTTCCAGTTGTGTCCTCGAGCACGATTTCTGATGCCTTCGATGCTGTGGTGGAACCTTGTTCCCTTAACTGTGCAAAGAAAAGTGTGCTAGCACCCCGCAGCGTCGTCCATGTGACCAAGGGCCATGCCACTCTTTGGACTGTCAATCATTCCAACGAACCTGCAGTATTGCCATATGGTTTAAAACTTGCTGGCTTTGAAGAACGTTTTTCTGTACCAGTTGCCGCGATCACTGACAACGTGTCTCGTCCAACTAGACGCCGCGATCTGAGCGACTCTCAATTCCTAGCCATGGTCAACAAATCCCTACCCACTAGCGACCGCCAGGTACTAGTGGCCGTTCTTATGAAGCATGCGGACGTGTTTGACTTTGGTCGCGACCAACCACCGCCGATTCCAGCTTCCCGTACCCATCACATGATCAATACTGGATCTGCACAGCCGATTCGTCAGAAGCCATACCGCGTCTCGCCTTCCGAACGTCAGATAATCGATGAACAAGTCCGTGACATGTTGCACCGCGGCATCATTCAGGAATCTTCAAGCCCGTGGGCTGCTCCAGTGATCCTTCTCAAAAAGAAAGATGGCACTTGGCGATTTTGTGTCGACTACCGCCGGCTTAACTGTTACAGGTTCTATTTACAAATAATATTTACAAGGCAGGTCGAGAGGAGCCTGGTGCGCCGGCGGCAGGATACTTGACTTTCTCTTCTACTTCCAGCCGCCGCACGTCTTCTTTATTCCTCAGAGCCCATGCGCAGCACGTGACAATATATATATATATATATATATATATATATATATATATATATATATATATATATATATATATATATATATATATATATATAGTGAAAGGGGGTTTGTACACAAATAAGTCAGGGGACAGATTTCACGGCGGGCGACACAAAACGACGAGCAGGACAGCGAGCAGCGCCCACGGCCATTTCAAAAAAACCAAGCAATCTCGTGCAGCGCGGCGAAACTTCGTCTATATATATATATATATATATATATATATATATATATATATATATATATATATATATATATATATATATATATATATATATATACCATAAAAAGTGATTTCTGGCAGCTGATTGGTCAATGTAGTATTAAATCAACAAAAATTGAAAAACATAACAGGATTTATTTCACGACGTTTCGGCTGGAGGACCAGCCTTTTTCGAGTGTAGCAAAGCGTGTGAAACACGCAGCTTTTATAGAGCCTGCGCGAGGTACAAAGTTACAGCAAGGCGCGAGTTCAAACAGCTAGAGGGGTGGATGAGACCAGGAAGAAAAATAAATTTACAAAGAAAGAGAGAAACGGTGACAATCTAAAAAGGCGATATCCTAACCTGAATGCAGGTGTTCTAAAGGGTGCGAAAAAATTTTTGTTTCTTCTGATCGGGCACAGGTTACTTAAGATAGAAAAGAATTCTGCGTTACTAACCTAGCAGAAGGAAAGATATAATCATAATACCAGCGGATAAGGGAGTTGGTATATTTGTCATGAAGAGCGAGAAATACATTGAAGAAGGCTTGAGACAACTCTCTAACATTTGTTTCTATCAGCGTCTAGAAGCAGACACAACTCCACAATATTAACAATTTATAGCAGAGACTCTCCATCAACTTACGAAGAATGAAGACGTATCGCTACGGTTATCTAAAGCCCTCACGGCATTACACCCGTTGCCAGGCCGATTCTACATGCTACCGAAAATCCACAAAAAGAATAATCCTGGCCGCCCTATAGTATCCGGCATCGGCACGATTACAGAACCAATTTCCAATTACATTGACACACTAATTGGACATATTTCAACCACACACCCATCCTACATACATGACCAAAACCATTACATTCTCGAAATAACAGGTCTCAAACTTCCGAACGGAGCCTTCTAGGTAACAATAAATTTCTCTCTCTACACAAACATTCCTCATTCCGATGGCATAAAATCTCTGATCGAAGTGTATGAACAACACAGAAAGTAGGAATGCCCTGCTCCACGTGTTTTAGAAATACTGGCGAAAATCGTACTCGAATATAACAACTTCGAATTCAGTAATGAACATTATTTACAAATTAACGACACAGCCACGGGCACAACAATCGCCCCCACCTACGCCAAAATCTTCATGCATAGTACTGAACCTAAATTATTGCAAGCTTACCCCATTAAGCCCATAAAGCTGTACAAACAATACTTGGATGACATTTTAACTTGAGCTGAAACAGGGCAAGAAGTCATTCATTTGATTCAACACTTCAATCTCGTCTCGTCCACTCTAATATATCTTTCAGTTACACGTCCTTCCCACCACAATTAACTTCCTAGATGTCTAGATTTCGGTAAACGAAGGCTCACATACCACCGGTGTATATAGAAAACGGACGGACCGATATCAGTACCTACAGTTCAAAAGCTGCCATCCTGGTCTCTCTAAAACAAGCATCCCATACTTTCAGGCACATTGATTTAAAAGATTATGTTCCCAAGATGAGGACTTCGTAAAAAATTCCAAACGCATGCGAGAAGTTCTCAATAAGCAACGATACCCCCTTCCCTTCCGCCGTTGACAACGATGCCATTCAAAGGGCATCTAAACTCAACCGCGAGAAAATAATGGAGGGACGTCGATACAGCGAGGACACAGATCATCGGACAAATCTCGTGCATACCTTCACCAGTAACCCGCCTAACATAAAGAAAATCCTCAAAAAACATTTCAACATTCTCGAAAAAAGCGAGCGCCTCGCCAAAATTTTTACTGCTCCCCATCACGCAGTCTACACAAGACCAAAAAACATTCGAAATATTCGGATATCCTACCCCTACCAAACCTTCCCTTGTCAAAACACTTTGAGAAAAATCACTTATTTGACACAATTAAGTTAACAGTAATACAGGGTGGTTTCCACAACACCCGGGAAAGTGAGCAACGCGAGTCGTACTTTATTTACAAATTTGAAACAATTCTTCACTGCAATAATGAAAGACCGGGTGTATTGTCCTCTATCCGCCCCTTGCAGAGCCAGTGCTGACCTTGCGAGTGCCGGCTTCACATACCTCAGTCCTTTCTCCCCAGGGGCATCTTTTTCAAGCTTCGTCCATCCACTTACACATCCCCCACCCCACCCCTATCTTCCCGGTTCGACCGCCTTACCGGGCGCGGTGCAATTGAAGACAATTCGCTCAAACGCTCCCGCCATTCACATTTACCCCCCACACGACACTTTCCCTAACTCGGATGGGTTGCCGCCTTTTTTCTTTCGTTTGTGTGTGTGTGTGTGTGTTTGCGCGTGTGTTTTTTCATACACAGTGCACGTGTGTCTAGCTAAGCTCACAGCGCCGCTGATTCCGCCTTGACTCTTCGTGCGAAAGAGACTACAGATGATGGAAGTCTCCTGCCTGTCTGGATTTAATTCTGTTTATTTGTTTACTCTTTTTGGCCGGCGGCGCGCGAGTGCATGGATCTCTAATTCCTATCTGTTCGGCAATTCCGCCACCGTCTGTTTCTGTGCACCTTACTCGCCGCCGCTGTGTTGTTGCCTTGAGGGGTGCCTACTCTCCCCTCCCGCTTCTTGTTTTCCTTTTTGTAGCGAGAGCTGCATTACGGTAGCATTTCGAGCCATCAGCGTGGTGGCGCCGTGGCGGTGGCGGTGCCGCCACCCTGTGGCTGCGCCGTTACGCTGTAAAGTTGCTGACGTGGTGCGTAGCAGCTGCCGGCGGCGCAGCGCCGTGCCTGATCACGTGGTTGATCATGTGGTTGGTCAAATGACCAAGTTCCACTCGGCCATCTGTAGCTATCACGTCACTCCAGGTTTTACAAGAGCTAAACCACCACCAATTTTTTCTTTTTTTCTTTTTTTCATCCGGCTCCCCGCGGCTGCTCGATGGGCGGCGGGCGTCAGCGCGTTTTCCTTTTTCTCTTTTTTTTTCTCTCTTTCTCCGGTTTCTAATATTTTTTTTTCTTTTCAGACGAACTTGTTTCCAGCATTCGGTTGCTTGTTGTTTTTTGTTCATGTGTCGGACATGTGTGCCAATGCCATCTCCTTAAGAAGAGGAAGAAGATCGCTGTAACTTCAGTCTTGGGAAAAGACTGGCTCTGTCCGAAACGTCGACTCAAAATAAATCCCTGTGTAAATGAAGCGTTTCTCAACTCTGCGTTTTACCTCCATACGTGTGTGTAGATATTTGGTGGCATGTTGTCTTACTAATGTCTAGAGCATCTGATAGCATGGGGAGTGTAATGGTGCGGTCTTGCTGTACGTTTTCGCTTATCCGAGCCACGTTGTTTTCATTCCTTGAGGTTGGAGGGAGCCCCTGCCCTGTGTCGTCTTGCACCTACGCTCTCCCCGGAAGGAACCTCTTGTGCCACTCGAAAACTCGCGCCCGCGATAATGTCTCGTTGCCGCAAGCGTCACGAAGGAGCTCATACGTCTTTGTGGCTGTCTTGCCAAGCTTCACACAGAATTTTATGTTTACATGCTGTTCGAGGTGGACGCGCATCTCTCCACTTCAGTCACTATAGAATGAGCAAACGACCAGTGACAACGTATTTTAAAGCGAAGGTTCACAAGGCTAGTCAACACCGCGCTTCGCGCGAGCCGGCCTATCTTCGATCACGAGTGACGTCACGCACGGCGCAGGTGGCCGCTACCGACTCCGTCGCCTGACCTTTCGTTTCTCTCTCTTTCTGGAGTTGGCCTTGAGCTGCGGTGCAGTGCGGACGTGCGTCGCAAGGGCTCCGCAGATTTTTACTTCCCCGGACCTTCTCAACCCACAAGGCCCCCAGATTTTGGCAGTAGCTTAAAGGAAACACAAGCTGGACCACTGGGACACCGAATTCAAGACGGTGGTACCAATTTTTGGTTTTTTACCGGAGTTGGAAGATTCCAGGTGGCCGAGCGGGCGCAAGGCCTAACGAGGCTTAGTTCGACTACGGCGCTCGCGGGCAACCCGGCTCGCCCCGAGGCGACGATGCAGCCCGGTACGGGTCCCCGCCCCACGAATTACCCTAGTTTTGAACCGACAACGAGCAGATCAGCCCAGAATTTATTGGAAGCCCAGGAAATGGACTAGGACTACCTCGACGCCACCGACTACGAGAACTCGGCAGACGGGGAAATCGAAGATGCCGCCATGCGAGAACAGCAACAAGACGCCCCAAGGCAAGACGAAGCAAATTGGGAATTGGCCCTGTCCAAACGCCAAAAGAAACGCCAACGGAAGAACGAACGGAACACTCCCGGGAATTTTCCACCGACCGCTCAAGGTGACCTCGGCGGAAAAACCCCGGCCAATGCTCCGTCGGCAGCTGCTGCGACAGCTGACGCTACTTCGAACAGCGACGGGAAGGGAGCGCCGCGGCGGCCTAGGCCGAGGCTGCCACCACTCCCCAAAGACGATTTCAAGATCATTCTGCGACCGAAGGGACTTGCAGTCAAGTCGCTCCAGACTCACCAAGTAGCCCGCGCCGTAGCGGTAGCATGCAACCACGAATGTAAAGGAGAAGATCTGATCATGAGGCTTCGCACCGGTTCCAACATCATAATACTGAGCACGGCAAGCGAGATGGCCGCCCAACACGTGAGACGCATTTCCAGTCTCACTTTGGCGGAAAGCTCATACGAAGTAAATGCTTACGTGGCAGCCCCGGAAGACACTCGCCGCGGTGTGATACACGGAGTGGACCCCGGACATCGCCGGAAGAATTGAAAGCCAACCTACGAGTGCGCACTCAAGGAGTTAAAACCCACAGCGCTCGAATGCTAGGACAATACAAGTCGGCCGTCATCACCTTCGACGGTCCCATAGTCCCGAAGCAAGTCATCTATTACGGAGGCGAGATGTGGTGCTACCCGTATTGCCCCACGCGGCAGGTATGCTACATCTGCTGTCAACAAGGCCATCGGTCAGACGTGTGTCCGAATCCGGAAGCCAAGGCGTGCAAGCAATGCGGCACGCAATTCCGGCGGAGGACCACCAATGCACACCCAAATGCTTGATCAGCGGCGGCAGCCACGTCACCGGAGCCAAGGAGTACAAGGACAAACTGAAAAAGACTAGAGAACTGCGCAGCAACCATGGCGGCAGCGGAGGCGGTGGCGGCAGCCACGACACCAGACGATGCAGTCGGGACGACCGTGGAAAGAATCCGCGGTGGTTCAGCTCTGAGGGAAAGACATCACGGAGCCGTTCGAGATCCCGGGCGTCACGGAGCCGGTCGAGGAGCCGTTCACGGTCCTTCCCGCCCCTGGTGCCCCTGGTTGGCCAGCAACAACAGCAGCAAAAGCAGAAGAAAACCGCAAGGAACACCGGAGTCAAGGTGAGCTGGGGAGCAGGAAATCATTGGTTTGCTTCGCACTCTGGTGGGGAAGCTAAACAGAACACAAATACAACAACAATAACGCGCCCAAGCAGCAGGAGGACGCGAACAAAGTTATCACAGCCCTAAGACGCGAACTAGAGCTAGCCCGTGTCAGACAGAGCGAGCTAGAACGCCAGGTAGCCGAGCTCACGAAGGCAGTTAGGGAACAGAGACCAAACAGCCCTCGGCAGCCGCAACCCGAGCAAATCTAAATGCTACCCTCGCCGCAAGCAGGCAATGAGGATTTCAACAACTTCAAAGCTGAAATGCAGCAGATGATGCAACAGATGCAACTGCAAATTATAGAGATACGGAGCTCAATCCGCAAGCGAAAATTCACTGAGAATATTAGAGAGAAGGCGTATCACCGTCCCACACTGGCGGCCCTCGCCAACACGACAACAACCAACACGGAAGCTTAAACATGGCCAACAAAACTTAAGCAAACAAGAAAACCTAGAAATTTGGCAATGGAACTGCAGAGGCTACAGGAGGAAGCACGACCTACTTCAACAGTGCATCAACACACAGCAAACGCCACCCGACATTATAGTGCTTCAGGAAATGGCCATCATCCCAACCCTAGGAGGATACACGTGCTACGAAACCCAGGAAAAAGGAAGGACGGCAATCCTAGTCAACAAAATGATCATAGCCATAAGCTACGACAGGATAGCTGAAACGGACATAGAGCACCTGATCATAGAAATTATTCCACAGAAACAGAGGAAAAGGGGCAGCATTTTCATCGTTAATACCTACAGCCCACCGAAACAGAGGAAAGCCAAATTCCAAGAGCTTTTTCAAGGCGCCAGCAAACTGGCAAAGGGCAACACGCTAGTCGTCTTAGGCGATTTTGATGCCCGGGATAAAAGGTGGGGATACAAGAATTTCAATGTTAAAGGAAAGACATTAGCGGAAGCGGCAGAAACTGCAGGCTACAATTTAATCACAGACCCAGAGACTCCGACCACAATAGGCAACAGTGTCAGAACCGACACCTGCCCGGACCTCACCTTTATTAAGGGTCCGGGACAGGCGCAATGGGAAAACCTGATGAAAAATCTGGGGAGTGACCACTACATAATCAAAACCCAAGTGGCCTCAGACCGACTTAAGCGGCAACTAGGCACGGCTAAAATCACAGACTGGAACGCCTTTCGAGAAGCATGCGACGAACACCTCATCAAAGGAGGGATTCAGTCGATTGAAGAATGGGGAAACATACTCAAGCAAAGGCAGAATGAGCACACCAAAGAGATCAAGAGAACAACACAGACACCCGAAGTAGACGCCAGGCTCCTTAGGCTATTGGAAGCCAGACGTGGTCTAATCAAGAGGTGGAAGAAGCAGAAACACAACAGGAAGCTCAAACTTAAAATAGCAGAAATTACAACGAAAGCAGAGGAGTACGCAGTAAAGTTGGCGAAAACGAACTGGCAGCAATTGAGTGACTCCCTCAACTGAACTCTGAGCACAGCTAGGACATGGCATATCCTGAAAGCGCTCATCGATCCGACGAAAACCAAAGCAGAAAACAATAAAGCAATATACCGATTAATCCACCAGTTCGAAGGAACCGATGAGGAACTCCTGGACAAAGTGCGCATCAAGTGCTTCGGGGACACAAACCCGAGAACCTATGCAAGAGATTATAGGGGGAAAGTAAAACCAAACCTAGATAGACCCATCACACGAGAAGAAGTCTATGCAGCAATTCGAAGCACAACTAGAAATACGTCGGCGGGTGCGGACAAAATCAACAACGCACTCATTCGCAACCTCAGTGCGGAGCTAGTCGCAGAATTAACCGATTTCCTCAACAAGCACTGGGCAGCGGAGACCGTTCCCCAGGATTGGAAGCATGCAGAGGTGGTTATGATTCCAAAACCGGGTAAAAAGCTACAAATCGAAAACCTAAGACCCATCTCCCTCACATCGTGCCTCGGAAAGCTGTACGAAAGAGTGGTAACATTAAGGCTGCAACAATACATGGAGGATCACGAACTCTATCCCCACAGTATGTTCGGATTCAGGGCGAAGCTGTCGACCCAAGACGTACTTCTACAAATCAAAGGAGTTCTAAGTAACGTCCCTAGGGACGGAGAGAACGTAATAATGGCACTGGATATGAAAGGAGCTTTTGACAACGTAAGCCACGAAGCTATCCTGACAGGACTGGACGACCTGAATTGCGGCAGGAGGGTCTTCGGTTACGTCAAAGCTTTCCTCTCAGATAGAACAGCGACGATAGGACTGGGAGAACTCCGCTCGGAGAAGTTTCACACCCCCAACAAGGGAACTCCCCAGGGCTCGGTCATCTCACCTACGCTTTTTAACGTTGCAATGATCAGCCTTGCAAAACAACTTAAGGAAGTCGAAGGAATACATCATGCCATGTATGCCGACGACATCACCATCTGGACAAATACGGGCTCACTAAAAGAAAAGGAAGAAAGACTACAGGAGACCGCGAACTGCGTAGAGAACTACGTAAAAGCGACAGGGGTAGCATGCTCCACCGAAAAATCAGAACTGCTCAGAGTCTGGAGAGGGAAACAAAACGGCACAGTCCCGAACAGCGACGAGCTTAGGCTCAACGTCTACCTAGAGGGAAAACCCATACCAGAGAAAACACTCATAAGAATCTTGGGCATGTGGATACAATCAAACCAACGGTGTACACATGCACTTGCTCTACTCAAAGCTTCCACCCTACAAGTTGCCCGCATGATCACGCGCGTCTCCCATAAACGCTCGGGCATGCGAGAAGAAGACACGCTAAAGCTGGTCAGGATCCTGGTGATCAGCCGAGTCACCTACAGTCTTCCATACTACAACCAAATCAAAAGCGAAATCCAACAGATTGATGCGATTATACGCAAAGCATACAAAACAGCCCTCCATCTACCGCAATGCACATCCACAGAGAAGCTTTTAGCACTAGGACTTCATAACAACTTTGAAGAACTGAGAGAGGCACAACACGTCGCCCAGTTGCAGAGACTACAGCAGACTCTGTCTCGCAGGGAGCTTCTGCAGAAGTTGGGATGCAAAGAACAAATACAAGAAATGCAGCGAACCGCGACTATCCCGGACGGCATACGGGGCACAATTAGAGTGGCCCCATCCCCATGAACATGGACCCCAACCTACACGAAGAACGCAGAAAGGCGAGAGCCGAGTACATCTAAAAATCACTAGCCCGCCAGACAACAACGGTGTATGTGGACGCAGCCACATACCCCAGAAGGACGGGACAAAACAACCCCAACGCGGTAGCGGCTGTGATAAACTCGGACATGCGGGAAATCATCACCGCGTCGCTACGGGACTGTAAGGTAGTCGAGGCTGAAGAAGTGGCCGTCGCTCTAGCGGCAGCGGAGGGCTACCGGACTAAGCGATCCTTAACAATACTAACCGACTCTCAAACGGCATGCCGGAACTTCTTGTTAGGCAGAATTGGTCACAGAGCGCTCCACATACTCCGCTCTGGGGACCGACCCAAGCAAAGCACAGAAGAAGAACCAATAAAACATACGATAGTATGGACTCCGGGACACGCGGGAGTGGAAGGCAACCAAGCGATCGACAGGGTAGCTCGAGGGTACACTTTCTACCGAGCTACCTCCACAAGCGACCTCGAGGAAGCCGAACCTGTCCCTGGAGATTACTCGGCAATCTTAAACCACTACAAGGGCTGCAGGAAACGGTACCCCCACCACATAAATCTCTCTCCAGGGAAGACGCTGTCGCCTGGAGGCTGCTACAGACGGGATCATACCCGAATCTAAATACACTAAACAAAATACAACCCACACAATACACAGAAAAATGCCCATGGTGCCATGAAACACCCACGCTCTATCACATAACGTGGGCCTGCCAGAAAATAGAGGTGGCACCAAAAATACCAAACCCGAGTGCGGAGCAATGGGAAGGAATGCTCTCCAGCGACCGTCAAGACGTCAAACTTGGGCTGATCCGGCGAGCACAGCTGGCAGCGGCATCCAGCGGAGCCCTGGACTAGGGGCAGACGACCATTGCTAAGAAGACGGACGACACACCTGACTCCGCCAAATTGCTCACCTACTCTCTAGAGCTCAATAAACGTTTTCCTTCCTTTCTTCTCTCTTTCTCGCTCCGTAGTCACTACTGCGCATGCGCCACTAGTAGCACCGAACCACAGGTTTTCCGCCGCTGCGCAGCGCCGCGCCTTTCTCGAAAATCCAACTTTCAGTTTTCGCTTTCTTCTTTCCCTCCCTCTTTTACCCCTTCCTTTACTGCGCGGTTCGGGTGTCAACCGAGATATGTGATACTGTTACTGTGCCATTTCCTTTCCTCAAAAACCAAACAAAACAACTGAGCCGACGGCGTTCATAGAGTTCATTGGCGTTGACAACTTTGCAAAAGCCGTTCATTTTCACGAAAGGAAAGGCGCACAACCGGCTCCGTGGGTGAGTGGAGACCTCAATCTCGCTTTCGCTTTGTATATCCTGGATTAGCTGAGCTAATCCACCTTAATTTTTTTCTACATGTAGTCCATCTAGCAGTGGCCACAGCAATTAAGATAAATAGCTCAGGTTAGCCCTTCTACAACTACACGTTTATTGTCGACGTTTCGACCGCGGTCGAAACGTCGACAATAAATGTGTCTTCGTAGAAGTGCCTACCTCACTTAGCCTGTATGCCCCATATATATCGGAGGACCGATCTTTCTCAACAGTGATCTGTTTTCGCTGATATATCCTCTTTTATATTGGTTGGACACAGAAGTGGTGAAGGAGAAACGGAGAGACAGTACAGAAATAAATAGAGAAGCATGACAGGACAGGACAATCCCGTCTTGTGTGTGCTGTCTCCGTCTTTTAGCGCCAGTACGCTTTTTGCGTAAACCGTGTCATGCTAAAACCAACTAGCCCAAATCGAAGTCTTGCCCACTTGGTCCCACCGGGGCTCACATGGCCCATCTGCAACGGCCCCAAATGGGACCTATAGGGCGTTTCAGAGCAGCCCACTAGGGGCCGACTGGGACCCGCGTTGCAAACCCATATTGCTCCCATCGGGGCTCCCATGGGCTACCCAGATTACCCTACAGAGAGCCTCACTTCGTAGCCTACTTTGAGCTACATGGGATGGTAAAACAGTCTACCTACCACTTGGTACTGCGCATCTTAAAGCTTTTTTGTCCAGACAGCGAAATACTGGAATTGCCTTCCTGCCGACGCGGTTCGGTAAATTCATCTGGCACACTTGAAAGCATTGATTGAAATAATCATGAACAAGCGGTAACGATTCATCCTCATTTAACAGCTGGATAGGGGCATTTGAGTTATCAATCAATAAAAATAGCTTACAGAAGAAATTAAAGCTCAGGCTTTCCACAACGACTCAAGGTACGATTGGGCCCGATATCTGCGCTCTTTGACAACTCAGCAAAGCACGTAAAGGGTGGTTGAAGAAAACGACTATTCGTACTTAAAGAAAGGCGCCCAGGTGCTTCCCTTCATGCCTTAAAATTTACTTGTACCTCTGTTGGGTTTGACCTTTGTGAGCAGCAGACGTGACACCAAAATGCCCCGATCATTAAAGGTTGAGCTAAGTGTGAGCCTCTGCAGCTTAATTGCGTGCCGTGTTGCTCCTCACATTGCTCGAATGCACGATTTGGTTGCAGCAACGAAATATATGCATCAGCCTTGTCTCGAGAACGTCTCTGTGAAGGCTAGGAAGACACCGGTATGCACGACTGGCAACTCCTCTACTGCTCCTGGCTTTTAGTCACCATCCATTCTTGTCTGCATCTCTTGACGCCATGACCAGGCAAGCGGACGCTGCCTTAATTCAGCTCTTGCCCTGTATTAATGCTTCTCCAGAATACGAGCCGGTCCGTAATGAACTCACGAGCTCTCACAGCCGGTGAACCGTCACAAGTCGCCAGGAAACCTGGGTAAGAAATACACCATAAACTAGGCTAGTTAATACCGGCAGTTCTCCTAGCCTCCAACTTATGAAAAACAACCGACGAGAATATTTTTTTTTTGGGGGGGGGGGAATTAGGAATCAACATACCACAACACTGCAACAGTTATATAATTAAGCATTCCGAATAGACAAACAAACAGCTGTTTCACGAAGTTAAATCGACAATGAAATGTAACGATCTTACTCCACTTCATGATGCTGGCGCTTGTGTAACCACCTACGAATGCATAATGGCAAATCTCTCCATTTAGACAAATTTTTTATTGTGTTGCTCCAGGCGTTACGTGGAACTTTCCAAGCTTTAATGCGGCGCCCTAAACCTACATTTAAATGGCAGTTTACCATGCAGTGCGAATCAACCGATTATGCAAGTTGACAACAAACATTTTTTTTTTCATTACAGGAGCATAGTTGTCGATCGTCTCAACATATACGGCCCGAAGAAGCGCTTGGGAAATAAACATGGGGTAAGATCTGCGACATCAGTGATGTGAGATCAGTGAACTTATGCGCCTCCAAATTGTTAAGCAGTGCCCAGTGGCTTTTCCGCATGCGCTTTGCGCGCATGCGGTCACGCTTTTTGCCGCCCAAATGGAGAAATGAATGCTTACCAGCCAGCAACAGCGCTACCATCCACATAGCCGCAGCCATTGCACGTGGCCTTTCTGTGTACTCTGGGTTTCTCCCGGGCAGGATGGGTACACGTCATTTATATATTCCATGCCGAGAAGACTAAAGAAAAGTTTCTTACTAAGAACTTCCATATACTTGTCGGGCCATTCTCCCATATTTAGCTATGATTTGAGGAAAACAATGGGCCAAGACATCTGGCACTACGGATTCTCTGCACATCCGCACTTATCTTGCTTTTTAAAACTCTGGAACGAAAGAAACGTCCAAGAAATTTATAGTTTTTTCAGAGGGATGAGTCGAGTTTTCTGCAACAGCCCTCTTAATGACAAGTTTAGAACCTCGATTTTTTTTGTTGCATACTGGGAAGGAACCAATGCACCTGTTATTGGGCAGAACAGGTTAGTATCTTAAAGCATACACGCACTCTTGGACCGTGATTGTCATTTCACTATAAAAGACTGCGGCACCATGGCGCTGTCGCATCGTTTCTTCCGTCGGAGATCTGCGTTGATCGATGAAACGTTCAAGTATTGTGCGACAGGATTGCGAAACTCTCTTTATCACGCACCCCTGTCAGAAATGCCTTCCGCAGCTCTGTCGAAGAACCAGGATAGCCATCTCAATATATAAATAGGCGATATTTAGTGACGTCAGCCTTTGGTTCCTTTTTTTATAGCGTTGTTTATTGCCTCTGGGCATAAGGGGAGTTAGGAAGAAAAGAGAAAGGAAAGAAAATAGTGAGTGGGTGTTAAATAGAGCAACAAAGGTGGGCCGATCTAATGAATGCGACGAGGGAGCGGTGATGTGTCCCCTGCGTCCAATAAATATATGAGGAAGGGTTGTCTGGGTGGAGACCCACTGCTGCCAGGTGGGGAATTCTAGTTGGATTCAGTGCCGGGCAAACACCCAACAAATGGTGAATGTCTGCCTCAGTGTCTTGCGAGTTGCAGACTGGACATCCTAGGCGGGGATATAAGTGGCGAAATTGAGGCCACGTCCGAGTTACGGCAGGCGTGAGGGCAACCCAGGCCCGAATGCTCCGGGACACAACCTCCTCTGCACGGGTAAGACCGCGGGGGAGGGTTATCGCACACGGAGGGACAAGAGCACGTGTGCGGCGCCGGAGATGTTCCTTTCTTGTGAGTAGGAGGGTAGCGTCATCCATACTGAGGAATTGCGGCATTGATGGCCTCTGGCTTCTGGTCCCTGGAACATTCGCCGTGCAAAATCCCACCTATTCGACATGAGGAGCATTGTGCACAATCTCCCTCAAGCGCGGAGAAGGCAATAAATTTTTGCGCAGGACAATGAGAAATTCATTATTTTTTCAGAAATAATGCCTCTATTACATCTTTATGTGAAGTTTTTATTGCTTTCAGAGTATTGCTTTGGAGCTCCTCAAAGTAATATTTTACAGCACCTTATCACATTCGATATACTGGGTTGAAGGTTTAATTTGAAAGGGCATTTTCATTGACAAAAATACGTACAAATAAGGCTAACGATAATTTTCGTCAGTGACTCCAAGATGAAAATTTGAAAAGCCTGAACTAGTTAAGTGTTTTGGAAGCGTGGTGGGCGTAGGATGGACGGCTTGCAGCGTTGTCAACAACTGTCGTGGAACATTGGAGGGAAAAAAAGGAATAATGTTTGTGCAACGCAAATAAGGGTCGCTACTACGCAGGCGATCTTTGGACATTTTTAGTGGACAAGGGGAGCGTTAGGTGAGAATAGACAGAGAGAAGAATGGAGCATGACAAGAGGGGGTAAATCGAGGGAAGTGAATTATTTATAAAAGTTTAGACAAGACAAACAGATAAAATCAGATATATGAAAAAGGATGTTCACAACACACGAGCAGCGACTTGAATCCAATGGCTTCGTCGAATATTCAGTCTTTCAGATGTATATGATGCTTGTTTTCAGGGCGAGGAGTATTTAGCGGATGACTAGGCAAATACGAGCAGGTAGGGGGATTAACTTGGGTTAGAAATCGCGGAAGTTGTTGTAAGGCATGAATTTGGGCTAGTTGTTTTTTTTTGATCAGTCATATTAAAACTGCGCGAAGAAGACAGTACAACATGAAGAGGCACTTTTTTGTGTTCCTGTTCGTGCCTGTTCTTGTTGTCCTGTCTTCATGCCGTTTATTATGACTGAAGGTGTAGTGGATCGATGTTAACCTAACCTGTATATTTTTGGTTGTGTGGTCGAAAAAAATGTTAAGAGCTTTAACGAACAGATTAATTGTAAGCATTAAGTAGCATTAAGAACTCATTTGTAGCCACTTCTGTTGGTGTGACTCGCCCGTGTGGCTTGAACTCGGTAAATATAGCGGTAATCCTAAGTGGCGCACAGGAGGGGCAAACGAATAAAAGAACTAAAAGCCACCCTTAGAGGTACAGGTGGCTGTAGTACAGTACCGTCGCCAAACTATTCATTACGCTTCCCTCTGGTCTTTTCCCTCGTCATTGTTTTGTGAAGAAGAAAAGTGTTTATATTTAACATCTGAACTTCTGACAAGCTAGCCTCTATTACCTTTTTCTGCGCCTGTACCGACAGCAAGAACAGAGAGCTCGCATTTGTAAAGAAGGCAGCTGCAAACACGACACGGCTGCAGCGAGCTAGAGCTTTCAGAGCAGGTGCTGTTCGGCAGCTCACTCCGTCATTCAGTCTTGGACGTGAACAAAGCATAGGCCTCAAAGCGCTGAAGAATGAATCAGGCACCAAGCGTTGTCATTTTCTATAAATCTTGGGAGATTAATGCATGTACGTGGGTCCTCACTGTAGCCATTGCCATCGAAAAGTTGTTTTTGAATTAACTTAGCGTGCCCAGTTATGGTGTAGCATCGACCGACTTTGGCACGCAGAGCACTCTCTAAGGTAAAGAATATGCGATGTCGATTGCATGGCACAGCTGGACAGCGTTTTGCATGCTAACAAAACAGCCCTTAGCAAAATCTGCCTTGCGATATATGCACGAGTCATGGATGAATGGATTCGTAACAATGCCTGCTCCAAAGGGCACTGAAACTTTCCTTGGTATAAAATCAGGCTGGCGCTATTTGTACTTCTCTGGCGCAGCTGTCTACCGTATGCCACTTAAAGTTTACATTACGCTATTTCTTAAATTACAGGCTTTTCTCCCTTAGTAGTAGCAGTTATATAGGAACTTGGCTGAGGGCCCTGAAAATGGCAAAAATGCTTTAGTAGCGGGCTTGTTCTATACTTTTGAAGTTGTAATCTACCACAGATTGAAACGCTACTGTTTTCTCCAGGCTTCACTGAACAGACCAATCGTGGTGTGCGCAAACACTTGAATTGGTAGTAAACACTGTCGACCGAACGTGCTGGTTAATATCACAATAAAGGGTAAGAACGGGTCTCACTTTTCCACCAACAGTCATGAAAGGTCTCCGAGCTGCTTCTGCTCACCTACAATAGTGTTACGCCGAGCTGCGGTGCAGTCAGAAGAAGACGAGCTCGAAGTGCGCGAGAACTGAGATGGAGGCTACCATCTCACGATTTTCTCAATCTCTCCTTTCGCTTGTAAATAAACCAATCCTCCCCCTCCCCCTATGGCCGCGTCGTATTATACGGTGGAGTAAAGGGGATTTCTTAAAGAAGCCACTAACGCCGGGCGCAAACGAGAGTAGCGTTTTGGAGGTGTAAGTACGCACTCACCTTGAGTATAATAATATTTGAATATAAGCAATATATTCGAAATCAATACTAACGGAGTTTTGATAGTCAATTATAGGGCGTATTCTATGCATAGTAGTTTATTATAAGTACGTTGCACAGTATAAATACGCTATGTTGCTCAACAGCAAAAGCCCTAATTCCCTGGATATGAATTAGGCTTTGAATGACTGTTGGACTTCGAAGTATCGTTTATTTTTATGACTGATTTTTATCCCGAGCCGATAAACCTTTGGAATGCCAACAGCAATTAATAAAGCACAGAAAATTTCATATACCTCTTAAGCGGTTGCTACACCACAAAGTCTTCTTCAAAGCAGTATTGTTCTAGCTTGTTGTGTTAAGAAACAGTAAACATAATTCGGGCCTTTCAGAAGTAAGAAACAGTAAACATTATTCTGACCTTTCAGAAACGATTTGACACCCATTGCTTTGCCTCTTCTCAGCCGCCACCTCCAGCTACCTAAACAAGAATTATTTTTCTATTATAAGACTGACAGGTGAACACAAGCTTACTCCTCTACTAGCAGTTTAGTAACCTTCAAACCGATAACACGAATCATATTCACTTTTCCGCACAACTGAGTAGTCTGTTCATTATGGCGCTGAGACGCATTTACTTGACGTAGGGTGCATTTCATATCACGCTGTTTCAACCTGCACTGAAGTTAATGAGAATTTCATTTCAAAATATGCATGTGCTGCAGGCAGCCGGTGAACGGTGGCGAAAAGAAATATCCGATTCCCACGATATCTTACGGGTGGCAATGGTATTCTTCTACTGCAAAACACAACTCTGTTAGAACTCTCTCATAACACTCAAAGCCAACTTTCGTGGCAACTCAAATTGTAAATCTTCTCTAGCCCCTGCTATGAAGGTGCCCAGTCCTACACCCACTGAATCACATGGTCGTGTGGCAAATTTTGAAAGTGCGCCTGCTCACTGCCTTCGTAATACTCTGGATAGCACCGGGATTTACATGGCATCATTTCAGCAGGGGAATGCTGAACTATCAGTGGTGAGAAGCAATTACGAGGCCACCATTGAGCCCAGCTATCGATGTAACTCTGTGATTTTACAGGAATTTTTCTCATCTCGAAATAACTTGCCATGCGCGTTAGAGTAGACATTTCTTAACTATCCGTGCAAACTCTGTCGGCTGTGTCAACCAGCGTATAATGGCACCGAGAGCAAGGCTACTTGTTAAAGGACTGTACATGTACCGTACCTCGGCACGGCATTGCCTTGGCTCTTTTCTACAGCGTGTCAAATGACTTTCACTGTTCAATTTTCGTCCAAAATACCGGTCACGAAGGTTGTCATGGTCGTTCACACGAAACTTGTGCATGCAAGCAGTGAACTGAACTTTAAAAGCGAGAACGAATGAAGGTGTTTAGGTGTGCAGCTATACAGGTGTGTAGCTATACAACAAACAAATCCTGAAAGCAATAAAACCAAGTTTTTCTTCCACACACTGGACGAAGAAATCTGGTACCACACTACTATGCTAAGAATTCCCAAGCCGGCCTAATTGCTCGGAGTCCCATTGCGCTGGAGAGGCTAAGCCAACAAGTGGCAACCGCTGGCAGTATCGATCAGATGTCCATGGGGAATGGAGATCGATGCATAAATGTTTACGCGAGTGAAGCGCGCAGCTCTTTGATACAACAGTATTTATTACTTACATTGTTTTTTTTTCGGATGCAGAACGAAACAACAGACATTTTTACCTATTCAAAAGCACCTTCAACGAGCATGGGCGTGTATCAAAATTGTTTTGGGCCCAATTATAGAATAAGATAATGTGACTTTAGTTAGCACTCTATTCTTTTGTAAATGTGCAACAGAAAAATTAATAGGTTCATCCTGATCCATCATTTGCTAGCTTGCAAGCCGCGACAAAGAAACCGTTTTGAAACATGATTATCGCTTTATGTCATGGCTTGAATGTGTGCGGCTTATAGATACTTTTTTTCTGTACTTCATACGTGAGAAAATTTAAATGATAAAGACAGTGCAAAATGTCTTAAACCAGGCTTTTTCGGTTTCTGTGCATATTTGTGTTCCTTATATCAAACCCTTGACGAGTGTAAAACGTAATACCCGCTAATATAAAACATGAAGCACTCCTGCCTCAAATTCACGTTTCAAATTTCGTTATCGAAAACATCTCGTTGAGCTACTTTGTGAGCGTGGAGATTATGCTTTCTGCATATTTCTTGCAGTTTTTGTTGTGTTTTTTAATGTTTGGCTGCGAAGAATCCCAGGAGCCGTCTTGGTTTGAGGAATGGGGTTACGAAACTCACACATTTACAAAGCGGTTGGCGGTGAGGATAGCACAGTCTTCTTTAGGGAAGGGGAAATCAAGCTGGCTTACACTGGGCTGCTAGGGCAGTACTCGTAAATCACTACGCAAGCATTGCTGCGTTCGCGGAGAACTGCGCAGTTGGTGATGAAGAAAGTATTTGACGTTCCTTTGAAGTTACTGTAAACTGCCGCATACGCTAGAGGCACTAACTGCCATATTTCTCCTCGCCGCCTCATTCTAGTTTCAAAGTTATATCGCTAACCCTCAACACAGATCACTCGCTGGCAGGGAGTCAATACGGTCATAAACCACACGATGAAGCTATGACGAAGGTCACGCGGCATCCACTGAATGGCAAGCTTGCATCATTCCTTTGACATTTGAATGGTATAGCGGCTTTCGGTACAGTGACTAACTGCCACACTGGCGAAGCATATTTCAACAACAAAAGAGACACCCTATACAATGCTGCTTTCCACCACACTGCGCTTCATATTCGCAAGGCTGGCCCTTTCGAGCAGTCGCGTCTTACGCACATTACCGGACCGAGAAGAGGACGGCGTTTGACGCTACTTCCTTGATCACCTGCAAGCTCGCTCGTCTGAGAACAGAAAAATACAGCGGCAATCACGGGAGTCTCGCCCTCGAACGTCTGGGACCCGCACAGGCCACTGCCGTTGCCCCTGCTCAAGCTTTTTATCGACGTCAAGGGCAACAGAGGCCTTCATATCTTCTAACCTGTGAGTACAAACTTTATAGAAGGTGTAACATTCCTGCGCCAAGCCTGAGCGCTTTGCCGTTGTTATGAGATACAGAGCCTTCTTCAATAAAGAAGGGATGGATGAAGATCTAAGCGAGAGAGGACGCAGCTGCTAGAAATAAGAGAAAGGCATTAGTGTAAGTAGGCGAAATGTCGGATATACAGCAGGGAAAAAAAGTCTATGCGAGGCGCAGAAAACATGGAGATGATGCAAACGCTTTCCAGCCGTAGCCTTCCTGCCATGCTCTCAGACTTCACGCGAAACAGTTAATCCTCACAGCGTGCGAGGCGACAATTAGCCAACGGTTACGGAAGAGTGCTTGGAAGAAACAAATTCTAAGGACGATTACGATACTCCTTACGAACGTTTAGCGCAGCTCTGTAGGCGTTTTGATTTTGGGAAACGTTAAGGTAAAGATGTTGAGAGATACGCGCATATATGTGCAGACAAAAAGCACTCTTTATTTTCCGCGTGCACTCTTTCGTCAAGCAACACTTCGCTTAGTCTTTGATTGTCATGAAGATGGCTTTGTGGTCGTAGCAGTGGATGGATATATGTTCGAAAATCTGCATCAATGTAGGCTTTATAAGCAGACGGTTTATACTTGGAAGACAACGCTGTGAGTGGCGATGCCGACGTAGACAATCTATCGCGTGCAGCACATTTCACAGCGCCGCTCGCCAACGTAGCCGAGCCTGGCGCGACTGCGAGGAAGCAGCGCGAGAGCGCGCTTGCCGGCGAAGACAAACGTTTCCTCCCCTAGCCACCTTACCTTCGCCCATGCAGTGGTGAGGTGGCACGCACCGCTATGGCGTCTTCTATGAGCGAGCGGCGGTACATTCGATCCCACAGCAGAACCACCCACGAGGGGAGGACGCTCTAGCTCACCACGCTCTCCTCCCTTCTATCTCTACCCTCGCGCTCATTTACACCGATGGTACAGTGTTCTAGAACACTATACCTCTTCTAGAACAATATACCGATGGCGACGCGGCTCGACCCACGAACGGGCGCATAAGAGCTGCGCTCTAAAGCTCCGTCGCACTAAAAGACTCTAGGCCATGGGCAACTCGATGACCGAACTGCGCTGAATAGCAGCTAAATGTACTGAAAGCACGAAACAGGAGAATAAACAGCCATGAAATCGAAGTACGACCGACATCGATTATTTCGAAGGCCCTTAAAGGGCAAGAATTGGTTTAAAAAAAAAACGCGCAGCAGCTGGCTGACTTCTCAGTGGACACCTCAGTCGCGCCTTCGGGGAAACGACGAAGGAAGAGGCAAAGAGGTAACATAGTGGTGGGCTTAAGATTAATTTGGACCACTTCGGGTTGATCAGCATAATGAACACATGAACACATGATCGGAGAACATATAGGCGTGCTTTGCAGTTTACTTCCGCCAAACCGTGGCCGCCGGGGCCGTGCATGATTTGAACCCCCGTCCAAGGTCTCAACAGCCCTGCGCTCTAAACATTGAGCCACCACGGTGGGCGCCGCTGAACAGCGGGCGGGAGCTATGGCGCTTCAAACAGCGAGAGTCCTTGAACGCTCTGGCCCCAGTGCGTAATTTCGGTCTCTCAAAAATTCAGTCCCAT
This sequence comes from Amblyomma americanum, assembly GCF_052857255.1. Lineage (NCBI taxonomy): Eukaryota > Metazoa > Arthropoda > Arachnida > Ixodida > Ixodidae > Amblyomma > Amblyomma americanum. The sequence continues at coordinate 346,729,245 of NC_135497.1, forward strand.
AGATTCTGATTTAAGCACCGCGCCTCAACGGCAAATAAAACACATTTAATGCGAACGAATACAGTACGCTATAGAGAAGCTTACAAGGTTAGACGTGCGGGCTAGATGGTGGTTCATACTTGTTTTAAACAGAGCAAAAGACGCGGACGCAGAAAGGGACACACAAGACACACGGAGCACTGGGCCAGCGCCGTGTGTGTCTTGTGTGTCCCTTCTGCGTCCGCGTATTTTGCTCTGGTTAAAAAAAGTATAGAGAAGCGAATGAAAGCGGAGACCCTGAAAGCACCTGCAGCGAGTCTCGTGACCAACTTTGGCGAAGTGCCGAAGAAGAGGTGGCGTCAGCACGCGCACAGGCCATTTTATTCATATCATTTTCATTTATTCAATACTTGGTAGGCCCAGGCAGGGGGGGGGGGGGGGGGCAATAAAACCAGATACAAGGCAAGATAAGAGTTAGCACACAAAGTTTAAGATAAACAAACCGGAGAAAACCCATGCATGATTCGAACAAAATTAGGTAAATTAACACAAACTTTCGCCGGACATAAGCATACAATATTCAAAACTCTTTATAAAAAATTGACAATATTCTCAGTGCTTAATAGCTCACTCAAAGCAAGCTTGCGCTCCTGTGGTATTGTTCGGGGAAAATAAGAATATTTATACAAGTTGGTTCTGGCACGATAAGGTGTTAAGGACTGGGCGTGACGATGTCTCGTTAATCGCGTCACTCGCCGTTTTAAGTAAAAGTCCGTGTTCATTGATAAGTTATTATTTTTATACCAAAAGATAAATTTTAGTCGCAAAAGCTTTATTCGATTTTCCAGTGTCCGTATGCTATTAACAATAATTAATGTCGTAGGGGAATCGGTAGTGTCAAATTTAGAAAAAAATAAAACGAACTGCTTTCCGCTGAATCAATTCCAATGCATGGATATTAGTTGTAATGAAAGGATCCCACTCTGTACAGACATATTCTAATTTTGGTTAAATGAATGATATATAAGCTAAAAGCTGAGTTGCGGAAGTGGCTCGATTTACTTTATATCTAAGAAAGCACAGTTTACGGAAAGATGATGCACAAATGTTAGAAATGTGAGCATTCCAACTTAAGGTATTAGTTATTCTTACACCAAGGTACTTCTACTTGTACTGCGTTACTTCTGATAGGAACCGTGATGATAGGCGGCACTGATAAGATAGACTGCGTATTGTGTTAGTTATTCTCTATAAAACTGTTTTTTTCAGCATTTAGTTTCATATCGTGTCTGAAAAACCAATCGTTAATACTGTTGAGGTTGGAGTTAAGCACTACTTGGTCCTCCGGAGTTTTAATTTCTGTGAATAAAACGCAGTCGTCCGCGAACAGCCTAATTTGAACTGTTTCTGTGATAGCGTTAAAAATATTGTTTATGCAGATAAGAAATCCTAACGGGTCAAGGACGCTTCCTTGAGGGACTCCAGATGTTACCGGGAGTGAGCGCGAGGAATGACCACCATCCCAAACAAATTGGGATCTGTCATTTAGTTATGCAGAAATCCTAAAGAAGGTAGACCAGCGAATTAGAGTTTACAAATTAGTTTGTTATGTGAAACAAGATGAAATGCTTTCGGAAAAACAATAAAAAATTCTTCTACTTGGCCTGATCTATCGAGGATTTCTGTGAAGCTGTGCACAACTGAATTTAATTCAGTTAATGTTTAGCAACCTTTCCTAAAACCATGCTGGAGAGGAGTTAGAAAACTTTGTTATTTAGAAATTCAGTTACTTAATTGCCAATGATGTGTTCCAACATTTCACATCATGATGATAGCAATGAAATGGGGCGATAATTCTGAGGGAGGGTGGAGTTGCCTTTTTTGAGCACAGGGACTATACGAGCCACTCGACAGACAGAAGGAAGATTAGCCGACGAAATGGACGCTCGAAAAATAACGACTAAGAACATTGATATATTTATGTTGTGGCCATTCGCGCGGTGGGGCCACAATTATTACAGTTGCCTCGATGAGGCTGTCGAAGGAGCGGCGGCCGCGGCGTTTATCTTCAGGCGAACGTCCCAGCGTTCTGTGCAGATTGTACAAACGCCTCCTTCTCTTCGGCATCCACTTGGCTGGCGCTGGTAACAGCGGGCGCTACACAACAAAGCGGCGAAGGAAGCCGAGCGTGGCGTTCAGGAATAGAAACATTGCTCAGGACGAATAATTCTCAAGGCCAGTGCGGCTACTTCCAACTTTGAGACAGATTAAAGTGCGCTACGCATTTATTACGAGGCCTTTCATGCTTACATCTACTGTCGATGAAGAGAGAGACTAGCATTTTTTTAAAGCCCAATGTGGTTGCTTTGGAATCCATATCGCTCTTTAGGTTGCCACTAAGTTTACGGTACATGATCTAGACTTCCACGGATTTGGCAGCTCACCGGTTAAATTCGTAACCGTTGTTACTGGTCGTGCAGTTGAAGTGTCCGCGTACAATTACAGCAACTAGTCCTCTGTACTTGCGGGGTTGATGGTAAATGCGACTCAGATTTAGAACTCCATGGTTGCTTTATAGGTTTATTGCAACCGAGTTTACCTGAAATGTATGTCGCGTCCCTAGAAACTTATTTGCACGCCGGTCGTTTAGTGCGTTAAGAATTTAAATCCCCGCATTACTTTCGCAGAGTAAGAGCGTGATACTGCCGGAACATTGAAACGCTGGGGAAAAAAATATAAAGGAGTATAGTTGTTGCAACTTGCCAAATCTGAGAAACGGCATGTTTTTTTTTTAGAAGTTATCTAATCCCTTTTTTAACAATATATACAGGAGCTAAGCGAGGCGAGACAAAATACGAGAAGAAAAATCCTTTCACTGTATTTTTGCATTAAACTCATCGCAGCTTAGGCTTTTCACTTAATCTGGACACATGCGTAACGGCGAATGGCATGTTCGTTACGAGCCCTTGTCGCGGAAATCGGGTCTTGGGATCCAGGATTGCATGGTGGCTTAAAAGGGAAGTCTCAGAAATTGGTCCAAAATAATTTTTTATTAGCACAAGCGCGAGCAAGGTTTTTCCGCAATATTTTTTTTCCACAAACAACAAAATAGCGATACTTTTTTCGCCTTCTCGTTTGGCTGAATAAAGAATTTTGAGACAACTCTTCCAACACCATCTTTCCACGGCATGACAGCAAGAATGTTCTGCTTCGCGCCCAACGTCCTGTAAATTTCATCTTTTCCATTTGTGCACCAGTATCGTCGAGGTTAACTGGATGCAATGCTTGAAGATTGTGTGCCTATTGCATGCACTGGGAACCACAGGGAGGTGTTGAATATGATTATTGGCAGAAATAAAAAGGATCCTCCTTAATGTTTGGTTTAAGCCATCAGGTGAAGTTGGACTATCTCACGCTGCTTGTACAGAAAAACTCTCCGCCAACACTGCCTCAGTGTTCGACTTCAAAGCGTTAGCTACGGGAGCTTTAATTGTTTACATCGGTGTGCTCAGCAAACGTGGAGAACATCAAATCAAAATATCCACGGGATTTACTTTACGGAAACATCCCTTCTAAACAAGCAGCGCCATCTACCCCTTGGATTTTGCGCTATTATTGCGATCTACAGCCACCGTCGCTATATCCGGTATATTTTCTTGTTATATCAGTTAACAATTTTTATAAATGTGTGCATCGCAACACGAGGAATCGTTTGACACCATCCAGAACCCCCTGCGGCAAACGGTTCGGCGGCAGTCTGAAGGTCATCGGAATGCACGGTTTGGGGGCGGAAAGGTCGTCGTTGCAAATCGCACGTATATTTTGGGCTTCATGTCAATTAGTAATTTTATGATCAGGAACAATCCAAGTCATTTGACACTTCTAACTTTCTGCGTCAGACGGGTGTGGCCCTAAAATTTTTTTGCAAATAGTGGTCCCGGAGGGGGGGGGGGGGGAGGGGGTCCCACTTCGATGGCCGCTATAGTATACTGGCATATATACCTATAACGGATCGAAATTATAAGTATCAACTGAGGCGTTACGCGCCCAGTGCTGCTATGTGATATAGTGTGGTAACGTGTTACTGTTTTGGTCAATTTGACCTTCTTTGCAGAGAGACGCGTCCTTGACATATGTAAGTAGTTAGAGCTCTGCCGACGAACCGTTAATTTTATTTCATTATCGGCTGTCTTCCTGCTAGTCTCCTCATGACATTCATCAAGTTACGTAGAGGCCTTAAATTTTGAACGGCACTTTGCCGTCAAATCGCGATTCTCCCGCAAAGCATTTATAACAAATAGTTTTTGTACTTACCATTAATCAACCTCGACCTTCTGTACATATTAAATATAGCTGCATCGTTAAAAAATTCGCTAACAACAATTATCTGATTAATGCTGGCTTGTTTCGATACTCTAGACTTAAGCAATCTCGCTTTTGGCAACTTAAATCTGTCACGAAATATTAATATTTATGAAAACCGTGTGAATCAGTACACGGCTGCGAATATTTGGAATAGGTTACCGCCAGTAGAATTGCCTTTCGCGTATCTAGTGCACTTAAGACGCACTTTATTGACCTCCTTCAGCCGTTGTGACCGGCGTCTTTACTTTGCTATTTCGGTTGCTGTTCTAGTTTCATTTTAATTTTGTTCATCTGTCAGCACTGTGACATGCGTATTTATGTAATCTTTGTCTATTGTTGTATATTGGCCTTCCACTTGCAATATATCAGTTTTCATACAACTACAATGTAATTGCCTACACGTATCTCGCTCTTGGACTATTCTCTGACTCCGACTATGGATCCGAACAGCTTTTGGCAATATGTATGGTGTAAAGTAAAATCAAATAATAGTGAAACTGAAGGCAACGCGAAAATGGCGGGCTTAAGCGAGAAAATTCAAATGCGCATGGACCCTCCGAAAACGGCTGAGACCAAGAAATTAGCTCGTTTTCGTTCGGCGTACGACAACGAAATAAGATAAAACAATAAAAGGGCGGTGCTGAAAACGTCTTCTAACATCTTCAATAATCAGCAGCTTCCGGTTTTAGTACGATATACTAGCTTCGACCTTGGGCTGAAATTACAAGCAAAAAGTACAGCAAGGGGAAATCCTAGGCATCAGTGCCAATATACGTCACATTTATGTGGACTAATATGAAAGTGAATCTTAGCGATGACTTCCATTTTCCGTCCCTGCAGAAAGCAGATTCAGATCCTGGTGTACGAAGAGGGTAACGAGCAGGAGTGGAACGTTGGCTTGAACGTCACCTCAGCCTACGTGTACTATTCGTCGTCGGAAGGCCCGCGGGGTAAGAAGCGGGTCTACGCGGCCGCCATTGCGCCAATAGGAAGCTACTACAGCATCGCCATCCAGATGGTGGAAGACAGGATGTTTAAGGTACGTAAACACGCATGGGGTATGGGAATTGCACATGCACCGCCCCTTTGCCGATATCAAAAATTAAACACACACGCATGCGCACACACAAACAAACCACACGCACACAGAGCATTGGCCTCATGACGAGTTTGCAACCCCATTCTACCACTGATACCATTGACACTGCCTGTCTTGATCGCCAGATGACAGCTTCATATCATGACACATCCCTGACACACGCTAAGGCACTGCCTGGACCACCACTCAAACGCGCCTCGCCTCCTTACATCGCGCCCTGCCCTGAGGTCACCAGACTCCTCTCATTGAGGGGAGACCCCTGAAACCCAATTTCAGCTTCTCTGGTAGTCTGCGAGCTTCGCATACCTTTCCATTCCCATCTTCCTTGCCACCCATTCACCTCTGAAGGCTCGGCTAATGGACTGGTTTCCAGAGGTGCCCAAATGCGCGCTCATGAAAGGTGTGTAAATGGTAATAAAGGTGTAAATGTTTTATTGACAGGTACAAAAGAAATAACAACGGAATATAAAGCAACTTGGGAATCAAATAAAGAGCTAAACGCCTGAAAGCGCCTACCATTCCATGGCGCTATGAAGCAACATTCCGAGCGTGGTATTTATTACAGTGCAGTTATCTTCTGTTTAGAGTATCTATTTACAAAGCACCTAAGAAGTGATAGCAAGCTATCTAACAACAAAACGCAAAGGAACAACAGCCCATTAAAAGGAAGAGAGAGCAAAGCATGTGACCAACCTTGAGGAAGTAGCACGCCGATGCTAATTTCTTTCGGTCATTCATTTCTTTGCGAAGAACAATCATTTGGATCAAATAAATTTTGTTCAGACAACGATATTTGCAATGCTGCTCCTCTATACGAGTTTTTGATAGGCTGTGCGATAAGCCCAAAAAGAAAGAAAACGGAACGGTAAGGTGACGCACAGAAAGAGATGTGAAATGGCCTAGCTGCTACTGCTGTCGAGAATGTCATGTATAGCCATGCGACTCAATTAGGCTTGGAAGCGGACACTCTTGTAGGGTAGAGTTGTCGTTGTCTCTTCATTACACCAAATAAAAACAAACCAAGCATCTGGCAGATTTTTATGACGACTACTGTACGGGGAACTCGGCTCCGGAAAATTTCTACCCCCTGGAGATCTTCTATGCGTGCTGGATAGCATAGAACATGGGCGTGTTTTGCATTTCGCCTCCACCGAAATGCGGCTGCCGCAGCCGAGAGTCCTGTTCGAGGGTCGAACGCCATGTAGCCACTAAGCCATCGCGAGGGGATTAATCAGGACATTTTCTTAGGCCTAATGACGTCACTTGCCCCATCGTACTTTTTAACCGCAAACTTCGGCGTTCATCTTTTGGGTAATGGAATAGCCACACGTGAGAGCTTGTTTCATGTGCTTGTAAAGTGCCTGGATTGTGCGCGTTTCGGAGTGGGCATTATCAGGGAATGGAGGGGAAGCGGGTAAGGCATCATGCATCTATCCCTCCTGCCTCTTAGCATCGGAGGAAGGGAGAAAGCTTGAGAGTTTATTTTTTAGTGCGAATGCACTTCAAGCCGCAATCCTCGGGCTTCAGCACTTTGTGCCCGTGTGTGTGAAGCCTCTGTGGAGCTAGGGCGTCTCACTGTGTCAGTGAACACCTCAATTGCGTTATAAGTAGGCGTTGTCGTCCACCAACAACTTGATGCAGTTATGCGCCTTTCCCTTTCTCCAAACGAGCCGACGGTTTAGTCTCCGTTGATTTTAGTAAAGACGCGTAACTGCCTCTCTTGGTCAGTGGACAACTCCATCGCGCTTTGACGTACGTGGTGGTGGTGTCCCCCTGCAAAACACCGTGCTTTCGCTCAATATTTTGTGCTTAGCAGTGCTATGCCGCCAGCCATTTTTTTCGTCTCTTTGTACCTCGCCGTGAGCGTTGCAGAATTCGTTATGAAACATTTCATATTTCTGGTATATCTGATGTCATCCTTTTGATTGTACGGCCGCAGAAGTTCAGCACGAATGCACAAGATAAGGCGCTCCGTTGCTGGCGCATGTCATGGCTAGTTGTATGTTTTCCGGGCCTGAGCCCTCACTCTCTTCACGCTCAGGTTGAGGTTTTCGTCACAGCTGCGGAAGGCGTTCTTACGGAGAAAAGAACTGGATAATCAGTGACGGACAGCGCACATATAAGGGAAGGCTAAAAGTGATTGTAAAGGTTGCTGGCATTCCATGTACTTAAAATATAACACAACGTCAAGAGAATTTTTACAGAGAGGCAACCTTAAGGTGGTCTCACTGGCTATAAATAAATTTATACGTGTGTTCGACGCAAATAATGCAGCGGAAAGAATATAAGAGACGATCAGGCATTTAACGCGACTATTCTTCGAAAGCATTTGGACATAACTTGATTATTACTTTGATGCCATTACTCAAATAAGGGCTTGTACTACAAACTGATGCTTTACGCACACGTCAAACCTTTTCTCGAGGCGAAGGTTGGGAGCGGAGGTGGGCAGCCCCTAAGGTTTAGGGTAGGTTTCTAAAGGGCAGCTGGCTTTCCAGATGCGTCTTTGAATTCGATTTTGGCGTCGCCTTTGAGGCCTTGTGGAGGGTAAAGGTAAATGATTTGATGGTGTGAGGACTTTCTGGAGGGTACAGTCGAAGTGGCAGGTGGTGGACGGGACTACTGGGCAGTGAAGGTGGGCAAGGGTGGCGGTGTGAAGGTGGCTGGTGGGTGGCGCTTCTGGAGGGTGGAGACCTCACTCTTCGAGGCTGCAGAGAGACATATAGACGGAAAAGTACTCGCATTTTCTCACTCAGACAAGGGTACTGCTCTCGAAGTAAATAACAAGAGTGTAACCTGCGCTTTGCAGTCCCCTGCCACCGACACAGTTGCAAACTAGACTTGTACGGATGTTCCCACGAGAGGCTGTCTATGCAAAATAAATCATGCATGATCATGACGTCTGCCTTCCCATGCTATCAATACTGCTGGCTATTAAAGAGCTTTATTTTTAGAAGGCGCGAGGTAAGCTGCGATGAAGTTGACGGGTTGAAAATCGACTTTTGTCTGCTTTGTGCGTTTATATGCTTTGTGTCGCACACTTACTCCGACACGCTAGCAAGTCAGCTGTAAGCCACTTCTATGTCAGAGCTTCTGCTTGTCTGCCTTTTATTCCCCTGTCAATATCCTCATGCGCAGTTAATCATGAGCAAAATGGCGAACTAGCCTAAACCGCCGAAGTACTGCACTATTGGTCAGCTAGAGAAGTGCGGTAACCTCACCAAGCAGCGCATCGCACCATCGCTGCAGCTTGCATCCTTAGTCAGGGCGAAATTTTTCATTCTTCGAGCGTACCAAGCTTGAGAACCTTGTGTCATCTATTGTATATTTCTATCTGTTCGGAATTCAACTTAATTTAATGAAAACAAAGTAAAATACTTGAATCGATCTTGTCGACACACTTTGTGGGCTGCTTCTCACGGCAAGCCCGAGGAAAGCAAAGCAAACACCTCTTGATGAGCACCCCTTGGCACGTGAAATGTAGTGTGTGCCGTTTTTGGTCTACTGGGTCACCGTGGTGACGCAGGGATGCATTTGAGCCTTTGGCTCCGCGTCCTGGGCACCTCTGTCGGGGACGGAACTGCCCAGGGTGAGCGAGCACGCAAAAAAAAGCACTCACAGCATTATGCTTTTTTTTAATCACCGTGTGCATGCTTGTGAGAGAGGCGGTCGTCTCAGAATGTCCGAAGAATGGGCTTCCAGTTCTTCGCTTGATACTCGAAGCAACACACCGCCAGCCCAGAGCAACGAGCGGCTGGTAAAACTTTAATGCGCACTGATTTCTGCATCGTTTCTAACATGTGTTTTCTTCTTGTCGCCTGATTATGGCAAGAAAACATAGAAATCACGCAGCCCTTAAAAAGGCCATATCTTAAACATTTTTATAAATTTGGAACGAAACAGGAGCAGTTTAACTTCTAAGTTAGTTGAATTATCTTAATTAGTGTTGCACTCATGGCGACCTACTGATACTATATTGTGATACTATATAGTATTGTTATCTATAATTTTTATTCCAGTATTGCTCATCCGAATTGCATTTCAGTCCTTACGGCGAAAATTAATCGTTGCCATTTTTAGAACGTCTAGAAGCCTCTGGCATGAAATAAGAGCAAAAATAAAAGAGCGGCAGCAATAGCTGCGGGCTCTACAACTAAGAGGAACCCCGGCATTCAAAATATGTTTAATTCTCACAAACTGTACTGACGCTCGGATAAGTAAAATATTTTTTTCTTACAGCTCTTGTTCAATGACGAGAAAAAATACAGTGCCGATATGGACAGAATCTCAGGTAGGATAAGTTTCATATGTGTGCTTATATATATATATATATATATATATATATATATATATATATATATATATATATATATATATATTTAAAACATTACCCTATGCACCTTGGTTTTAGTGACTGTTGGCTCCCATATATATATATATATAAGATAGTAAGTTATAACTAAGTAAGTATATAGAGGGTGGCGCTGGTGAACACTCGCAAGGTTCGCTTACGCGCAATAGACGGAAATACCAACGAGAGCCGCAGATTGGACAGCCGTCGCCGTAGCCCAGTTGGTAGAGAACCGAACGCGATATTCAGAGGTCGTGGGTTTGGATCCCACCGGCGGCATGGTTGTCTTTTCTGTTGCTAGATAAGTAATTTTCTTTAAGCGAAAGATTACTTGAAGAATTATTCTCCCGCTAATTAGCACTACATATAAAAAAAAATATTCCCCTATGCACCTTGGTATCGGCGACTGTTGGCTTCCTTCCTTCCTTCATAATATATATAAATATATATATATATATATATATATATATATATATATATATATATATATATATATATATATATATATATATATATATATATATATGCAGAAGAGAAAAATGGGACTGCGGAAGGCAGCCCTGCCGGTCTTCCATTGTGTTGGAGCTCCCTTAACCCGTTTCCCTTACAGGGATGGGGGAAGAGGAATAAAGATGGGCTGAGGTGGGATAAAAAGGGGGTGGTGGAGGGGTGCACTAGAAGGCCGCAGGGAGGAATGGCGGGCCTCCGTACAAGCGCACCAGCTCAAAGTGGATGACACATGCGGAAAAGGAAAAAAATCAAAAGTGTGTCGAAATAGTATTCCAAATATTGCCGCTTTTCTCATGCCACCCCGAGCGGCAGTCTAAAGAGTGCACCTCGGGTTATTCTTTGTGCCGTGAAACCTTTGCGCACGGACATTTCACACTTGAACGTCATAACAGTTGAGAAGCTTACTGAGCTCCTTGCCAAGCTAAACCACGCACCTGTGCTGAATGGGTGTTGACATCTGTGTTAGTTACATCATCTCCAGGTAACGAAAAACGGAAATCAGCGCAACGTTTAAGACAAGCGGAAGGGAAGAGCAGAGTAACACTGCCCCTTTGTTAAACATGTATACATGAGAGCATAGAACAGAAGTAGTCTGTCAAACACACATGAACACTAGAGCTTTCAGGAAGCCTCGACCATAAGCTAAGACAAAAATTTCAAACGCATCACTTGCGATGTCTTCCAAAAGAGACAAGAATAATGTAAAGCGGTAATTGTTTGTTCTTCCCTGCTAATTGTTACAGAAAGGAATTTCAAATGCCCTCCATTTTTCTTCATAAACGTTCTCTCCTTTTTGTAGGAAGTGAAATTTCTTCACTTCATCTGTGAAAAAATCAATCTCACCTTAGAGAGAGAGGTTCAAGAGATTCCTTGAAGTGTCTACAAAACGCCTCAAGAAAGGTGTACTTCACATTTTCCTGCGTACATTGCAATGTCTTGGTAAATTTTCCTCCTTACTAATTTCCTACACTCCATTCTCTATTATACAATGCGAGGGCCGGTGTGGATGGCGCTATCGGGTGACACAGTGGGATAGACTAGAGTTTTGGGAACGCCACGGGGGGCGCTTGTAGTGTAAGTTCCTGTGCACGTTCTAAGCGCGGGCAGCACAAAGTAATACATTTTAGTTATAACTCCTAGGGAGCTGGACGAAAAGAGATGGGCAGTTAAAGTACTCAAATGCTGGTGCAGAAATGGCATTGATTCAATGTTGCATAAAAGGAATGAAAAGTAACCAGCAAATATGCAAGAAAGCAGAATGTAGAAATAAGGCTTTAAACGCCGGGTAAAAAGGCACGGGATTAGAGGTGAAGCTATTCGTTGAAAAACAAAAAAACAGACTGTAGTCCTATGCAGAAGATGGAAAAGGTACTGGGTAACATTTTAGAACGATGACCGCAGCGGAGGCCTTGTGATTCAAGTCTCCACCTCTGATAAGGGAGTACGAGTGATACCGGGTACCCACCGGTTGTACGATGCGTAAAAGATTTCCCGCGACCTGGTTCTCGGTTTCATTCGTGTTGAATGCGTCGAAAAGAACAAATTTAAATTATAAACGACCAACCAAATTGATAAAAAAACACATTTCAGAGCATACTGGGTCTTTGACGCGCTTTGGCCAAAGCTTCCATTGCGAGAATCAAATTCAACTTCATCATCAAAAGGAATAATTTCTAAAAAGCACCTGTTAATTGGACAGATTCGTTAAATGAATACAAAGAAAAAATAACGAGCATGGTGGCACTCGCCACCACCCTGCATGTCATATAGAGGACGCTCCTAACATGCAACTATCCATCCAGCCTTGAGCCGATGGGGTACTTGTGTGCAGCTCGTGGTGTGTGGTGTGTTGGGAGCCTGTACAGAGTGCGGTCCGTGTGCTGATCTGCAGCACGCCAAGGCCGTCGGCATAGTCAAGTGAGAGCGAAGATGCCTACGGGGAGCGGAAGTCATGAGTGGACATAGCGCCACGCGATTCACCCCTGCTATGAAATGGAACGTGCTATGAGAACATCGTGTTAGACGTACTCTGAAAAATCTTCTGGGGTCTGCAGTGCGGTCTGAGACAGGACCGCTCCACTAGATGGGACCACAGCTGCGGCAGCGAAGAACAACGCACCGTGTAGTAGCCAGCCGGCAAAGGTGTTTATTGGGGAACTCCTCAACTAGTGGCCTCCTCGGTACAGAACTGGCGGCAGGCGAGCGAGCAACGTGAAAGAAGCGGCGTCATCATGACAACTGCGGCTTCCAGCGTGTTCCAGACCTGTATCGCCGTCGCTCCGCCGTCCCTCCTATCACCAACTCCTGCACTGCCGCAGAAGACAAGAAGTGGGGGAGAGAAGATCCGTCTCTCCCCCGCGTTCTCCACTGCCGCTCGGAGGGAAGATGAAGGGGGAGAGGGGGGGGGGGCTTTTCCATCGGCGGGCGATGGAAAAGACGATTTCCCACAAGCTTCACTCAGATTTTCCTTCGAGTCTGAGATTCGATGCGAATGCAGATTGGTGAGTACAACTAACACCTGTCTCTTTTTTTGTTCTTTTTAAGGGCCCTTTTAATGGCAGTGTCACACATTGGGGTCAGGTCTCGTAGTGGAACGCACAAATAATTCACTGCGTTCTTTCTATTCGGGAATAAGTGACGTGACTCTAATCAGAAAAAAAAGAAGCATTTTGTGGCGCGAAGAGCTAGTCGGAGAACGATTTTAAAATTGAATTTTTAGTCAAACTGTGAGATTTTCGGGGTACGCTGAATCCTAACCGTAGCATGACAGGTTCAAAATAAGGCAATGCATGTGACGATGATCAAAGCGGTGAAAGTCCCCTCAGCTTTAATGTGTTCACAAAAACAATGCTGGTCAACTACTCTACATCGCTTCCGTTAATGCATTGTTCAAGAAAAAAGAAATTGAGTAATTTTTCTTTCTTTTCTCGGGTGACCACTATTAAATCACCACTTCCTCAATGTCTGAACGCTCACTGTCTGAAGAATGCACTGGCTCTCAAAAACTCTGCATCTCTTTCCTCTTGTGGATGTCGCAGGTAAAACCTGGAAGGTGAGATTTTCTGTAGGAGATCATGTCGTATGTTCTCTACACTATACTGACGAAAAGAAGAAATTCTTTCCTGCTAATGGACTATTAAGCCACTTTGTTTTCTATGTTGTTTTTTCATTGTTCACAAGATTACGTGCTCGTGCATCAAACGGGCTCTGAATGAACTGTCTACAGGCTCTTGTGTTGTCCGCAAATGCGTGCTTTTAGGCTGCAAGATAGCTGCTGTTATAAATTCATTTGGCACTACAGGCTTCACCTGAAAGTGATAAAGACTCTGAGGGAAACTCCATCCAATATTTGTTTTTTTTTTTTAAATTCAGAGTTTCGCTCGTTCTTGCTACAAAATTAGCGCAAGAAACGGGACCCACAGAAGAGAACAGAAAACCAACTAACCCAACTTTATGTGCTAACGACCTTCATTATTTGCTATGCTAATGTTTGTTTCGCAGCAAAAGCCACATTCATAGCTGCGAAAATTAGATTCAGAAATGGATCATTATTTTACCACCGCTAAACTCAAACATAATACATAAATATAATAATTCCTTCCAGCAACACTTTCATGACTCGCGCATTGTGGACTGGACTATAGCCTTGCTGCTGGAAGAATACTACATCGTTAAAAGGGCCGTCCAAGTCATATGGGATGAGATAATGGTCGAGCACGTCGCAGTAGATGGCTTCGTTCATTCTCTCACCTTGGTAATCGATGAGAAGACTAGACACCTTTTGCATGACACGCCCACACCCACATATATATCAACGAACGTTGTGGAAGTACCTATTCCACGAAAAATGCCGCCCCGAGTTCCACTGGATGTTAGGCGCCAAATTCTTCTCCTACGCGCGCAGGGTGTACCACAGCGAGGTGTGCCACAGGGCAGGAAGGTCGATGACTGCATGCAGTGAGTAGGATAGTAGAAGCTTACAGGGATGAAGGCTGCGATACTCCACGCCCAGGGCGCAAGCGGTGCACTTCGGCTGAGGCTGACCAAATGGTCGTCGCCGCAGCCGCTACGCATCTTTTTCAGGCCGCAAAAGAAATTCGAGATGCCCTCAGCCTAGACATCAGTCTGGGCACCATTCGGAACTATCTCCAGGAAGCCCGATTAAATGGATGTGTGGCGGAGCAGACGCCGTATTTGACGGGAGGATATAAGGCACAGCGCCTAGCATTTGATCGCGCCCACGAGCAGAGGACTGTGGACGACTGGAGACAAGTAATCTTTACAGAAGAATCAACTTTCTCTTCAAGATGGGACCAGCAGCGGCGTGTTTGGCGTTAATGGGATTGCAGATATGTCCGAATAAGATTGATTTGTGTGAAAGGAGGAGCACAGCGTTCTAAAGCAGGATAAGAGTAAAAGTAAAACAAGTAAAAGTAGAGAAATGAAACTTTTGCTTCGCTAGTCTTCTCACTGCAGTTATTTATGTAAGCCGAAAAGCGTTTTTTTTCTTTCTCTGTAGCCTGACAACCGTGGTGTTGAGTGAAAGGCGTTTTTTTTAAATATATTATACATAGGAGCTAATCAACGCATTATTCTTTCGCACATAGGTACCTGCCCGCCTTTACGGCGCAAGTAATCAGATGAGGTTGTTGTGCCATGAACGTCTTGGGAGCTGTCAGTGCAGAAGGCCTCCGCCCTCTTTTTAGACTACCATCAAAGCTTTACGGAGCCAGCTATTGCGACTTCCTCGACCACTATCTCGTCCCGTACGCGTTGGATGAGCCATTTAAAGATAGATTATTCCTCCTGCAGCAAGACTATCGCCCCGTCCACACGGCGCGAGTTGTGAAAGTTTTGCTTGAAGAACGGGCTGTGCATCTATTGCAATGGATTCAAAAAGGCGCCGATATGAGAGTCATTGAGAACGTCGGGCAACTTTGAAATGTAATCTGTCTCGTATCAATCACAGCGCGCGTCCAGATGACCTCTGGGAGGCTGTCAAGACGGAATTGGACCACCTCCGAGAACAGCCTGATATGTCGATCCTTTATATGAGTCCCTTCCTCGGCGTGTGGCTGAGGTCATTAACGTGAGCGGGAGCATCAGCCGTCATTAAACTGAGTTTGCATAAAGAGTGCTTTTGGAAGTATTTTTTTTAGTCTACTCCACCCTGTTAGCATTTTAGCATTTTCTTCTTGCATGTTTGCAAAATATAGCCGATCTCGAACGACTAAATGACAGACAACCTCGTTTTCTGTTTGTCTTTTTGTAGCGATAGCTACATAACGGTAGCATTCCGATTCTTCGGCGCGGTTTCGCCGCCACGCTGTCAAATGGCTGGCCGCATGATGCCGGGAAGCTGCTGGCGGCGAGGCGCCGTCGCTGATCACGAGGTTGGTCACTCGACCAAGTTCCACTCGGCCAGCTGTAGCTCTCGCTTCACTCCGGGATTAACCAGAGCTAAACCACCACCAATTTTTTTCCTCTTGTGTAAGAAAAGAAATTTATGCCGAGGGAAGTGATCTTTAAATAGCCGAGTTGCTATACTGTTGAGCCCCTATTTTTAGAATCAAGACAAAGAATACAACACATGCATGCTATTGTTTTTTTTCATGCGCTTTCTTGAGCCAAGGAAAAGTTGACCACACTTGCAAAAGCGATCGACAAGCGTTTGTACTCTA
Organism: Amblyomma americanum; assembly: GCF_052857255.1. Lineage (NCBI taxonomy): Eukaryota > Metazoa > Arthropoda > Arachnida > Ixodida > Ixodidae > Amblyomma > Amblyomma americanum. The sequence continues at coordinate 346,745,230 of NC_135497.1, forward strand.
TAGCTCTCGCACAAACCCGCAGAACACATCATGAACTAGTTGGTTGTACATCACAGTAAAAACAGCGCAAACTTTACGAAGGACGCAGAAAGGGAAGATGATCAGTTGTTAGATCAGCTCCTGTGTATTGTCTACCTTTTCTGCGTCGTTCGTGAAGTTTGCTCTGTTCTCATTGTCGTAAACTCGCCGCGAAGCGAAGCGCGAACGACGGCAGTCACGCAGGCTGAAAATCGTGGAATTACTGAAAAGGAAGAAGTGCAAGTTGCCGAACGCCAACTTTTTTTCATTTCATTTCATTTATTTACCTTAAAGGCCCCTTTCGGGGTTCACATAAGGGGTGGGGTAATCAAATATTGGTACATTTTTTCACGATGACATATGAAGTTCAATATTGGCGTTGAAGAGTGACGGGCAGGTGATAGCAGCAGCGGAGTGGGAGAGGCCGTTCCAGTCTGACGCGGCTCGTGGAAAGAAAGAGGTGGAGAAGGTTACAGTACGCGCACGTGGACGAGTAACTTGAAGGGGGTGACCAGTGCGATGTGATATGCGCGGCGGAGGTGCGCAGGTGTATGGTTCATGGCCGAGTGAGCTGTAATAAAATTTATGAAAAAGAGATAGGGTTGCGACGAGACGACGGCAAGAAAGACTTCGTAAGTTGGACAGTGATTTCAGGGATGTCACACTGACCTCGTATGAATATTGGGAGTGAATGAAACGGGCGGCGCGATTTTGCACGGCTTCAAGTGCATCGATTATATATGCTTGATGGGGGCTCCAAATGGGGGATGCGTATTCTAGTTTCGGTCTTACCAATGATGTGTAAGCGAGTAATTTGACCTCTTTTGTTGCGTGACGTAAATGGCGCTTCAGATAGCCAAGGGTTCTGTTTGCAGATGAAATAACATTAGTAACATGTTCCCGCCAAGTTAGATCATGACACACAGTGATACCTAAGTATTTGTATGAATGAATGTGCTCTATTGGATTGTTAGAAATTCTATAGGAAAAGGACAAACGATTAAGTCTGCGGTGAAACGAAATAAGCTTGCATTTGTTAGGGTTAAGTGTCATTAGCCAATCATCGCACCATTTTTCAATGCGGTTAAGATCATCCTGAAGGGCTTTTTGGTCGGAAGTGTTAGTTATTGAGTGGTAGATAACGCAGTCGTCGGCGAATAAACGGATATTGCATGATAGGTGTTCAGGCAAGTCATTTATGTATATTAAGAAGAAAAGAGGACCTAGGACCGAGCCCTGAGGTACGCCTGAGGTTACGGGGGCAGAAGGGGACGACTGGTTGTTAACAGCAACTGACTGAAAGCGACACGTTAGAAATGCTTCAATCCATTTTAAGATGTTAGGATGCAAGTTCAGCTGCGAAAGTTTTAGCATCAAACGTCGGTGGGAAACCGTGTCGAAGGCTTTAGCAAAGTCTAAAAAAAATTGCTTCAGTCTGGATTTTTAAGTCGAGGTTCGCATGCAGAACGTGAAGAAAGAGTGCTAATTGTGTGTTACAGGAATAGTTTTGGCGAAATCCATGTTGTGCAGGATGAAAGAATTTGTTACCATCCAAGAACTGAATGATTTCTGAGTAGATGATATGCTCCATGATTTTACACGGTACACCTATGAGCGAGATAGGACGGTAATTTAATGGTGAATTTTTGTTACCGGATTTGTAGACTGGAACGACCTTTCCCTTCTTCCAATCATCAGGTATGGTGCCTGTGGAAAGTGACTGAGCAAACAGTAACAATAAACATTCAACAGAAATGCACTTTGTGTTTTTTTTTTAAGTTTAGAGTTTATTTCGTCCATGCCTGCTGCAGATGAAAGTTAAAATTAAGGACATTATTCTATTAGCAGAAACATTGGTTACAGGCATGGTGTGCGGAATGGTTGTAGGCAGAATAGGTAAGGGCGCATCGGGCTCGCTTGTGAAGACAGAGGAAAAAGCAACTGAAAAGATATTAGCACGTTCAGTGTCGCTAAATGGCTCTCCTGAATCTTTATTCAGGGTAACTGAATGCGTATTAGTAGGGTTTATATGTTGCCAGAACTTTTTTGTGTTACTTTTTAGGATTCTCGACAAGTCGTCGTGATAAAAGTGTTGCTTAGCGTTTTTGACAGCTGATAAATACGAGCTCTCGGCGGCATAATAGTTGTCCCATGAGCAGGTGCTGTGATTCGCTTTAGCTGCGCGGAATAGGCGTTTCTTTTTATTTTCGAGTTTTTTCAGTGACTTCGTGAACCACGGCTGGTTTCGAGTGTCATGAAAAGTAGTCTTCGGGATGTATTTATCTGCCAGATAGTTAAGCTTTTGTTTAAATATTGACCAGTTTTCCTGGATAGATCTGCTTTGAAAAGTTGCGTTAAAAGATGGAAAGAAGGCGTGCAGCTCGCTATTTATTGCTTCATAGTTGCCTTTATCGTACAGCCGGATTGTCTTTCCCGGAATGTGGCGAGGAATTGGTATGAAATTAAAGACTGCGTGGATGACTTTATGGTCACTAATTTCCCGCAAGTAAGTCATGGAGGAGAAACTTTCAGGACGGCTTGTTAATACTAAATCTAAAATATTTGCAGTGTCGTTTACTACACGCGTAGGTTCTAGTACAAGTTGGGCAAGATTAAAATTCGAACAGATATCAAGAAATTCTATTGCATCCGCTCGATTATCTATGGAGTGCACCAGGTTATGCCAGTTAATAGTCGGGGAATTAAAATCCTCGAAGAGGAGAATGTGAGCGTTGGGATACCGCGAAGTTAATTTAGACAAGGTTGCGTTCAGCTGGCGGCAAAAATGGGGAGTGTTGTGTGGCGGCCTGTAGCAGACACCCAGCAGCACGGAATGTGGTGCGGATCGCCAGATAAGCCAAATTAATTCGAGGTCGGATGAAATGTTTAAAGCAGTGCATGATAAGTGGTTGCTTGCCGCAATCAGAACACCACCACCACGTGCGTTTTTACGATCTGAACGAAAGAGAGAAAAATTAGGCAGATCAGCAAGCACCTCGCTATCACTAAAGTCATTTGTTAGCCACGTACGTTTCAGTTAATATAAGCAAGTTGCTATCAGATGATAACACCAGGTTTGACACGAGCTCTCGCTTCGGGATGAAACTGCGTATATGGGTAAAGATTGCCGAAAACGTAAGATTAGGACGAGGACATGTTTGGGAACGGTGTAGTGCCGACTTGCGTCGCCGTGGTGGCTAGAAGATTTCTTTTACTGTTTGGTCAGACTCATAAAAAAATAGCGTTTGGGGCCTATATGGAGGGTTTTGTACCGCAAAAAAATTTAGTTGTTTTTGATTTGGCAAACGCGACCACTTGCTTTCTTATATTTTGAACTCGGCCGGAGAAATCTGCACCGATGCTGAAATCAGTATCTTTTAGTTTGGGGCCATTTGAGAGGATCATTTGTTTAGTCTTAAAAGACACAAACTTTACATTATGGGACGCTGGAGTTCTGTGTTGTTACGCCCAAGACGGTGTGCACGTTAGATATCTTTACTATCTAACGACAAATCGAGCTGATCGGAGCAGTGGCGGATTATGACTTTTTCGGAATCGGCAAATGACTCTGATGGTGTAGGATCAGAAAGGCCGTAAAAAATCAGATTGCATCTTCGTGAGCGGTTTTCGGCGTCATCAAATCGGGCTTCCAGATCCTGCACCAGTTGAGTAGCCTTTTCTGTGTTGCATTGCATACATTCGACATCTGTTTTCAAAGTAGCCAGGTTCTGGTAGTGGCTCTCTAAATCGGCAATCCTCTGAATTAGATCTGTAATGGTTTTCTCTGTAGTTGTTAACTTGTTTTTGATGTCTTGGACGTCACTAATTATTGTAGCCTGACCTGAGGACAACTTCAATTCAGCAAGTACTGCCTCTGCACTGGCAGGTCCCGGATTCGTTTCTATGTCCCCGGACAATAGTAGCAAGATGCGAATCGTTTCTAAACATTCAATAGCAACATCGACACAACACTGTGGGCTCGGAAGCTGCACCAGGCAGTAATTACTAGTTTTCTTAGCAAATAAGGCGTACGGGTTACTGACCTGCATTATGAGCAGAAGCGGATTAGTGGTCTGCTTCATGGTACAGCCACCAAGCCCACAGAGCGCAGCCGGTGATTGCAGCTCTTTTATACACGGTGTGCCAGGTGCCGTCGATGACGATGGGTGTGTCCATGGTTCCGGAAGTGTCCAGGGTTCCAGCGATGACGCTGGCACGTTTGAAGCGCTGATGGCGTTGAGACAACGGACATGCGTATCACTGCAGGGGTATCCAGGCAGGTCTGACGGCGCGCATTCCATCCCAGCCGAAACCAGGGCGGGAAGCAGCGCGTGTGTGACGGCTGCTGCGACCACCTGCATTATGAGCAGAAGCGGATTAGTGGTCTGCTTCATGGTACAGCCACCAAGCCCACAGAGCACAGCCGGTGATTGCCGCTCTTTTATACACGGTGTGCCAGGTGCCGTCGATGACGATGGGTGTGTCCAAGGTTCCGGAAGTGTCCAGGGTTCCAGCGATGACACTGGCAGGTTTCAAGCGCTGATGGCGTTGAGACAACGGACATGCGTATCACTGCAGGGGTATCCAGGCAGGTCTGACGGCGCGCATTCCACCCCAGCCGAAACCAGGGCGGGAAGCAGCGCGTGTGTGACGACTGCTGCGAGCACCTGCATTGTGAGCAGAAGCGGATTAGTGGTCTGCTTCATGGTACAGCCACCAAGCCCACAGAGCGCAGCCGGTGATTGCCGCTCTTTTATACACGGTGTGCCAGGTGCCGTCGATGACGATGGGTGTGTCCAAGGTTCCGGAAGTGTCCAGGGTTTCAGCGATGACGCTGGCACGTTTGAAGCGCTGATGGCGTTGAGACAACGGACATGCGTATCACTGCAGGGGTATCCAGGCAGGTCTGACGGCGCGCATTCCACCCCAGCCGAAACCAGGGCGGGAAGCAGCGCGTGTGTGACGGCTGCTGCGACCACCTGCATTATGAGCAGAAGCGGATTAGTGGTCTGCTTCATGGTACAGCCACCAAGCCCACAGAGCGCAGCCGGTGATTGCCGCTCTTTTATACACGGTGTGCCAGGTGCCGTCGATGACGATGGGTGTGTCCAAGGTTCCGGAAGTGTCCAGGGTTCCTGCGATGACACTGGCAGGTTTGAAGCGCTGATGGCGTTGAGACAACGGACATGCGTATCACTGCAGGGGTATCCAGGCAGGTCTGACGGCGCGCATTCCACCCCAGCCGAAACCAGGGCGGGAAGCAGCGGGTGTGTGACGACTGCTGCGAGCACCTGCATTATGAGCAGAAGCGGATTAGTGGTCTGCTTCATGGTACAGCCACCAAGCCCACAGAGCGCAGCCGGTGATTGCCGCTCTTTTATACACGGTGTGCCAGGTGCCGTCGATGACGATGGGTGTGTCCAAGGTTCCGGAAGTGTCCAGGGTTCCTGCGATGACACTGGCAGGTTTGAAGCGCTGATGGCGTTGAGACAACGGACATGCGTATCACTGCAGGGGTATCCAGGCAGGTCTGACGGCGCGCATTCCACCCCAGCCGAAACCAGGGCGGGAAGCAGCGGGTGTGTGACGACTGCTGCGAGCACCTGCATTATGAGCAGAAGCGGATTAGTGGTCTGCTTCATGGTACAGCCACCAAGCCCACAGAGCGCAGCCGGTGATTGCCGCTCTTTTATACACGGTGTGCCAGGTGCCGTCGATGACGATGGGTGTGTCCAAGGTTCCGGAAGTGTCCAGGGTTCCTGCGATGACACTGGCAGGTTTGAAGCGCTGATGGCGTTGAGACAACGGACATGCGTATCACTGCAGGGGTATCCAGGCAGGTCTGACGGCGCGCATTCCACCCCAGCCGAAACCAGGGCGGGAAGCAGCGGGTGTGTGACGACTGCTGCGAGCACCTGCATTATGAGCAGAAGCGGATTAGTGGTCTGCTTCATGGTACAGCCACCAAGCCCACAGAGCGCAGCTGGTGATTGCCGCTCTTTTATACACGGTGTGCCAGGTGCCGTCGATGACGATGGGTGTGTCCAAGGTTCCGGAAGTGTCCAGGGTTCCAGCGATGACACCGGCAGGTTTGAAGCGCTGATGGCGTTGAGACAACGGACATGCGTATCACTGCAGGGGTATCCAGGCAGGTCTGGCGGCGCGCATTCCACCCCAGCCGAAACCAGGGCGGGAAGCAGCGCGTGTGTGACGACTGCTGCGAGCACCTGCATCATGAGCAGAAGCGGATTAGTGGTCTGCTTCATGGTACAGCCACCAAGCCTTTCTACACAGCGCGGACAAACAAAACACCCTTGCATGATGCATTGAATGCGCCCCTGGCGGGTAGGGATGGTAGCAGCGCCGCTTAGCTCGCGACGGCGATAACGCGAGCATCAAGTTAACCAGATGCGTCAGCCGTATTTGTCGACGTACGCTCGCTCTTTGCTGCGCATCTGCTGACGGAGCGCGCTGGCGTGCAGTTTTTTCTAGTTGGGCCACAGCCCGCGCGCTCCGTACTACTTTTGGTACACCTGTACCTAGCATTTTAACCACATCTCATAATGGAAGTCTCTGCGTTGCTTCGTTTGACACAGGTTAAGATAAAAGCACAAAGCAAATACTGATGCATATCGGCTCGTAATAGAGACGAGTATAGATGAAAGTAATAACTATTAGTGTAGTCCTATTAACATCGGCAAATAGGCCATGCTCGAGCACGCAGACTCTTGTTCTGGAGGGTTGGAATGTTGGTATTGATAGTAGGATAGCAGACCACGTAGCAATCAATGAATATTAAAACGAAACACTAAAAGGAAGGTCATTAACGAACGCAAGAAAAAGGGAAGGCCCAAGTACAATACCTTTGGGGTTGCCGGAGATTCCAAAAAATGAAAGGCAGCGTTGGTTGAGTGTTAGCACGAGCCAACTGCTGGAACCCGGTTAGGATCACTTAAATCCAGGTCAGAACAGTAGGATGCAAGGCATTATTCCATACGGGATTTTATCGCATGCTTTCTTAGAGACCAAAGTTTAAGAGTATGTCAGGAAGAATGACAAGTTGGTTGTCACAAAAATGCTTTTCAAAAAGAGGACCGGTTTAGAAGGAAAAATTTAATGGGTCACAACAATTTAGCAGTGTGAGAGTAGATGGTGCTTTTCACGATTAGGAACTAATGCTAGTCATAGAAATGTTGGGAAATTTGGTCCTTGTCACATTATCAGAACTAAAAAGTTTTCAACATTTGGCTGTATGCAGCCATGCCTCGTTAATATCCACCTTGTATTATGACGAATTTAATTATGGACAGTATTGAGGGCGAAAGTTTTTCAAAGCATGCACGCCCTGTTAACATGGTAACTTGCTGTTTGGACAAATTACAGGGTTTAAACGCACAAAGTCATATGGTACCCGCATATTTTTGTCGTGTAATATGGACTGGAACGCGAACATCTGAACTGTGGTAACCAGATGCTGTAACACAGCGCAAGGACTGTTAGAAGTGCACGGCGACAGATACAGCCTGAATCATATGGCTATTGCACCCTGGAATTTGACCTCATACCCCCCGCAGCATAGCGTGCGGTTTTTGTTAAACCTTGCACTGCTAAGCATGCCGACTATCACCGCTTGCACTTTGACTGACAAAGCACGACTCTTTCTTGTGTCAGAATCAATGGCACTGAAAACCTCGGCGACTCATTTCCTGGCGCACTTTGTTCATTGCCAAAATTTAATCAAGCGGCTTGCTTACATTAAAACGTTTTTGTTATAATATCACAGGTCTCTACTTGCAACACTAGGTTAATGTTTTTTTTTTAAAGAGAGCATGCGGCAAGAAGAAAAAAATTTACTCGAGTTCATAGCATGTCGGCCAGGAGGAGAACTTAGTACTGGTGCAAAGCAGAGAATCTGCAAATACAATCCAAGCAGTAAGGAGATGGGTTCAAATTAAATGTGTTCTCAGCCTCGAAAGGTCGATGGTTGCACCGGCTTTGGTGGACTTTTAAAAATGGCTCAATGTCAGCATTGCAGAGCCAACCACAGTGCAATAGCGCATATCACGTTTTGAAAAATCAATATAAGCCTTGTTAACGTGGTTTGGCAATATGCACAAAAATGGCTCTGTCAAGGCCATACTACAAATGCGAACAGATAAGTGTCCAAAGAAACCTATAGCTGAGCATTGTGGAAGGTGCAAACAAGCATGAATATTCAAGTAAACAAATTTTGGAATGCAGCAAATTCAAGGAAGGCTAAGGAAATCTAGCAAGCATTCTACAATTCTGACAAATACTTTCCCTTAGACCCACCATCGCCTTCACCCAGCAGGCAAATAACAGTCACAGGTAAACGAACGTAGCAGATTCACGTGTGCATGTGCATTGACGACATGTGCTTCAAAAGGCTTCGAGAACGTCTCGCACTAGCTGGTTCAGCTTACTGGGGAAGCGCTGCTTAGCAACTGTTCGACACCGTTAAAGCCGAGTTGTAGAGCAGCTCGGTGACAGCAGTGCAGTGAAAGCAACAAAAAATATGGGATTAGGTATTGATTCAATGAGTACAGTTTCTATTCCGCCTGTCATGACTCACGGAGCGCTTCAATATCACTACATTTTACCAATAGCATATAGCAACCAGGATCGGGCGTTTCGTCAATAACAAAACAAGGCCACTTATAGCAAGATTTGAGAAATATAAAACATAACAACTAGTCCTGTTAAAATGTGAGTTGTTGAAGAATACCAGGAAAAAAATTGCTGGGGACTTCCGCCCAGCCCCGCGTAATATGAGGAAAAAATTAATAGATTTTGGAAATCCAAAGGCGGCATAACCTTCAAACCCGACTATAAAAAAAATTTTATCGAAGGAAAGTGCTACGTCTAACCCGAAAGCGAAGGCGCCATTTACGAAATCAGCAATTTCTCTGGAAATGCCTGTGAAAACACGAGTGAAACTCAGAACAGAACTCTCCGCTCCAGTAGCGTGAATTCGACTAGGTATTATGATAAGAGGGGAGGCGGTTCGAAAATTATCGATTGTTCAGTTTGTGCCCAAAAATACGGAGTCTTCACCCCAAAAAAGGTGAATTATGCGGGATGATCGAAGACTGTAATGCTGATATTATTGTAATAACAGAAACGTAGTTAAAATAAAAATAACGAATAGTGAACTGTTTCATTGTAAAAATAAATATGTCTTCCGGAGTGATCGAGCGGGTACAGTTGGTGGTGGTGTCCTAAATGCTATTGAAACGGATAGAAGAAGAGATGAATGAAGACTCTTGGAGGCGCGTGTGCTCTGGGATTCGGTGCTCTGTGCCTGGTGCTCTGTGCGGGCCGCCTTGTGCTCTTGACCTGTGTGCTGTGCCCGGGCGTTCTCGCGTCGTTCCCGCCTGGACCACGTAACATCTTTGGTGGAGGTGCGGGGTAGTGGGGCTCCTTGACCGGCCGGGTGGAGCCATGGTGGTAGTCCCGGCCTGACGAGTACTACGAAGCTGCGTGGTGTGCGCAGCGTAAAATCCGCACCTCCACTGCTGGACATCTGGGTGTCTCGCGTACTTACGCCCGCGTGCGTCGTCGCTTCTTTTGGCCCCGTCTCTACCAGTCCGTCCGCCGCTATGTTCGTGCCTGCGACCAGTGCCAGCGCCGGAAAAGTCCCGCCACGCTCTCCGCGGGTTTGCTCCAGCCTGTTGATGTGCCCCCTGAACCATTCTATCGTGTTGGCTTGGATCTTTTGGGCCCGTTTCCGGAGTCCACCTCTGGAAACAAATGGATTGCCGTTGCGACAGATTATGCTACTCGCTATGCCATCACGCGGGCCCTCCCCACCAGTACTGCTACCGACGTGGCCGATTTTCTCCTCTACGACCTCATCCTCCGTCATGGTGCACCCCGCCAACTTCTCACCGACCGCGGCCGTTGCTTTCTCTCTAAAGTTGTCGACGACATTCTCCGTTCCTGCTCAACAAAACATAAGCTGACCACCGCCTATCATCCCCAAACCAACGGTCTTACAGAGCGCCTCAACCGCACTCTCACGGATATGCTCGCCATGTACGTTTCCCCGGACCATCGGGACTGGGACATTGCCCTTCCATACGTGACCTTCGCTTACAATTCTTCTCGCCATGACACTGCCGGTTACTCCCCGTTCTATCTGTTGTACGGTCGTGAACCCCAATTACCTTTGGACACGCTGCTTCCAACATCTCCTTCCCCGCCTTCTGAATATGCCCACGACGCTATTGCCCGCGCCGACCACGCCCGCCAGCTGGCTCGCTCCCGCCTACAATCCTCGCAGGTTTCACAGCAGGACTACTACGACCGCCGCCACCGCATGGTAACTTTTTCCCCTGGAGCCCTCGTCTTGCTTTGGTCGCCCACACGCCGTGTCGGGCTTTGCGAAAAACTAATGTCCCGCTATGTTGGCCCATACCGTGTGCTCCGCCAGGTCACTGCCGTCACCTACGAGATTGCCCCGGCCTTTCCGGAGACCACCTCCGGTGCATCTCAGAGTGACGTTGTCCACGTCTCTTGCCTCAAGCCCTACGTGTCGCAATCCCTTGCCCCGCCCTAATTTCCACCGAGACGGTGTTTTTTTTTTGCGACCGGGGGCCATGCAACGGATAGAAGAAGAGATGAATGAAGACTCTTGGAGGCGCGTGTGCTCTGGGATTCGGTGCTCTGTGCCTGGTGCTCTGTGCGGGCCGCCTTGTGCTCTTGACCTGTGTGCTGTGCCCGGGCGTTCTCGCGTCGTTCCCGCCTGGACCACGTAACACTATTATTGAATGCATCGATTGTTTTGTTGCAGCTGTTACAATTTTGGAGCTAATATGGTGCTGCCTTAATGTTAACTTTAAGAAATTAGTAGTAGTCGCATGTTATCGATCCCCTTCGGCCGACACATCCTTTGCGATAACCTACATGATTCTCTAAATCAGATTTTCACGCGTTTCCCTGGAGCTGAACTTTTACTTCTAGGTGACTTCAATTTTCCAGATATCGTCTGGTCACATGATCACCCATTTTCTAACCCCTCGTCCGCTGAATGCAATCTATATCGTTTCGTGTATTCAGACAACTTATCACAGATCATTAGTTCTCCTATAAGTGTAACACAAAATACATCATGAATTCTCGACTTCACTCTTTCAGCATTAACAGACAACTCAACGACTGTTTCGCACCTGCCCGGGCTTAGCGATCATGATGTCTTACATTTCAGGCTAACGATGACTCAATTTAAAAAGAGCAGACAAAGTAGAAAAGTTCGTGATTTTAACAAAGCTGACTACCCTGCCATGTACAGCAACTCTGCTCACTTCTAGATGTGTTCCTGCCAGCATATCTTGATCGGTCCACAGAAGCTAACTGGGACATGTTCAAAATTTCTGAGTTAATCATCCGGTACGTCCGCCTAGAACCACTTACACTAGAAACAAAGCGCCTTGGTATAACACTCATATAAACAGGTTATCGAACAAGGTCAGCTTAGTTTTCATTTTTAAACACTACTCTTCCAAAGTTACAAAAAAGTAATCCAAAGCGATTTAGGAATGTCATTCTAGGCAACACTAATAAGAGCGTCTTATCACTGTTCACCAGTTCTGGGGACTCAGTGCCGCCTCATATCTGTTCAAAATTACTTAACAACAAATTCATGAGGTTATTCTCATCCCCAGTGCTCACGACTCATATGCCAGTTGTGAATCCTACCAATTATCAGGTCATGGACCCCATAATATTTGAGTCAATAGGTAGCAAAGCTATAATAAATTAAAATCCTAATTATCTTTCTGTGTAGACGACATCAATATCAAAATTTTGTAAAAAACGGCAGAATACAGTTCAACAATACTAGAGCGCATATTTTCACAATCGCCAAAATCTGGCAGTATACCTCATGACTGGAAATCTGGAAACGAAATTCACATCCACAAGTCAGAGCCAACACATGATCCTCTAAATTGCAGGCCCATTTTCCTTACATATGTGCTGTGTAAAGTCATGGAGCACATTATATACACACATCTTGTTAACTTTCTCGAAAATAACCTTTTATCAAGTGCCCAGCGTGGATTCCGTAAACAATTCTCTTGTGAAACTCAGCTTGTGTCCTTCATTACTGATTTGCATGCCTATCTAGACTCTGGTTTTTCAGTTGAGTGTATATTTCTTGATTTCTCTAAAGCTTTTGACAAGGTAAACCATGCGCTACTTCTGCATAAACTAAGCGTCCTGAGCACTGACCCTGCTGTAATTAATTGGATTCGCGCTTTCCTAATGTCCCGCGTTCAGTTTGTAACTTTTAATGAAGTCAACTCAACTTCAGCCCCAGTCCACTCCGGCGTTCCGAAAGGGTCGGTTCTGGGCCCTCTCTTTTTCTTGATTTACATAAACGACTTGTCTTCTTGTGTTTCTTGCACAATTTGCCTTCTTGAGAATGACTGTGTTTTGTAATTCCGATGTTAATTCCCAAGTGATAATTCCGATGTTCTATTAGTTCAGAATGACCTTAATAATATTGTGACGAAGAAGACGACGAATTGCGCAGTGGCGCGGGCAGGAGCGCTCGCGCTAGGCCGGCAGCCATTAAAATCATCTCATTTCCATCGATCATCGTGTCTCTTTCTTCGGCTGGCCGCCACGTAACATTTGGTGTGAGGTGCTGGGGTCCCTTCATCGCCATCCTGGTCCCGGAGCTTCGGCGTCCTGCGCCCGCCGTGGTCGTCGGCCGTGTGTGCCTGGTCCGCACCGCCCGGCTGTGCCCAGCCCGCCAGACCTGAACCGACCTCGCCGCTTACCCCAGCCCCGTCCACCGCCCCGACCACAAGACACGACGAACTGACCACGTTGCCGCGACCGGAATGACCCGACCGACCCGAGACGCTGCCCACACGTGAGGACACCGCCCCCCCCCCCCCCCTGCCTCTGCCGTTCGGTGCGTCCAGGGACCTCGGCCGTCGGCTCCTGGCAACCTGCGGCCCGGATGCTTCGTGGACCGGGACTCATTCGCCGATCGTCTCATTCACCGTGGCGGCAAGCCCTTCACCTCCTTCTTCTGTATCCAACCATTTTACAAGCCCATCGTCATCTGCAGCATTTCATCTTCAGTGCCGATCTTCTCGTTCGTGATCGGGACGATCGCTCGGTGGCCCCGAGTAGTGTGACGATGAAGACGACGAACTGCGCAGTGGCGCGGGCAGGAGCGCTCGCGCTAGGCCGGCAGCCATTAAATCATCTCATTTCCATCGATCATCGTGTCTCTTTCTTCGGCTGGCCGCCACGTAACAATATTAACGAATGGTGCAGTAAATGATGCTTGCAATTAAATATTAACAAATGCAAATCAATGAGGCTATCTCGCACTAACTTAACAAATCGTACGTATACATTAAAATCTGTGACATTATACCGCTACCTTGGTGTGATCGTTACCCATGACCCCTCTTGGAAATCACCCGTCAGTTCCATCATCGCTAAAGCCAGTCGTACTCTTGGATACATTCGTCGTAATTTCTCTCTTGCGTCATCATCATTAAAATTGATAATGTTAAAACCTACATTCGTCCACAACTCGCAACTCAATACGCATCATCTGTTTGGGATCCCGGCCAAGTAACTCTCATACAGTCCCTTCAGACAGTGGAAAATCGCTTATCCCGGTTCATCTTAAATAACTATCAAAGGACTGCCAGCGTTACCAATATGAAAGCGTACTGGCATTTCCCGCTCTTATCGACTCGATGAAACCGATCTCGCCTCTGACTTTTTCATAAAGTATACCACCGTAACACAACATTCTGTTCCTTGTGGGCTCAACTCCCATCACACATTTCATATCGCCGCAACCACAGTCAAAAGATCGACACTCCACACTCAAACACGGTTGCCTATTCTAACTCGTTTCATTACCGGACCTGCAATGATTGTAATAACCTCCCTGCATCACTAACAAGTGTAACTGGAGAAGAACACTTTAAATCCGCGTTGCAAAGCTTCTTTTTTGCCTAGTGTAAAACCATTTTTGATTTGTCTTTATGAATTGTGTACTCTGGTCCTTGTTACATTTTCTATTTTTGTTATATTTTTGACACCAATGCCGCTCTCCAGAACTTACATTTTGTACCTCGTTGTTCTTTTTTATTTTGTTTTATCTTGTTTTCTTCATGTGCTTACTTTCGGAGCGAACTTTCTTTTTACAACTTTGTATACATTTATTATATAAACCTTCTGTCTTGACATTGCGCAACGTATATCCGCCCCTCCCCTCTCTAACGTACATCTGTACCCGGAGGGTATTTGAAATTAAAAAATATAAATAAATAAATAAATTAATAAATAAATAAATAAATGCGGCTAATATTGGTATCATTCATCTAAAATCATACTTCAATGCATGCCGCTAAGCAAAAAATAAATTTTAATCACAGCAGTTTACTAAAAATGTTCTACTTTAAATCCAGATATTGCGGAAAACTCTGCCTAGGTACAGTTCTGATCCTGAACAAAAGTGTCCATATTAATAAGGCACAATTGTCTATAGGTTGTTTGATTTGAGAAGCCTAAGCATCTGCTGTCTTTTTTGCTTCACATCAAAAGGAATGCTCATGAAAAATATCTGCACTAGTCTGCAGTTATTAGAGATTTGTGGAGTGTGAAACACCCATGAATGAGTTGCGACAATGGGTTTTGTTCGAAATAAGTATTCCTCACTGGCGATAACATCTCACAACCCAAACCTAACACTACTGCTTTGGATCAGCCCATGATCGCATGCAGGAGGAGTTGGATTCATTGAATTTGTCGCGCAAACATTTATTGAAGATGTATGCCCCTCTAGCCGGCAGGAAATAAAAAAAGACGTCCCAGAAGTGACAGCTTATATGCACGCCCATGTGCATTTCACACGGACTACACAGTGCCGCCGGCGCACCATCGTAATCCGGCCACTCATTGTCGCAAAATGCACTTTATGGAGCACAATGCCTCCGTATGGTGGCGACGCTTGTGTAGTCCCTGCAGAAAAGAACTCAGCGGCCATGCAGCCGAGGTCATTTCCCATACGCAAAGCACAGCTTTCAGAATGGTCACGTTCCACTCACGGCGGTTGACTAACACAGTACACACGAACTACGATAAATATTGGTGTTGGCTGCGCCACAAGAACAAGGACTTGCGCTCGCGATCACAGCAACCGCTGCAACGAATGGGACTAGCAGCAGAGCTCGAAGCTCATTTCATCACCTCGCAATCACGGCATTTCTCAAACACAGTGCACACGCGTGCGCCCGAACCAGGATCTGCTCTAGAGCTCGAGGTCGATTTCAGCATTCGCAAAACTAGGCACGCGTTGGAAGCTTTTCAAACGCAATTATACTTGCAGGCGATGTAATTGACGGACGCAAAATCACTCGTTTCGACCGCAGTCACTTTCACTACACTCACATTTGTCGCTGCGCTGTGAAGCTTGCTGTGCGCACAGTAAATTCACCGGAAACTGCTTCTCGCTTCTGTTCGTGAAGACCCCCGCTGGAATACACACTTGTAACTATCCCGAACGGCTCCAAGTAAACACTTCAAGACATAGGCACTGTGTACGTCTTGCGTAGACTTTAGTCTAGGTTTGAAGGCTGCCCTGTCAACTCAGTACAGACTGCCACAAAACAACTTGGGGACATTGACATTGAAATTTTTTGACCAGACATTCTGCTGGATAACCAGGCTAAACGCTGAAATCGAAAAGCTTGACGAGGCTCAAGAAACGTTTGCAAGGCAGTACAAGCGAGACCTCTGAACAATACAAATAAGTTGCTGCACAACTAAATAAAGAAATATAATATAAAGGCACAAATTTAATGAAAGAGACAAATTGAACGGAATAATGAGCAGGCATCTAAGCGAGAGATATACAAACAAACAATAACAAAACATAATTTGGAGCAAAAATTTGAGATCACAAACTGGAGAAAGCTGTAGTACTTGAAGTGGTGTTGGGCAGTTGATGGGTGAGCACTTATTTAAGATGGATGGGAGATTGTGGCACAAGGAGTAGAGCTTGTAATCGGTGCGGAAATAAAAATTAACCATTTGTCTTTGTTTTTTTGTGCTTAAGATGTTAGTTTGGGGCTGAGATGGACCAGTGATTTCTGTAAGAGCCCGAAAGCTGGCGGAAGAGAGGTGATATAAGCCTAAAAGCCTATCATACACGTGTACCTATACCTATCATACGTATCATACACGTGTCTTACGCATAGAGTATTACGGGTCTGAAATAAATGCAATGTAGGAGATAAGTAGTCTAGACAAAATTTTTGACTGAAAACCTTTTTCTGTAAAACAAGAATTTAGTTCAAAATTAATTTCTTTGTTGTGAGTCATACCAAAGTGTAATAATTTATTTTTGTAATGAAGAAAGCATAAAATAACTCAAGTTCTATTTTCAATGCCAGAAACGCAAGAGTCCGCTACATTGTTTCAGTTACCGACGAAAGTTTCTATGACATTTTTCAGCATGCAAATCTCAATTTAAATATGAGGAGAATGTAACACCAAGAATGATGTTGTGCCCAATTACTTCTATTTTCTGTCCGCCACATTTACTTATTGCCCTATGGTGGATACTTTACTGCGAGCTCGAAAAAGCATGACCTTAGTTTTTTTACGGATTAATCTTGAGCTGGTTTGATTTTGACCGATATGGTCGAGTT
The DNA here is from genome assembly GCF_052857255.1 of Amblyomma americanum. Lineage (NCBI taxonomy): Eukaryota > Metazoa > Arthropoda > Arachnida > Ixodida > Ixodidae > Amblyomma > Amblyomma americanum. Next base: position 346,761,960 of record NC_135497.1, read on the forward strand.
TTTCAAGCATTTGGTTGCATCTGATTGCTAAGCTATTTTCACCAGAACCTGAAAGGAGAATGGTGCTATCATCAGCATAAAAAAGGAATTTGACCGTTTAGTCAACGGTCACAATGTCGTTAATAAACAAATTAAATAAAAGAGGCCCTAACACGCTCCCTTGCGGAAAGCCATTTAGTGCTCGCAATGGTGACGACATGTCATTATTAATACTTACGCACTGCGACCTATCAATATTGTTACGGGTATGTTACGGCGGTAAGTCTATATTGGCGGCTGCTCTGAGATGGCCAGCACTCAGCTCAGAACCGAGCGCCCAGCTACCAACTGTCAACGTCGTCGTCGTTCAGCGCATCGCCACTTCTTCGTTCTAGGTTCGTCCACTTGTAACACTATCCCCCTCGGCTGAAGGCAACGTCCCGGTGCGTGTTAGGCGTGCGATGTCGATGGTGGGTGATAGGGCTTGAGGCGAGCTACATGAACGACTTCGCACTTCAGTGGAGCGGACGTCGACTTTGGGTGCAGCGGCGTGATTTCATACGTTACGTCGGTCACTGCCCGTAATACACGATAAGGATCTGTGTAGCGCGGCACAAGTTTTTCACACAACCCCACACGACTGGATGGGAGCCACAGCAAGACGAGAGATCCGGCAGGGTATCGCACATCACGGTGCAGGCCATCGTAGCGGTGTTTTTGAGCCTCTTGGGAGGCGGAGAGCTTGTGTCGAGCAACCTGGCGGGCGGCGTCTGCTCGGGCGATAGCGTCACGCGCATATGTAGTGACAGGGCCAGCTGTGGGCAGCAGAGTGTCGAAGGGCAGTAAGGGGTCTCGTCCAAAGAGAAGATAGAAGGGCGAGTAACCAGCGGTATCATGGCGCGAAGAGTTGTAGGCGAAGGTGACAAAAGGCAAGCTTATGTCCCAGTCCCGGTGGTCGTCGGATACGTACATGGCGAGCATGTCTGTCAGCGTGCGGTTGAGACGCTCCGTAAGGCCGTTCGTCTGAGGATGATAAGCAGTGGTGAACTTGTGACGAACGGAGCACGAACGAAGGATTTCGTCAACAACTCGGGAAAGGAAGCAGCGGCCACGGTCGGTAAGGAGTTGACGGGGAGCGCCATGGTGTAATATGACGTCGTGCAGAAGGAAGTCAGCGACGTCAGTGGCGCAGCTGGTTGGAATGGCACGAGTGATCACGTACCGCGTGGCATAATCGGTGGCGACGGCAATCCACTTGTTCCCCGTGGAGGACTCCGGGAAGGGCCCAAGTAAATCTAGTCCAACACGAGAAAACGGGTCGGTCGGGATGGGGATCGGCTGCAGGTGTCCAGACGGGAGGACAGCGGGCTTCTTTCGGCGCTGACAGACGTCGCAAGCGGCGACGTAGCGTTAGACGGAGCGGTACAGACCAGGCCAGAAGAAACGCCGGCGCACGCGGTCGTACGTACGGGAGACACCAAGATGACCAGCCGTAAGTGCGTCATGCAGTTGTTCGAGGATAGTGGACCGTAGGTGGCGGGGAACAACGAGCAAGTGGTCAGCGCCATCAGGTCGCATGTTGCGGCGGTACAGCGTGTTCCCGTCCAGCAATAACCGGGCCAGAGAAGTGTCGCGGCGGTCGGTGCTGAGGCGGTCGATGAGAGAGGTGAGGGTGGGATCCAAGCGCTGTTCGTCGGCAATGTGGGAGAGGTCGGAGATGGAGAGGACACAGGCATCCGACTCACAGTCTGTAGAAGGAGGATCGACGGGATAGCGGGACAGGCAGTCTGCATCTTGATGGAGGCGACCGGACTTGTGAACCACGGAAAAGGTGTATTCTTGCAATCGCAATGCCCACCAGCCAAGACGGCCAGTAGGGTCCTTGAGAGATGAGAGCCAACACAGGGCGTGGTGGTCGGTTAAAACAGTGAATGGGCGGCCGAACAAGTATGTGCGGAATTTTCCAATGGCCCAAACAAGAGCCAGGCACTCGCGTTCTGTAATGGAGTAATTCTTCTCTGCGGAAGAAAGAAGACGGCTGGCGTACGCAATCACGCAGTGCTGGCCGCGTTGTCGCTGAGCAAGGATGGCGCCAATTCCGTGACCACTGGCATCGGTGCGAAGTTCAGTCGGGGCAGACGGGTTGAAATGGGCCAATACAGGAGGGTTGGAGAGGACGGCGATAAGGCTGGAGAATGCAGTAGCCTGCTCTGGGCCCCAGGAAAAAGGAACGCCGTTCTGCAACAGATTGGTGAGAGGGCGAGCGACGGCTGCGAAGTTCGGGACGAACCGGCGAAAGTAGGAACAGAGACCGATGAAGCTGCGGACATCACTGGGCGAGCGGGGACAGGGAAAAGCACTGACGGCACGAACTTTATCAGGGTCAGGTTGTATGCTACTCGCATTCACCAAATGGCCGAGGACTTTGAGTTCGCGGCGGCCGAAAGTACATTTTTTTGAGTTGAGTTGAAGACCTGCGCGGCGGAAAAGTGCCAAGATGGACGAAAGGCGAAGCAGGTGGGTTTCAAAAGAGGGCGAGAAAACAATTACATCATCTAAGTAACAAAGGCAGGTCGTCCACTTGAAGCCCCGGAGTAACGAGTCCATCATCCGTTCAAATGTGGCAGGGGCGTTACAAAGGCCGAAGGGCATGACCTTAAAATGGTAAAGGCCATCAGGGGTGACGAAAGCTGTTTTCTCGCGGTCTCTTGCGTCAACAGAGATTTGCCAATACCCGCTACGAAGGCCGATGGAAGAAAAGTAGCGGGTGCCATGTAAACAGTCCAGGGCATCATCTATGCGCGGAAGGGGATAGACGTCTTTCTTCGTGACCTTGTTGAGATGACGATAGTCGACGCAAAACCGCCAAGTTTGGTCTTTCTTTTTCACGAGCACGACAAGAGATGCCCAAGGGCTGTTTGAAGGCTCGATGATATTGTTACGTGCTTTACACGCACGGGGGTTTATTCAAAGAGGGGACCGGTCGAAGCAGGATGGAAGCAGGAAGCCTAGCAGCGTCCTTCAGCTCTCTCTTTTTCTTCCTCTTTCTCCGCGGGTCAGTCCTTCATCTTCTGCTTCTTCCGTCGAGGTTCTGTGGAAGCACGTTACATTTCCCTCCTCGCAGACGATGCCCGTCGGGCGAGTTAAACAGACCGTCTGGGATGGAATCGCTTGAGGCGGGCTACATGCACCACCTGAGATTGGCGTGACCGTCGACCACTAGCAGTTAGTCGTGCTATAACGTAATTAACGTCACTTATGCACTCCAACACAACAAATGGTCCAGTGTAGTGGGATAGCAGTTTCTGACACAGACCACGCTTGCGTAGAGGGGTCCACAACCACACAATGTCACCAGGAACATAAGAAACTTCTTGGTGTTGGACGTCGTAGCGGTTCTTGGAACGCTCTTGCGAAGATAAAATTCGAACGCGGGCAAGCTGGCGAGCTTCTTCAGCTCTGCAGAGTGTGGTCGCAAGAGAAGGTTCATCGTGGATGAAAAATGGTAGCATGGTGTCAAGGCCGCAGCGAGGCGAGCGAGCATAGAGCAGGTAAAAGGGGCTGTAGCCAGTTGTCTCATGTTGCGCGGTGTTGTACGCATGAGTGATGAACGGGAGTACGCCATCCCAGTCCTTATGATCTGCAGCGACGTACATGGCAAGCATGGTGGTGAGCGTACGATTAGTGCGTTCTACCACACCGTTCGTTTGGGGATGATATGGCGTGGAGTGGCGAAAAGTGCAGCTGCTGAGGCGGAGAAGTTCTTCAACAACGTCCGCTGTAAATTGACGTCCACGGTCGCTAATGAGAACTGCAGGAGGGCCGTGCCGAAGAATGACGAATCGAAGTAAGAAGTTAGATACTTCAGACGCAGTAGCAACTGGTATCGCGGCTGTCTCACAATAACGGGTTAAGTGGTCTACGCACACAAAAATCCATCGATTTCCTTTAGAGGATCGTGGGAAAGGTCCAAGGAGGTCAATGCCAACTTGCTCAAACGGGGCTGTTGGAGGTGTGATTGGCCGCAATTTGCCCGGTGGACTTGAAGTCGGCAGCTTAAAGCGCTGGCATTGCACACAGCTGGCTACATAGTGCTGGATGGTTGAACGCATGTTAGGCCAGTAAAATCGTTGTTGTGTGCGGTGGAGTGTGCGTGTCACTCCCAAGTGCCCAGACGTGGCGTCGTCGTGCATCATTTCAAGAACTGTGATGCGTAGGCTTTCGGGTACGACAAGAAGCATGCGTGCTCCTCCAGAAGCGAAATTCTTCTTATAAAGCAAACCGTCGCGAATGCAAAAAGTATTCTTTACAGAATCTTGAGCGGCATCAAACAAAGAGGTTAATGTTTGGTCCTTGCGTTGCTCAGTTCGAAAAACTTGAAGATCGGGGAAGGCTTGTGAAAGTGACGACAAGTATTCATCAAAGTTGTCTGCGTCGTCCTCAGTCGTTAGAAGCGGCAAACGGGAAAGACAATCGGCATCTGAGTGTTTACGGCCGCTTTTATGCACAACAGTGAAATTAAATTCTTGTAGGCGCAAAGCCCATCGAGCAAGCCGGCCACAGGGGTCACGAAGACTCACTAACCAGCAAAGCGAGTGGTGGTCGGTCACGACGGTGAAAGCATTCCCGTACAGATAGGAGCGGAAGCGCTGTACAGCGAAAACAACGGCGAGACATTCTTGCTCAGTAACCGTGTAATTTCTTTCGCTCTTACTCAACGAACGGCTGGCATATGCTACCACGTGCTGATCGTGACCATGGCGTTGTATAAGTACAGCGCCGATACCGATACCACTTGCATCAGTGTGCACTTCAATTGGTGCAGATGGGCAGAAGTGGCGTAGGATGGGGCCCGAGGTCAAAAGAAATTTCAGATGCCGGAAAGCTGCGTCACATTCGCTGGTCCAATTGAACGGTGCATCTTTATGCAGCAAACACGTGAGTGGGTAAGCGATGTCCGCAAACCTAGCTATAAAGCGTCGAAAGTACGAGCAGAGCCCTAAAAAACTCTGCAGCTCTTTCACTGATTGAGGCACCGTAAAACTTTTGACAGCTTCAATTTTCTTTGGATCTGGTCGAACACCTTCTTTATCAACTAAATGACCAAGAACAATTGTTTCACGGTTCCCAAAATGACATTTCTTGGAATTGAGGATAAGGCCAGCTCGTTCCATGCAATCAAGCACAATATCCAGACGGCGGTTGTGCTCACTAAACGTTTTGCCAAAAATTACAACGTCGTCCAGATAACATAAACAAATTTGCCACTTGAGGCCACGCAGGATTGTATCCATGAACCGCTCGAATGTTGCAGGTGCATTACATAATCCGAAAGGCATAACGTTGAACTCGTAAAGTCCGTCTGGTGTAATGAATGCCGTTTTTTCCCTATCTGCAGCGTGCACGGGGATTTGCCAGTAGCCGGATCTCAAATCAATAGAAGAAAAGTATGAAGCGGAGTGCAGACAATCAATTGCGTCATCTATACGTGGAAGCGGGTAGACGTCCTTCTTCGTGGCCGTATTTAAGCGACGGTAGTCAACACAGAACCTCCATGTGCCATCTTTTTTCTTAACAAGGATAACTGGAGCCGCCCAAGGACTGGAGGATTCTCGAATTATGCCTCGCTTTAGCATCTCTTGAACTTGGTCATCTATTAACTTACGTTCAGTGGCTGAGACTCGATAGGGCTTCTGGCGTATAGGAGGTGCGGAGCCGGTGTTGATCGTGTGATGAATACGACTGGTAGGCGGTGGTGTTGAATCGTCTTTGGCAAAGTCGAACACGAACACGTGTTTCAGAAGGAGTTCCACTAGAGTGCGACGCTCGGTTGGGGAAAGAGCCTGATTAATCATAGCCTTAACTTGGGTCTCCATATCTCTTTTCACGTGCTGCTCACTGACAGAGTTGGTTAACGCCGCGACGAAACCTGACACACCTTCCTCGAAACGGGCGAGTTTGAGGCCCCGGGGCAACACAGCTGGCTCTTCAGAGTGGTTCACTGTCCACAGCTCGGTACGGCCTCTCACCACGGGAACGACGCAACGAGGCACGACGATACTCTTCTTAGAGCAGGCGAGTGTCGTAGGCTCTACCACAGCTTCAAAAGATTCGCACTGATTGTGAATAGAGGAAACCCGCACGAATGCTGCAGAGAAAGCTGGTACAATAGTATCTTCTTCCACCGCAAATGCTCCAAAATCCGGTGTCGAGTTATCCACAAGAGCTGAAAGTAACGAAGAATTCAAAGCAACTTCTCCCGTACGACAGTCTAAAGTTGCACCACACTCTTGCAGAAAATCAATCCCAAGAATCACATCATGCGTTGACCGTGGTAGCACTGCGAATTCTGTTCTAAACGTTAGACCACCAATAACAACATCCGAAGCACACACACCAAGTGGAACCAAAGGTTCACCACCGACACCACGGAATAACGCTGCACGGTCACCACTAAACATCACTTTCCTACCTAAACGATTCTTAAACCTCAAACTCATAACGGATACGGTAGCACCAGTGTCCACAAGAGCCATTGTTTTCACACCATCAATAAACACTTCCAGTTTGTTCTTCAACATAAACACGGGCAGAGGTAGATTGGACGTCATCGACTCGCCGGCGGCCTCACCTCCATCGGCCGCGCCTCCTAGTTTCCCGGAGGCGGAGGGGATGCACGACGTCGAGGAGAAGGTGACCGCCGTTGGCGCTGAGGTGGCGGCGTCACGCTGCGGTCAGATGCGGGTGATGAACTCCGCAAATTGCTCGGACGGTACGGGTCCCAAGCGGACGTTGAGGGTCTCTGCTGCGCGGTGTGCAGTTGCCCGTAAGTATTCGCCGGGGGTTGGCAGTCTTGAGAAGTTGGGAAACGACGGCGGCAATATCTAGCGATATGCCCTGCAATGCCACACCGGTAGCACAAAGGTTGAGAGCGCCAGCGACCGCCATAAGAGTCCTGGCGAACAAAGTCGCGACGTTGGCTGAAGCCAGGATCTCGCTGCTGACGAACCACGTCTTCTGGGTAGGTGGGCCTCCTTTCTGTCGGCTGGTGGCGATAACGTTGGGCAATGTTCCGATCGTCCATGGGCAAAGTGCCGTTGGGTGGAGCCCACGGAGTCGACAGGGCGGCAACATCTTCCTCCGGTGCAGAACTGTGCCGCAGATATTGTGTGTGGCAGAAGGTATCCCGGGATCTCGACAATTCCTCGCGCACAATCTCTCGAATCATATCAGCCATAGAATTTGGAGGACTGGCTTCAACACTGGCTATAGAGGTGACATTGGCCAATCTTCCGAATTTAGGGGTGATTCGACGCAGCTTAAGAGCTTCAAATGTTCTGCAATGTTCTATAACGTCAGTGGTGGTGCTCAGGCTCTCTTTGCTAATCAGGAAATTGTAAACATCTTCCGCAATTCCTTTTAGAAGGTGGCCGACTTTGTCTTCTTCAAGCATTCTGGAGTTAACTAGCTTGCATAACTTTAAGATGGCTTCGATGTATGCCGTGCAAGTTTCTCCGGGTACTTGCGCGCGGTGAAGCAATGTCTGTTCCGCACGCTTCTTCTTTGCCGATTCATCCCCAAAATTTTTCTTTATCTCGGTCGTAAAGGTAGCCCATGAACTCAGTGTATCCTCATGATTGTCGAACCAGTCAAGGGCAGTGGCGGCAAGGAAAAACACAACGTTAGCCAGTTTAGTAGCAGCGTTCCATCGATTGTATTTGCTCACCCGCTCGTAGTGTTTCAGCCACTCGTCAACGTCCTCTTCAGGTTTTCCAAAAAATGTGCGGGGCTCTCGATAATGTGGCCAGTTGTTCGCTGTGGATAGCCCGGGTTGCTCAGCATTGTCGTCTCCAGGCATGTCCGATGGCAGTGGTGGGAAGCCTGCGAGTCTACGGCTCCTTCGGTAGATGGAATGCTCCGTGGTCGATACCCGGCACCTCTCACCAACCTGTTACGTGCTTTACACGCAAGGGGGTTTATTCAAAGAGGGGACCGGTCGAAGCAGGATGGAAGCAGGAAGCCTAGCAGCGTCCTTCAGCTCTCTCTTTTTCTTCCTCTTTCTCCGCGGGTCAGTCCTTCATCTTCTGCTTCTTCCGTCGAGGTTCTGTGGAAGCACGTTACAATATCGTTCGCCAACATCTTGTCCACCTCCCGCTGGATGATCTGGCGCTGTGGTAGCGACACACGATAAGGCCTCCGGTGTATAGGTCTGGCATCGCCGGTGTCAATGCGGTGAGTCACTACCGATGTTTGACCCAGAGGAGCAGAAGCGAAGTCAAAAATGTCGGAGTAGGACAGCAAAAGGTTGTGAAGATCCTGTGCATGCTCGGGGCTCAGGTCAGAAGCAATAATCGCAGAAATGGATTGCGGAACGTTGGCCGGGATGTCGGCCGCTTGAGAGACAGTAGAAGGCGGTCCAGGTGAGAGAGCAGTGACGGTACAGTCGGTGAGAGAAGACAAAGTAGCAAGCGATATGCCTGCAGGAAGAACTTGTGGTGACAAGCTGAAGTTGAGGACAGGAAGGGAGGTGCTATTCTTGGTGACGGTCACGATGAGGTGCGGAAGAACAACATTGCGGGAGAGAACGACATCGGCGAGTGGACAGGCAAGATAATCCCCATCAGGAACCGCAGGAAGTGGGGACATAGGCAGATAAACGGCAGAGTCGGGTGGCAGGCGAGCGTACTCGGTGGAGGAAGCGGGGCGTGGAGCTTGAGGGTGTGTCGGCTGAGCTGAGAGGCAGGTCCAATCGTAGAAGGCCGCTGGAGCAGTCGATAAGGGCAGAGTGAGCGGTTAGAAAGTCTAGACCAAGGATCACATTGTGAGGGCAGTGTTCGAGGACGGTGAACAAAACTGGGATGTGACGATCGGCAAGAGTGACGCGGGCAGTGCACAGGCCAGTGACGGCAGCAGTGCTGCCATCGGCAACGCGAACGGTGGGCGAAGCGGCAGGGGTCTGAACTTTTTGAGGCGACGGCAAAAGGATGAGCTAAGAACCCAGACTTAGGCACCAGTGTCAATGAGGGCAGAAACAGGAACACCGTCCACAAAAGCGTCGAGCAGATTACAGGGCGAAGGCTGGGTCAGTAGAGGATTTTCAGGTCGGGGGCACCAATGCAGCATCACCTCCGGGAGCTGCACTGGCTAGTTTCCCGCGAAGCGGCCTGCAGAGGACGGTGAGTAACTGCGGTGCGGAAGAGGTGAGCGGGAACGGTGGGCTGTCGGGGAGGGAGAGCGGCTGGTTCTACGAGGAGGCGGTGTGGACTCGGCGCTGGGTGGGTCATTCCGAGCCGTGAAGCGACGGGGTCCATAGTCATAACGGCGGTCGACGTAGGGCAAAGGTCGGGGAGGTGCGGACCAACGGCTGCGGCAGTGGCGGGAGATGTGGCCTACGCGCGAGCACGTAAAGCAGATCGGCCGGTCGTCAGGGGTACGCCACTCATCCGGATTGCGATACCTTGTGTAACTTGGGACGAAGGTGTTGCGGGCCGTAGCAGTAGCGACCACGGGAGGGATGGGGCTCGCACCCCGAGGTTCGACGGGACGATGGCTGGAGGGCATGCCCAAGTTGGCGACCTCCTGGCGGACGACAGCTTGAATAAGGGATATTGTGGCCAGGGTGTTGTCCGACAAGGGCGCGTTGGGCGTAACAGGAGCCAGCGCCTCCAGTTCACGGCGCACGATGCGAGTCACGTTGTCGGGGTTGGAAGGCTGCCTTAGTGTCGGCAGATCCTCGCACGTGGAACTGGCAGCTGTGTTAGGCAGGCGGTCGAAGCGGTGTGCAATGCGCCGGTGCTTGGCCTGCTCGAAGCGTCGACACACCTGCAGAACGGAGTCGACCGTAGAGTAGTCCCGGCATAGAAGAAGGTGGAAGGCATCGTCGGCAATGCCTTTAAGAATATGGCCTACCTTATCGTCTTCGGTCATGTTGGGATCGACCTTTCGGCACAGTGCCAAGACGTCTTGAATGTATGTAACATATGATTCAGTGGCCGTTTGGGCGCGAGCTGCAAGTTCTTTTTTGGCAGCAACCTGACGGCCAACTGGTTTCCCAAACAGGCCGCGAAGCTTTTGCTTGCAGGCATCCCACGTGGCAATCTCTTCTTCGTGGGTTTCGAACCAGACGCGTGCGGTGCCGGCGAGATAAAATATTACATTGGCCAGCATCAGCGTGGCGTCTCACCTGTTGTGCTGGCTAACACGCTCATAAAGCGAGAGCCAGTCCTCGACGTCCACGCCATCTGTACCGTAGAATGTGCCCGGGTCGCGAGGGTGGGCTACGACGACAGTTGGCGTGGCAGGCGCAGACGGAGGGGCCGGGCCGGTAGTCATCTCGCCGGTTCGGCCCGTCGTCTCGTTGGCTCGTCGGGTCGTCGGCATGTCGGCTCGAACTCAGCACCTCCACCAAACGATGTTACGGGGATGTTACGGCGGTAAGTCTATATTGGCGGCTGCTCTGAGATGGCCAGCACTCAGCTCAGAACCGAGCGCCCAGCTACCAACTGTCAACGTCGTCGTCGTTCAGCGCATCGCCACTTCTTCGTTCATGATTCGTCCACTTGTAACACTATAAAGTTGCAATAGCTGAAGAGGTTTACCTCGACACTTACTGATAGGTTATCATGTAAAATGCCGTGAAGTACATAATCGAACGTCTTGCTAAAATCTATGAACAACTCAAGGGTTATCAGCCGGTTTTCAACATTTTGAATTATGTAATGTTTGAGGGCTAGGAGAGCTGATTCAGTTAATCTTCTCGTTCTGAAACCCTACTGCTCATCAGAAATAATGCCGGTCCTGTCGAAAAAAACTAATTTTTAGCGTAGAATTTTTTCAAAGCCTTTCGAGAAGACGAGCAGAAGAGACCTAGGCCGGTAATTTGTGAGTACATTTATATCGTTACGTGACGGCCAGCCGAAGAATGAAACGAGTTTACTGATGGCAATGATATGGTTTATTGGCCCCTGGCCTAGCGCGAGCGCGCCGTCTCAGCCCACTACTATCTTCGTCTTCTTCGTCACACTACCCGGGGCCACCGAGCGATCGTCCCGATCGGTGACAAAGAGACGCGCGAAGTGGTGATGGGCTTCAGAGAATGGCGGCACAGGAAGCAGAAGGTGGTGAGGTGATGGCCGCCACGAGGAAGGATATGGCTGAATGATTCCTGGTTCACGAAGCTTCCTGGCCCTAGGTTATCAGGAGCCGACGGCCGGGGCGCCAGGACGCGCCGAACGGCATGGGCAGGGGAACGGTGTCGTCACATGTGGGCAGCGTCTCAGGTCGGTGGGGTCGGGTCCTTGCGGTAGGTTCAGTTCGTCGTGTCGAGTGGTCTGGGTGGTGGACGGGGGAAGAACGGCGAGGTCGGTTCGGGTCTGAAAGGCTGGGGCACGGCCGGGCGACGCAGACCAAGCACGCACGGCCGACGACCATGGCTCCCGCATGCGCCAAAGCTCCCGGAACAGGAAGGGGATAAACTCCGCACCTCACAAAAATATGTTACGTGATGGCCAGCCGAAGAATGAGACAAGATGACTGATGGCAATGAGATGGTTTAATGACCGCTGGCCTGGCGCGAGCGCGCCGTCTCGGACCACTGCCAACTTCGTCTTCTTCGTCACAATATCTCCTCCTTTCGTTTGAAACAGGTCAGCGCTAAAAAAGACAAACACGGCGAGAGAACGACGACACAAGGGATGAGCGCTACTAACAACTGGTTTTATTTTTCGCTTCAGGGAAAGTATTTAAAGCCTTGTCACATCATATCATGCACACAGCCAGGGGCGTCAACATTTTTTCATATCAAAAAGTTAAAATATATATCTTAACACAGCAAGCCACAAAGAGCCAGTAATCGACAGCGTGAATAACAGAAAAGGAAAAAGGAAGAAACGAACAGGACTAATAAAAAAATTATCAGTTATTTTTTAAACGCGTCTCAAGAAATGCCCGCTCCACAGAGAACAACGTTATTGAGGCATCGCTCACACACTTATCTCGTTTTTGTTTATGTGGAAAGCTTCCAGCAAAACTCTGGATGTTCTGCTTGCACTTCTGCCTAGAACCTTGGCCGCGTTAAATCGTGGCACACATTTGCACTCCAAAACATGCGAAATAAGTTAGCCAGCTTGTCTTTTACGCTCAAGTTTTTTGCATGTTCCCTTAAACGATCGTTAAGGCAACACCCCGTCGGCCCGACATAGCACCTTCCGCAGGAGAGCACATCCGACATAGGCTACTTCGTGTTTAGTTTTGCATCCACGCTCACGTTCGCCGCAAATGCGCGGGCACAGCTTCGCCAGCTTATTTGGCGCCGAGAACACAAGTGGCAAGTTGTGCCTGCTGGCCACTTTTTTGAGGTTATGCGACACCTTATGTACATAAGGTATCACCTCAGGCATGGTCTTCGCGCGTTCCGTGACAGCCATTTTTTGTCGGGCACCAGACTTCTTTAGGAGGGTTTCAGCAATGGCCACTATGATCAAGCAAGGGAAGCCTGCAGCCAAAAGGCGGTTGACCTTATTATTAAAGCTAGCATGCATTTGGTGTGGACACGACCTGCGAAGCGCAGATTCCAGACAAAGCGAAGCAATAGCTCTTTTCACAGTCTTAGAATGATTTGAGTGTAGGGCAATAGCTCTTTGTTAGCACGCGGGAAATAGGCCCAGCAGGTATGTCCTTTGCACAACGTCAGCCTCAGATCCAAGAAACGTAATTCGTTGTTGTCAGGAATTTCATGTGTAAAATTCAGGCCTTTACCATGCTTCTCAAATTTTCTTAGGACCTGTTGAATGGAGTCTGCAAATGTGGAGTCATTAGTTGCTTCTAAAAGAATTAAAAAATCGTCTACATATCTGAAGACCTTTAAAACATGGCCACCAATAAAATCTTGATCCAAAAGGCGATCAATGCATGCTAAAAAAATGTGACACAAAATTGGCGCCACACATGAACCTATACAAACACCATTACGCTGAAGAAAAGGTTGCTTGTTAAAAGAGATAAAAGTGACGCTGAGATAAAATTCTAAAAGCTTTAGAAAATTGTCAAGGGACATACCAGCTGAAGACTGAAAGGAAATTTCGCCAGTAACTTCAACAGATTCTTTCACAGCAACTAAAAGTTCGGCTTGAGGAACTGAATAAAACAAATCCTCGACATCAACAGAAAAAGCGTAACCGACCTGGCTATTGTCCTCAATGTAATGTGACACATTTTGGGACTTGTTTGTCTCGAAGGGATCATCCACCTTGATCACCGAGAGCTTCTTTAAAAGGAACCGGCTAGCACATTGCTGCCATGAGCCATTTTCGCTGATGATCGTTCTGAAGGGTATTTCAGGCTTGTGAGTCTTAGCCGTGAAGAAGACGTTCAAGCAGTTGCCTCTGCATTTACTAATATCATTAGCTAAAGAAAACAGATTGAGGTCCTTGCAAAAATCCATGAACTTAGTTTTAACGCGTACATCGCTTTTCCTCACAGGTGCAAAAATCTTTTCCACAGCTTGCAGTGCTTTTTCTTTGTAGGCTTGTTGTTTCATGACGACGAATCCCCCATCTTTGTCAGCTTGTAGCAAGACGATTTGTTTATCTTTGAAATATTTAACAATTTCATCTAAAACACGGCACGAACGACGGTTAGCACACCCTGAAGCACACCTCACGAGGCAGTCAACACCCTCACCAACACCCTCCTGTTCGTTTCTTCCTTTTTCCTTTTCTGTTATTCACGCTGTCGATTACTGGCTCTTTGTGGCTTGCTGTGTTAAGATCTATATCTTAACTTTTTTGATATGAAAAAATTTTTGACGGCCCTGGCTGTGTGCATGATATGATGTGACTAGGCTTTAAATACTTTCCCTGAAGCGATAAATAAAACCAGTTGTTAGTAGCGCTCATCCCTTGTGTCGTCGTTCTCTCGCCGTGTTTGTCTTTTTTAGCGCTGACCTGTTTCAAACGAAATGCTTAACCAACTAGCCCAGCACCAAGTTTTGCTAAAATATAAATCTCCTCTTTTACAGAAAATCGACACTCTAGCTTACTTCATCGTCTCAGTCTCTCGCCGCTGTTGCACAAGGCGAAGTTCGAAGTCGCTGTCAACACTCGTAATAGTTACGTGCGGCCAATATTATATGTTTATCGGTGTAGATACCACATACTAGGACTCGTTTCTCACTCCACTTCGCGGGTGCCCATCTTGCACAGGCAAAATTGAGGATGCGCGGCCTGGCACGTCACGGGGCAGCAGCCAGCAGCTGTGATGCGACCATCATGTCATGCGTCCAAAAGTTGAGGTTGACCAACTTGGTGCGCCCGGGTGGATGCATTCATGCGCTCCATTCTTCGGCCCATGCGCACAGGTGCAAGGACGCATCCGCATGCGGCTTAAAAACGATCGCACAGCGGTCCTTACCTTTCCTCACTCTCCCACCTGACTCCAACCGCCACGCAGTGTTTGCGCTATAGCTGAGAGGTCGTTGAAAACAGTGAAAACTCGCCCATCCGGTCTTTTTTGCCTCTGATGCGAGTGCCCACAGCGCCATCCAGTGGTGGCGGCACAATAAGTATGATAGGCCAGGTGTGGCTGCTTCGCAAAAAGCCTGCCATAAACTGCTTTCGCTTTAAAAAATCTTCATACGGGACACATGGGGAAAAGCCATATGGCCCTCACAGGTCCGCCGTGGTTTACGTCGCTAAAGTTATACCGATGATGATGGTGGTGAATTTTTACGGCGCAAGGACATCTGCGGCCAAAGGACGCCATGGCAAAAGGTAATTTTGTCTACTCAAGGTGGGGGTAAAGGCCCATTTCCTGAGCATTTCACACCAGATTAGCCGAGCACCAGGCCAGGGGAAAGCTTGTGCCCATTGTTTCCCTGGTAGGTACTCGGCGGCACTGTGTATCGAACCCCGCACACCCGCAAGCGAAAGTTATGCCTTAGTGGCTACTGCCATTGTGTAAATGCTATAGAACTGCACGTTCATCAAGGTTCAGGAGGCGAGTTTTCTGAACTCTTAAGCGGCCGCTGTGAAACTATGGTTGTATGTTCGCTCTACCCATGTCAAGCTACCTCGCGTCAACCTCGGTTTAATGGCATGTCACAGAAGATTTTTTTTTATTTATAGGCGAAATTCAGTAGTGACGATCGAGATTCTAACCTGTCATCGCGCGCTCAAGAGAACAGCATAGCCGGTCAGACATCGCTACAGGTCAGTGGCTTAGAATTGAGCTACGCTTCACAATTTTGCAGGCATACTGTGCCTCACCGTAGTTGCCACTCTTGTGGAACCTACAGCTGTCGCCAGCCAGCACACAAAACTCGTAATTCTGATATACCTCTTACGTATACAGTGTTCGTGTCTAGCCGCACACGCGACTTTGGCACTAGTGACAGCGGGACGTATGATCTCTTAGTTGCCAGTCAATCCTGGACCGCCGTAACGCGTTACTGTGTCCATGAATTAGGCCCCGGTCGGCTGATGTCAGATGTGGCCTCCACCTTAGTGCCAACAAACTGAGAAACAGAGCACAGAAAAGAGCCCATAGACATCTTCGGGTGTACGGCGGTGCAAATAGACTGCGAGTTTATGCCCTGTGACACACAGCAAAGGTGCCTCGACAAGCTTCGGATAGAGGTAACCGTACATGTAGGAGCAAACTATGCAAGTTGCGATTTTGAAGGTGAATATACCCTGGCCGAATGGAAAAAAAAATTCCTACGCTTTCGTAGTTTGTGCGTCACAGTTATTTACAAAGAGGGTGCTACCAAGACCACGCTGCTCTCGCTGTCTGCTCACCGCAGATTTTCACTAAGCGCCTCGATGGCGGAGACCGGCTGGCTGACCAGTACGACTGGATGTTTTCGCTTCCACTCCACCGCTCTTGACACTTATTGTGAATGCCATAATGAATAAAAATTATAATGTAGCAGCTGGAAAAGATCCACATGACTGCAAGCATGGTTGATAGAAGTGTCTCTTTGAAACGGGAACGTGCCTCTTCAAACAGACCACGTTTCTCGCGTTACTTTTTGGCGTACTATGAAGGAAGTCGAATTCTGCGCTCGATATGATGAGTTTAGAGTTACAAGCAGTTTTCCAAAAAACTGTCCCGACAAGCTGCCAAAATGCCTCTAATGCTTCAGCGGTTCCTATAAAAGCCAAATATTTTTACATTACACGTGTCAGTTACGAAAACGAAACAGGTAAAAAACCCCTCTAGACATTTTTGGGCATCTTAAAAAGTGACAAACATGCAATGTCTTTTTGAGCGTCTGGCTAAACTTTAAGACGCCTGAGTGGTCTTAATATTTCTCAGCTTTTAATAATAGCAGAGGTCAGAATATTAGGGCTACACTAATCGCGTTTTAAGCCTCCCGTAACCATGGGAAGTAGAGTGGGTGAACTATGTTTCTTGGCGAACCCTCTCATCGGGTTTGCCCAAGGGACGTGAGAAATCGCGCGTGTGATCCCACCAGCACAACCGTGAGCTAAATTTCGGACAATAACATCCTGCAATCAATTTGGCTATAAAAGTACCCATGAACATGAGAAGAAATCGCGCATCTTAGTTGTATTGAAGAGCACAATCCCTCTGGTCGTGACAAGGTGCGTGTCAGTGCGAGTTCTCTCGCCCACAACTAACCACCATTCACGGTTTTGGTTTGCACAGCAGGTAAGCTTCTGCTTTCTTGGTCGGCGTGAAGGGGAGGGTTGCGATAAGGTGTTTATCTCTGTATGGCTGAACTTCCACCTCTGCACATCGGAGCTCTCGTGACGGCGTGAAAAGGCTGGGGTGAAAAAGAAGCTAAAACGAAATTATTTCTTCAACAAATCTATGGCCGGGCTAGGCGATGATTTTCGGGCAACTAGAAGGGAACATTAGTGAAACTTGTGCTACGAAGTTCTGCGTACGGGGGCCCCTCTAACGTCGCGAATGATACGGGTGAAGATATATTTTGTTGTGTGGCCACCTACCGCGTAGGGCCCAGCTACGGGTGGTCCCATGACGTTCACTTCGTGCTATTTACGCGAGAAGCCTTGCCTGTATTGCGTGAATGAAGCACCGGTTATGGAAGAAGTACACAGTGCTCTCTAGAGTCCACACGATTATCTACTGAAAGAGAAATAAGCATACAAACTGAACTTGAAAGATTCCCTCCCCCCTCCCCCCGTTAAAAACCAACTACGACTCTCCCAGCGATATACCCTTCTAGAGCATCGGAAGCTCTAATTCAAGGGCGTGCTTTCTAGCGCCTCTGCGGCTGCCTCTTCTGTGAAATAAAACAAACAGGGCACGGAACTCAAGCAGCTAGTCTAACTTGGGACCTTACTAACTATAGCTGTAACTTGTTCCATACTTGGTGTGCTGGTAGTTGTCGTCGGTGGTCTCCCGCCCTCTGTGCATACACAGGTGCGGGCACTGGGGCGTCTCCGCGGGCCCCCTCCAGAGCCGCAGGCTGCAGCGGCTGCTCCATCTCGTTCAACGCCACCACAACGCGGAGACTGCGACGGATGGACCCAGGTCGCCGCGACCGAGACACGAGGCTCCTCCCTCCCCAGAATGCCTCCAGGTCTGAGTCAGCGGAGGTGGTAGTGGGGCCGCTGTGCGAGGCGCTGGGCAGGTCGTCAGCAATGGACACGCTGCTGAACCCGAGCGGGACGGCGGGGCGTTTGGGCATGGCTGTCGCTGGATTCGAGGTCGCAGTAAGTGCCTCGGTAGACTCGGAAGATCGCCTTCTCGCCCTGTCAGCCCTCTGTGAGCGCCGGCACCGCCGCTGCTACGAGCGCAACGTTCCGAATGCTGTTGTTGTTGTTGTTAGCCTATAAAAAGATGGCCGCCCGTGGTGTTGTTGTTGTTGTTGTTAACCTATCAAAAGATGGCACATACCCACACTGGGGGATCGGCAAGTGGTGGCCGCGCTGTCGCGGTCATCATCTTCCTCTTCCAGCGCAATGAACTGCTCTGCCGTTCAAAATTTTCATATAGAAACAAAAGCCTTCCATCATAATCTTTCGTACTGAACTTTTACCCGTTTTTGTGTATTTTCTTCTTGCTATTCTGTTTTTTTCTTCTTTCTTGTACTTACTTTCTTGCATAAATTAAGCTTGTTAGACCCCTAACCACCCTCAGCCACCTTTGTCACGGTAACTTAGTTGGCCGCCGCGGAGGCTGAGTGGTTAATGCGTCCCGGATGTCGGCCCGGAAGATGCGGGCTCGGTCCCGGCCGCGGCGGTCGAATTTCGATGGAGGCGAATTTCTAGAGTCCCGTGTGCTGTGCGATGTCAGCGCACGAAAAAGAACCCCTGGTGGTCGAAATTTCCGGAGCCCTACACTACGGCGTCCCTCATAGCCTGAGTCGCTTTGAGACGTTAAACCCCCATAAACGATAACTGAGCTGACTAATTTTTTATGCCCTCCCATGTCTGCCGCATGCAATTTGGAATACAAGTAGTCACAGCCTGGTTAAGGCCAATGCACCTTGCGGGTATGTGCCATTATGTGCGATTTTATGAGGCAAACAACGGCAACAACGAGTGTCGAGCCGTAAATTGCATGTGAGGGGGTCCAAGTAAAAATATGAAGCAAGTACGTTGCACAGTATCGTTCAAAGACGTTTATTTTAGGCTGCTCAGTCATCCTTTGTGTTAAGTGAGAAAATAATTTTGGTATCTGAGAACCAATGCCTTATGCCGCGGATGATCCGTTTTCGATTTTCACTGCAGGGCATTCACTCGATGAATCTGTCGATGCCATTTTACAGCGATTTCTGCTCTGTACCAAACAGACGAGATGGTAGGCACTAGTCAAGCGTGCCACTAAGCTTTCCGTTTATAAGAATCTCTCTCGCGCTCTCTCCCTCTCTAGGCTCAGCCCAGCATGCAGCGATGCAAGAGTGTTCAGTTTATATATATATATATATATATATATATATATATATATATATATATATATATATATATATATATATATATATATATATATAATATATATATATATATATATATATATATATATATATGTATATATATATATATATATAGCAGACAAGGTAAAAGAAATGAGGGGCTCGTTTGACAAACTAATGGAGGAAGCCAACAGTCGCCGAAACCAAGGTGCATAGGGGATTGTTTAAATTTTTTTATGTGTTGTGCTTAACACTGGTATAATATTATTTAGGTTAATCTATCGCTTAACGAAAATTACTTATAAAGCAGCGGAAAAACAACCCTGCCGCCGATGGGATTCGAACCCACAGTCTCGAATATCGCGTCCGGTGCTGTACCAACTGAGCTACGGCGACGGCTGTCCAATCTGCTGCTCTCGTGGGTATTTGTTTGTTGGGTGTAAGCGAACCTTCAGTCCTTCAGTGATTCAGTGCTGCGGGGGCCACTTAAAAAATAGTGGGCAGCAGTTTCAAGGGTGCAATCCAGTTTACAGTAGTGGCGCTTCGTTCTCTCCACACCGCATGGCCAATAGATCATTGTTTTTTGCATACGTACGTAGATGATGTTAGATTTTGACCACTGGTTAGTTTGAAAGTATAGTATTGTGAATTTACATAATTTCAGCAACGTACTTACAATTGTCAATCAAAGGCACCCCTTTTATTTTGTTTTTCGCCTTTTTTACTTATCTAGTGGCTATTCTTAGCGCAAGAGGAACATCATTTCGTTTCATCCCTTTCCGCTAATGACAATCAATTTTTTTCTATTGACAACAGCGGTTTCTCGGATTTAATGCAATTGAATAAATTGAGAGTCATGTCCTCGATGGCGGGGCTCATGGATTTGAAGTTTGCGTTATCTGTATTCAAAATTCGGTACCCCGAATTGTGCCCACCGCACCGCCCGGAACAATCACCGAGGCAGCAGATAATATCGACGATTCGTAACCCCGCGTCCCGTCGTGTTCTTTTTTTTCAGATAGCTTTCCTCAAGAAAGCATGACGCGGACTCTGAAGACATGATGCCAAAATCGTGGTACTATTGTAGGCACACAGTGCGGCATGGCTTGCTGGATGAGCTAGGGCGACCACCGCCAGGGCACGTGCCGCTGGCTCCTGACGAAGGCCCTGCGGTAAGCCGACATCGAGGAGAACTGGTTGGAGCCGATGAGGCAGCGCTGCGACTCGAGCGTCAGCCGGGACGCGTTGACGCAGCGGGGCACCACCGTGGACTGCATGGTCGGCGAAGTACGGGTGCCTCGGCTGGCGCGGCGAGCACGTCTCGGCGGGGCGGGGGCGCCTCGTCGCACTCCGGGCCAGGATGCAGCACGCAGTGTCTGCGGCACTCGTCCCAGCTGCGGAACACGCCCCGGTGGCTGGCCGAGAGGCAGCTGCCCTGCGGGAAGCTCTACGCGACGCACTTCTTGCCGTCGAAGTACCACGGCTCATACAGGAAGTCTTGCCTGCACAAAGGACGAAGTGTTCATCTGGGTAATGCATACCTCTGCACCCTACTATGATCTCTGTACGGGCTCCCCGTATCTCAGGACCTTGTTAAGAGCTAGGTCCAATGCCAATATAGTAAATAATAGATAGGAACGATTTCACTCAGCCTCTCCGCATGTACAAAGGTATTAAATGCAGACTTAGTAATTCTCAAAAATCTGCTTTTGATGTCAAAATATGGGTTTTCAACAAAGTATTAGGAGGGAGTGTTCGCGCAGAACAGAAAACTGGTGAATCGTTTATGTAGGGACCAGGTTAACTAATTTTAATAAATATTTTTTTTAACTATTCGAGTTAGGCGAATAGTTACAATTAAAGATTTGTAGCCGGTTGTTAGTAATAGCCATATAAGGTATTAGAATCGGGAAAACGCGATTACTCTTGGCTCTGTGGCCGAACAAAATTTGGCTTTTTTGGCTAGTTACGTGCACTTGAAAGGTTGTTTTGCCTGCATGCAGTTCGAAAGCGCATGTATTTTGGTACGACGTAGCCAAATCTTGTCGAGTCACAGCGCCGAGGACAATGCCGTTTTCGAAATTCTAAAAGCTGAAATGGCTAATACTAAAGACTGGCTAGAAACCTCTAATTGCAACCAGTTGCCTGACTGTGATAGCTAAAAGTCTAATTATGACAAATTAGTTAACCAGCTTACCAGTGTTGCCGGTGGCCGCCAATACCGACAATACTGTGCCGCAGCAGCCACATTTTTACCCCCAAAAGGCTATTTTTAAAAATTATTTAATCTTCGCTAATACACCTGGCATACTCGACGCGATGGCATAGGGTCTACAGTGTTCAGCTACAGAGCCTCAGGACGAGAGATTGAAACGCGGCCCGGTGGGCCGCACTTCGGTGCAGGCGATTTACAAAAATGCGATGTCAGTACGAGTTAAAAAAACCTTAGTCGACTAACTGAAACCAGAGCCCTTCACAACGGCGCCTCTCATTGTCCATGCGCAGCTTCGAAATGTTCAACCCCACATACCAACCATACGTATGTATAAAAGGCCACGGCAGTCAGCGACAAATCGTAGCACGCGACTTAACCTGACCAATAATGAAGAGTCCGTCGTCTCAAATCGCCACTGGTGATCAGCATGCACATCACCGATCAAAGACATATACACAGAGCTGAGCTGGCGATCATCTAGCGCATGTTGGCCTGCATCCTTCTCTCTTTTGCCGGCATCAGCATTCCATGGTGCCACAGCAATCAAGCTGATCTATACGACACGCGCCACTGCAGCATTTTAATTCTTGCCTGTGCGTTGTACTTAAACAGACAGAAGCAAGCCAAACTATTGAGTGCGATAGAGGCTGCCTTTCATTGCTGTCAGGTAGGTTTCACTACACCTGCTCATTTTCTTTAGCTCTGTCACTTGGCGCATGCGTGCAGTGCCCGGTGTGATTTTTTTTTTCCCTGCGTGAAATTTCCTGACCTGCCCGCAATTCGGAGAGCAATACTACAGCAGAGAGAACTAATGCGGAGTCTATATCATGGCGGCACCTTGGGAAAAAGGTTTTCTCTTTGCATAAGACGTGGGTTTGTCAATCTCGCGAAGCCGACGCGTGAAAACGAGAAAGCGCTAGTTCTCTGTGTGGTGGTAGGTCCTATGAGCGGCAACTTACAGTTGTCAACAATCCAACCGATAATTTGAATCCACATGTAGATGCGTTCATGTCGAAAGTGAGAAGGCTATCAAAATCACAAAGAATGTTTCTGAGGCCATCCAAAAAATTCATTGACCAACCTACTTTCTGTCCGAAAAACGTGATTTAGTACTCCTTTCCACCGCGGCCGCTAATCACTCATGGGTGAGGCTACCGATGAGCCAAGTTAAATCCCCATGTTCAGTTGAGGTCACTATGAAGTTCAGGGCCGGAATCATTGGCAAATCTTAGAGGAGAAATTTGGGTGGGGCAGAGGGTGGTGGAGAGGACGGGGGGGGGGGGGGGGGGTGAAGACGGTCTCATGTGGACATCGCCATTTTTTTTTACTTCATTCGCAGCCTCTTATTCTAGTGGTGCAAACAGGGGTCAGCTTTTCGGTTATCAGCTTCGGCCAGACCAAATATTTACCACAACATGGCACCACAGTCGCATATCCGGCAAGTTTTCATCCCTACATATTACTACTCCGATCATTCCTCGAAATGCAGTCGCGGCCGGAATTATTGGAGGGCAATAAAGAGAACGGCCAGCTCATGGACCAACGCCTCTTCTGTAATAGAGAAGGCGTTGCAGAGGCGCATCGCATCCTCACCGCGAGCAGGGAAAGAAGATGGTGTTCTCGTACCAGCGGTCCGATGTCTGACGGCCTTTGATGCAGCTGGCGAGGCGGATGTCGAGGCTCGCGAAACGGTTAGAGCCGCGGTTGCAGACGTGCTCCGTGTCTCCAGCCGCTGACATACAGGATTGCTGGTCCACGTTGTAGAAGAACGCTTTCCTTGGCAGCGTGCAGTGCGAATACAAGTGGTGGCTGCAGGAATCGGAGTCCGTCTGCGATTCACGGTTACGGAGGAGAGGACTGATTCTCTCTAGTGCGGAGTAGCCCACTTCTTTCGGCACCCTAGACTTAAGCACAGCGAACTTAAGCACATGTTAAGCTGTATTTGCGCTTAATTTGAATAAGCCACGAAGAGAATTTTTGTCGTGAAAGTTGACGTGACGCGTCCAATGAAAGCTACGTACACATTGAAGAGCTCAGTCACTAGAAACTCGAGCGCGGCGTCAGTTACACCGGGAGCCTATCCGGTCCTCCGGCGCTGTTTTCAGAGGATAAATGCAGGTGAGCTAGAGCGTTCCGTGATCACAGCAATGATACACATTGATAGCAATGGGATACTGCATTGCGCGCTTGGTTACAAAAGCGCTCATTGCCAAAGTGGCTATCCGTTACAGACGACGAGAAGTTCGAATCTGGACCAAATGCAGCCGCAGAATTTTATAGCTCTGATGCACTGCGCATGCGCTCGCGAAATTTTATGCGTCTAGAGTTATTCAGCGGCAGAACGCTTTCGTGTACCTCTGCAACATAGGACGCAGAAGCGTGAAGGGAATGCGCCTTCACTCTTCGAACACCGATAGCTGCGAACTGCACGCTCCCTAATACCCCTGTCACACGGGCACTTTCGATCCTCATTGAGTCAATGCTCATCGAACTCAATGCAGATCGACGGATGTCACACGGCCATTTTCAAGCGCAATCGAGCTCGATCCTGCTTGACTCGATGCCGATTCCTCAAGAGTGCTTGAGGTTCCAAGCACAATCGAGAACACTCTCGCTCTCATGAGGCTATAAAAATAAACACAAGTTAACAAACCCAAACAACAATTGTTGTAGTAATTGATTAAAATGTAATACAGAACATTTTTCAGGTACTATGCCTGCTTATATGCAAACATCTGAAAATAACCTCTACACCACGCTCCAAGCTTCGCCATCAGTGTAAACAAAAATGGAGTCCTCCTGCTCGTCGGCGCGGAAACTGTGGAGCGAGCGCGAGACAGCCGCTCTCATCGACTGCTGGCAGGACCGCCTAAATAATTTGCGGCGCCAGAAGAGAAACGCCGCAGTCTATGCAGAAATCGCGGAGGCGTTGCGGGCCCTCGGGTTGCATCGCACAGCAGCAGAGTTACGCCACAAAAACCTGGCGCAGAGACGCAATGTACCTATTTGGCTACGGATTTGGCTGCCGCTGCCCCCGACTGCACAGTGCTGCCGGACATCGCCATGTTATGGCTGTCGGCGGAACATTTGTCGCCACCTAACACACATGAGGGGAACTTCTCAATGAGCATTGAAAATGCCCGTGTAGCACCGGATGCAAGGTAGATGTATACTGGTAGCGAAGGCTCCATAGACGCCCATTGGTCCAAAAAATGGCGGCTCATGGGCACTCCAGCGCCCCCTGGATTTTGGGGGGCAAACTACGCAAACGTGACGTAGAATGACGTCACGCACACGTATGCTTTTGGCGCGAATTATAAAGCGGTCTTTCTGTAGAAACCGCGTTTTCGAGCCCGTATCTCTCGAAGGTTGCTGCCTTTCAGCGCGCTCCAACCTTTGCCAGTCAAATGTGCTCGAGTTCCTGCTAGTTATGGCCTTGTTAATGTGCAATTGGGAACGCAATGAAAGTGACTGGTAAAGGAGGGGCAGCATAGAAAGGCAGCAACACTTCCAGACACTGGCGAAGCATGCATGATTCGTAGTGCAAATACTGGTGCTAGTACTTTTGAGAGCTTTTGAGTACAGCAAGGTATGATGCACAAAACACTGGCTCAAGTGCACAGTTCGCAATAGAGTGTACGGCAAGTATGGTTTTCATAGTTTCATATTCATTGTTTATTGCAGCAACCAAACAAATACAGTCACAAAGCACACCCATGGCACACAAACAAAAAATACATGTCACAGGCAGCACAAGCAGTATTGTTTAAGTTGGCTAATCATCTTAATAGTCACAGTGCAGATAGGAAAAAGCCCTGAAGTGCCACGAACGTTGTCAGGAAATTGAAAAGTATAGAAAACAATGCTACGACAGCTTCAATTGAAGCAAACATAACATGACATAAGTAGGCGCATCAACACAGACCATAGAGCACACTGGGATTATTCTTCACATTTAATTTCTTCAGCTGAAAGAATATAGCAGGTGCGTTTACATTTGCAAGGCAATGTTAAAGCCAGCTTTAGCACCCTCAAACGTGCTCAACGTAGGAGCAAATACCATACATTGAGCCGGCGTACCTTCTCCAGAGTACTTCTAGTCGTGAGCCGGATAAATTTGAAGTAATTTTACGTCAACAAAAGTACACATGAAGTACAGCGTACAGTGAAGTGCAAGGACATTCGCGGGGCAGTAAAGCATGTAATCAGTGTACTGTGCGCTACAATATAGCCAGATAAAAGTCCAGCGCTGTTCTGTTCGTTGCGCTGACAAAGATCCTACTAAAAACTCTGAGATGCAACTAGCCTGCTAAAAGGTGGCCTGGTAGCCAGTGGTGCCGAGTGGTAGTTATGATGACAATGGTTGATTTCATTATACCTGCCAGCACGGAACTGGAGGGGGGGCGAGCAGGTGGAAAAACTAATCCCAGCGCCACGGAAACTAGGTTAATCCATTGCCTAGAAAGTCGCCTTTCAGAGGCATTCGCTTTATCGGTATGGCGTTTTATCTGACAATATTGCACAAGTACATAGGTGACACTTGAACAGGCTGTACATGGCATAAAAGTACCCTAAAAGAGCGACATAGTGGAATGAACGATGAAAGATGCTACATTCTTAAACCATTGCCCCTGTGAGCAACCACGTCACATCCTAGCAAATCAAAATACACAAGTAAAAAATAAAAGAATAAAACCAGGCTGTGAACCAGAAAAAAAACCCTTTGCAACCGTTAAACCAGACTAAGCTGATTTGTTGCAAAGGCTGCATAATAGCCTGCAACTTCACAAAATATTCAGCCAACAGCTCGGGAATTGCATCCTTTTCATTTGCTTAGCCTCAGTGCTTGCTTCGTGGCTTTCCGTTTAGTAGTTTGACTGTGCAGTTCAAGATTTTTTCTGCGTGCAAGCCAATGCAGCCTCACCCTGACGAACAGGGCAAACAAACCATCATAAACGTCATCACCACACACAGTCAGCGATTTTTCTACCTTGGCATGAAGCAACATGCACAGATCATGCCCTACTTGTTCTTTTCCCACAATATTGGCACTAGATGCGACAAAAACCTGCTCGCAAGCATTGATGAAAGCTACAAACGAGGGTGTAGGAACTGACAGGCTCCCAAAGTCACCTTCTCCAGGATTTTTGACACTTAAGTACAAGAGAACTTGGCTCTGATTGGCAAAGGCGGCATTTTCTAGCCTCACCTCGCACGTATGTGTCCCTGTAACACACCTGTGATCATTCATAAACTTGTAGGCAAGCCAGCCAGCAAAATAGACAATGTTGTTCTCTAGTATTTGAGACTGATAATCATATGGCAAAACTTCTACTGCAACTGGCAAAGATGTGGCAGCTGTACAGAGAGAAGGAGCAGACTTAGATAAACAAATTGGAGAGTGGCTAGAAGGCTAGACATGTCTTCAGCACAGTTGCTGCTTTCCGACAGTTTTGAAAAGGTTGTTAACTAAAAGATGCCTAAATGCTGCTTGAAACTGCCGGCAAGACGAGTTGCTGTTTGATCCAGATTTCGACCTAACAATAGAAAAGGTGTTTTCAAGTGCATCCTGGTTCAGGTGCCTGGTAAGGAGGTATGTCAAACATAGCGAGAGGCCAGGTGGTTCCATAACAGCGGCACAGCCCTCATTGTTTGGCAGAAGCCATGGATGCAAAGAGGCTGCCGCGCACAGCCTAGAACTTCGATGTTTTCGAAAACTGCAATACACTCTTCCAAAAACTCTTCAAGCACAGATCCTGCACAAATTGCAGATGCATACGGAGACTTTCCCCGCTTCTGTGAAGTATTTAGACTGTCAAACAGTCTATCAATCCTCTCAACAAATCTGGCTGTGTGGATAGCCTCTGATGGCAACTGTTGGAATGTCACCAATGAGCACAATGCAGCAGCGCAATGATTGCTGAATACCTGTGCTGCGAGTTTCACAGACATCTTCAAAGCAAAAGTTAAATTAATGTGCCGGGCACTGAACTTTGGGATGGACCGAATTTGCATTTCTCGATCCTTCTCATAAGCCTGTCGTATGTACGAGCTTTTAATTGTGTCACTGCCTACCCTGAAGTCATACTTGAAGAGCATATTGCGCAAGCACTTGAGCAAATGCGGTGGATCAAAAATAAAGAAAAGCGGTTCACCATTCACACTTAAGTACGGCTTTTCAGGGTCACAAGTTTCGAAAACAGAGAAACATTTTGGTTCCCCTGATCACAAACCACAGCCACAGGCTGCAATCCAGCTCCAACCAACATTTTGTGGCATTTGAAGAGGAGGTCATAGAGAACAGTTGCAGGCGCTGCCTTGTCTGCAAAGAAGTAGCCAAGAGGCTGCTTCCACGGCGTACATATTCCTTTGGCCATGAACACAAGCGCCTTGTTTGCAAGATTTGGACCTTGTGCTGCACTGTACTCTTCAAGGCCTTCAAATCTGTCCGACACTGGATTGTACGACAGCTCCTTTGAAACATGCATTTCATCAAAAATTATAGTGCAAGCCCTGTCTTGCCGTGGAAAAGGACGCTGCCCGTTTCTCGATCAAATCAAAAACTTCAAGATAAAATCCAACCCTCAATGGTACGCGTTCAAGTCACAGCTGCAGTGACCTAACATATGGAAGTTTCAGGAGTTTCCTGCAATATCTGTAACCTTTTGGCTGTGGAAGTATAAACCTAAAGCAAAGGTTTTGTTTTGGCTGCACCATCGACGGCCAAACCTGCTGACATTGTGCATCTTTAACTGAGCTTCAACAAAAGCAGCAACAGCTGGTGTTAAATGCTCACGCAGACTATCTACCAATTCGGCAGTGGTCTTCATGCGACGGCGCTGAAGCAGCAGTCCTTGCAGCCTCTTGTTGCGGTTACGCAGCTGCCTGAGCTTGGCTCGAAGTTTCTGCAGTGGCCGCCTTTCATTGATGGGGCTGGTGAAAGATCCTGCAAAGTACAGAGTCGACGGAAGAGCAATAAGTTGCTACGTCGGGTTTAGTCATAGCTGCATGTAGTCCTGTAGCACCAAAAAGTGCGCAATATTGCGAAAGCGTTGTAAAATTGCTAACCTTCATAAGAAAGAGGCGAACTGCTGAACGGAGCTCCTGGTGACAGATCAGTACTCGCTGACAGTGTTGCGGCCACCCCTGCCATGCCAGGTTCCAGAGATGAAGCGCTTGCTTCAGTGCTTGGTCCTGCATATGTGTGGTCAGCTGCGCCCACAGAATATAAAGAACAAAATATAGTGACAGCACAGTTCTGACAGGGAAGCCAGCAACCCAACAATGCACAAATAATAACTAAGCGCCACAGGCGGAATTAACACTTACACTGAACCATTATGAAGCCAATGGCGTGGGAACAATCTTGGTTCAGCGTAGAACCAGTAGGGCTGGCACCATCTGCATCTGCACAGCGCACAGACAAGGGATTGTAGCATATTTCTGAGCCATACCTCCTCAGGCTGTTCGAGCAGATACGAAATAACAATCACCTTCTTGGAAGAGTAGCAGCAACTGGGACGACCGACTCTGGACGTACCGCTTGGAAACAGGTTCACCGGAGACAGCAGCTATCATAAGAGCAGTCCAATGAGCTTTCAGTCGTCACCATTTTCAAAAGATTTATGTCAGTTATGCATACAACCCTGCTCACCTGGTTCTCCAGCCCGGCGCACTGATGCCGAAGTTTCGCTCAGAGATTGTGAACAGTTCATGTCGCTGCTGCATTCGCTTGAGGTGTCTGAAATGCCAACATTTTGCGGAGAGAAAAGAGAATTCAGTACCTTTATAGTAAATAATTTCCAAAGAACTATAGCTTCCACAGCATGCGGTTCACATTGTCATCACTCTAGAAAGAAAAATGCTTATCCAATGAATAAAATTCTGTTTACCACCCTTAATCGTTAGGCACATTAGTTTGATGTCATCAGCAGCTGTGGAGTACCAGTAAATCATTTGCAATTTTCATATGCTATGTTTTACTTTGAAGAGTGCGAAATTCGCCTGTCACACAAACAACGATAGCTCGCAAATCAAGTAATGTGCCCAATATTGTTTACAGATTTATGCAGGTCAGCCTATGGCCTACGCAATGAGATTCAACAACATGAATTCTTAAGCAATTATCGCAAAAAATAAAACCTGTACAAACATTGGCTTTCGCTAGCATGAATATTGAGGAAAAAGGCAACAACACAAACAATTATTAGTGCATTTCTATAATCGTTCAGTGCATGCTTTGATACATAACACATGAGCACACAATATCTCGAGAAGCTTTTCACCAAGCGTACCTTGCCCAAGTCGGCATAAGATTGCATCCTGATAAGACTGAAGATGAAAAAAGAAGCTCTGCATACAAGAAAGCAAAGTTATGGAGTACTAAAATTCATCAAACATTTAGGAAGGCTCACCCTTTTTTCCCCCTCACTTCTTTTGAGCTATCAAAGGAAGGACGAGAATGCCCTCTGGACACGACAGGGACCGTTCATGAGACAAGGTTTCATGGTGAATATGAAAGATTCAACTCCCACTTGCTGCAAAACATGTAGAGTCGCCTGGTTTCCGTTGCTGAAGTGGCTAGCGGCATCAAACAGCCTGAACCGGAAGACTGACAGACACACGTTAAGATCCTTTGAGCCCTTTGCCATACCAGACTATCGAATATCCACTTCCATTATCCTTTTTTTTACCGAAAATATCAGGCAAGAGTATTCACACCGTCAGTGTACTTTTTCCGCACCCGTGCCTAGAAATTCGCTTGAGCACCCTTCGCCTACTAAGCTTGTGCCATTAGCTTACCACAAGCACAAACCTAATTCTATGCTATGTTGGACATTTGTCACGAACCTCACATACAGTGTACAGTGCATACAAGAGACGTAAAACGAATATATATATATATATATATATATATATATATATATATATATATATATATATATATATATATATATATATATATATATATATATATATATACACGATATGTATATAATTATATGTGTTCACGTGAAAGCGATACTTCCATTTTCGTTTTCGCTTAGCAGGGTGCAGGTAAAAATTTACTGTAATTTTTAAAGCCACAACACAGATACATAATTCGTTTTGCAAAAGACGCTAGACTGTTTACGGTTACGGCAAAAAGGAAAAATTTCATTTTTTCACAAAACCTGACATTTCAAGGGCGGCGAATGCCTTAAAAGTTTGATAACAAAAATTACCGGCAATGCTTGCTCGAGTAGGCAAAGCATCGTGTCGCAGCCTTCCTGACGTCAGATACACAGATGGTTCGAAGTGCCTCGAGCAAATCCTGAGTTCTCGTAGCTGCGACGGCGCCTTCTTCTCCAGGCTGACGTTGCGGCAGAACTGCGCCCACGCTCGGCACCTGGACGTGATGCAACATGCACGTTAGATACAACTGCGCCAAAAGGAATACGCATACTCGAAACGCCAATGCGTCATTAATCCTGTCACTGCTAACTGCAGTAAATTATACTTGCATTACATCTGAACTATGCTCGCGCCAAGCTCTCTGCGCCCCAGAGTGCGGTAACGCTCATCCTCATGCCACGCGGCTAGCTGCTTTTCTAAGCTCAACGAGTGACGAGAGTGAAGTGCGTTAAAATTACCCTGACAGTCATGTATATGTAGGACAACAATACCAAGGCAGGCAATAACTCCTGCTGAGCGAATCCAGTTAAAGCCTCCTCAAAGCCGCGCACATACACGAGGCTGAGTTTCGATACTCCCAGCTGCGAGGGGATCCTCAAATTGGCTTCATGGTTTTGCAAAACTAAACAATGTCGTACTCGGAGCTTTCAGGTAGCAAACTTTGTTCTAAATGGGCCTCCCGGTCAGTAGCGTGCACGTGGTTGCTCCCGAGAGCCCGGTGTGAAGTTCACGTTGGTGATAGTCAGCTGCATGAAACTCACTATAAATTAGAAAAATGTGGGCCTCTTCGCACACCTCAGCACTGAAAGTGTGTGCCCTGCAGTGTAGTACATAAATATCCCCGAAAACATGAAGTCAAGTACGCACGAACGGGTTATAGCTATGAAACACGAGCGAACAGCCCGGCGAACCATATCGAAGCTATCGTGCATACCTAGAGACGACGACACTGTCAAGAGCTCACCTGTGAAAGTCCAGCGGGAATCGGTGTAGCTTGACACCAGTGGTACTATCCACGCTGTTGCAGTGTACACGGAGCATCGTTTCTTCACATGCCGCAAGCTCATCTTGAAATGAAGCGCTAAGCGCTTCAAAAGAAGAGCGCGAAGCGTGAAAAGACGGAAAAAGACTTCGCACTGGCCGCACGCCGAAGGAAACGACAAAACCGAGAAAACTGCCGCAGCGGTGCAGCGGGGTGCAAATCTTACCGAACGGTGACAAAGAAGCGACGTGCAAGGACGACGAAAACTTCGCAAAAGGAGCATTTTGAGACCGGCGAGTTAAATTTATACGCTTTACCAGGCGCGCCATTGCAGACAGCTGGCGATAAGAAATCGCTTCGTAAGCTCCCGCCACTGTGGCCGGGTTAGCCGGGTATCGAAACAAGGCCTGCAAAGACGCGCTGTAATGCACCGTACACTCATGAATAGGGGGCAGGTCAAGAGTGTTGCAAAAATACAAAATTTGCCAGGTTTTAATAAAATGACTTACCTCTTTCATAAAACAAGGTGCTAATATATTTTTTTCTTTTCTATTGGCAGATTACATTCCAATTTTGTAGTTTTATCATTTATTTATATGAGTGTTTTGCCCCCCCCCCCCCATCCTCTGGTTGTGCTGCAGTCGCGCTAAACCACTTTTCGGCCCAGCCTTCGCCACCACTATAAATCCGCCTTGCCGGATGTTTCAAGGGTGCTCGAAAATCTCGATGCAGATCGAGCTCGATGAGGATCGAAAGTGCCCGTGTGACAGGGGTATTAGATTGCGCTAGCTGTACGGAGCGACAGGCATTGTAATGTTGCCTTTTATAAACAAGGTACAAAGCACAAACGTTTTTGGAACGTTGTTCGCAGTAACACCAGTAGTAACACTTCTGCGCGCTCACTGGGACAGGGATGTTGCCGCACTCCAAATGTCCAAATGTCCAACGCCAGACGACCGACCGAGACACAGCCACGATCTACAGCGTGGCCAAGATCTCCAAGTCACTGCTATTCTCACATGAATTATGAATCTAGCTATTGCGTGTTCTGCTCTCTAGCTTGCACGCGCCAGCAGCACACAACGCACTGCAAGTGCTGGGGTGTCTGCACGCAGTTCTTGCAGCTTAACTCAGCTGCAGCCCGGGCTGCAGTTGAGTTCACCAGCCAAGAACGTAAACATGAAGGGACAGTGCAGTACCAACAGAAACCGCACTGTATTGGCTGCCGAAAGCGCCTCGCTTGAAGGAAGAACTTTGACTGTTCTCCACGCCCTTTACTTCTTTACCTTTTCAATACCCTCATCTCTCTTCCCCAATGCACAGTAGACAACCGGGACACCCTTCTGGTTAACATTCCTGCCTTTCCTCTTCCTCTTTATTCCTTTCTCTATGGCACTACGTCTAAATCGGATAACTCACGCGAATTTTCCTTGTCCTCGTCGGGATCATGCGTTCTCGCCTCTATGGCAGCAGTTGTCGTCTTCGTGCTTAACACCGGGGCACGGAATACCACTTCATTTCTTGTCCTTCCACGAACAGGGACAACGATGCGAGAACGCTGCGCAGCCCTCTTCCTCCCGCCTCCTGCAACCCGTGGAGCGGCCATTCTGTGTGAAATCTCTGGTCAGCCGACAGCATGTGGAGTCGCCACCAGGCTGCTTGACGTGGCATCGTCCTCGGGGGTGATGTCGTGGGTAGCGAGTGGCCCGTGGACCACAAGGAGGCCCAGTCCCAGGAGAACGTCAGCGACCGCAATGCCGAGCACAAAACTGAGGCACTCGGAGCTCCTCGTTCTTGGTGGCTCAGGTTCTATCAAAGGATCGTGAAGGGGGCCCATAGAACCATCGTAGTAGAAAATGGGATAGCACTGCTCTGGCGCCTGAGCTGCCCTCCATGCTGCCTCAGCCTGGAAACTTGCGTCTTGCTGTGGGCCAGGAGACGTCGGGGCGGGCGGACAGCTCTCCTGTTGTAGCTGGGCCGGCGGCGAAACTACGCCAGGACTGTCGGCTTCTTGGCGTCCCTAGGGGCTTTCCAGGGCGGACTGCATTCTCGTCAAACGGCAAGGGTAAGTGTGGGGTGTGAGGAAAGCCGAGTCGCTGCCGCATCGGTGTGCACTTCTTCGTCCTCTGTAGTGAGTAGCACTTGGAACAAAAGCTGTTATGCGTGTAGACTTTCTTCTTTTCTTTAATTGCCGCGTGATGGCGCCCCCTGCAATCACTAGAAAATTGACAAGCAAATATCTGGACAGCAGTAAGGGGGCAAATCAGCAATTATCGGTTAAGAAAAGGTTAAAGGAACAGAGAGAGCTTTGTGGAAAACAGGGATGCTGACGAAATCGGCACTAGAAACATACCGGACCTTTAAACAGGAAATTGTCAAAGAAAATATCTATGATAATTGTAGGGGAAGTTCTTTGTTGTTTGAGGCCAGGACTGGAGTTTTGCGGACTAAGAAGTATAGAGTCAGGTACCAGGAGATAGACACTTTGTGCATTGCGTGCGGAGAGGAGGAGGAAACGGCTGAACACTTGATACTTTTTTGTAAAGGGCTTCACCCTACAGTGGAAGGCAACGGGGCTGACTTACCCAAGGCATTGGGGTTTAGGATAGTGAAGGGAAAGTGGATTTTAAGAGGTTAGAAGTAACCAAGCGAAGGTTATCTGATTGGTGGCTAAAAGCAAGACAGGAGTAAAATTTTACAAGACATGGCTAGGTGGCTTGAGCCACCGCCCGATGTAAAGGGTTGAGCCGTATCCATCCATCCATCCATCCATCCAATGTGAAGTAGTGAGGACATGACTATTAAGGGAGTGTGGAACTGTGGGCGAGCGCGGGAAACAGCATCGTGCAAGTGCGTGTCAGTGCGGCGGACGCTCGTGTGAGTTTGTGCGGGACAATCAGTTCTTTTCGATTGCACCCGAGTGCCTTGCATTAAAGACATTTTTATTGTATTAACGTGGTTCAGGACCTGTAAAGTGACAATGTATAACATGCGGGTGCATGATTCCATTCTATCACAGTACAGTTCTACAGATGATGATGATGGCGATGATGCCCGGCGCCGTGCCCTTCTAGCCGACATCGGCTACGACTATAAAGATAATGATGAACTGTGGTGGTGCTATGGTCGCTGCACCCTTGGTAATGGGCGGGCACAGACGGCCTGGGCGTTATTCGGAACAAGTTAGAAGGAAGTAGACAAAAGAGAAAGTGTAGAACATATAAGGAGGAGAAAGGGATGTAACTGAGGAGGGTGATAGTTTGGGCTAGTGGTGATTCACATTAGTTTCCGTAGAGCAAACCAACAAAGGGACAAGAAACAAGAGTTAACTTGCACTAAACACTTCATTTGGCGTTCACAGGGATTATTAGGTAGAAACCAGTGCGATATGAGAAACACGTACATGAAACATTATCAGCGGGCAGTGTGAAATTTTATTAAATACATCTCAAAATAAAAACAAAACGAATTGCAAAGAAAAGAAAACCTATAAACTGGCATGCCTGTTTTCTGGTATGCTTGGATGGAGGGTAGTGTGCGAACTTCTGAAACGTGCATGCCAGTTTTTAGGTTTTATTTGGGTTCCGATTTTTTTTAGTTTTGTTTTTGATTTTGAGATGTCTGTTGTCAAATTTCACACTGTTAGCCTGACACCTTTCATGTGTTTCCACTCTAGCACCTGGTTTGTATTCTTATAAACCCCTTGAGTCCCAAATAAACCGTTCAGTGGAAGTAGTTAGCGCTTGTGCCTTGTCCCTTCGTTGCTTTGCGCTATGGAACGTCATTGGAAAGAGCTGAGAACCCGAGGTTCAGAACCCGGAGTTTGTTCCTGTGTTGGCGCCTGTATGTCGTCTGTGTTTAGCCGGCGCAATTCTCAGCTCCTGGGGCAGCGTGGTGATTTCTCTCGCTTGCATGGAGAGAGGTATGCACTGGAGAGAGAGTAAACTTTACTGAGAAACTGGTCTTGAGAGTTGCTTGACGATCTCATGGGTGGCGTCCTCATTCCAAAAGTACAGCTGTCCGAGCTGCTTCACGAACCTGGTCGATGAGCTTTAGCTCATCGTACAAGGTTACGCTCGTCAGCTGAGGCCCAAACCAGTCGCAACTGTACTCCGTCGTTTCCTGTTCCGCCTACAATTCCTGCACTCTCAGGCCGAGTTGATCCGTGCAACTGACAGCGAGTAGAATTTTTGTTTTGTTAGAAAGAATAAGTGCTCATTTGAAAGCGTTGAATTACAATCGGTTTTTCGGCGCAATAGATTACCGCTTGTTTTCTCATGGAAATAATTTTCTGGCTTGTATTTTTTTACTCCAAGAATTAGCAGTAAGCAACTGTATTAACGTCTTCAATGGATGCTTATTACCTTTAAAAATTAATTTAGAGACGCTGTAGAACCTTTTCTAAGGTTTTCAGACGAGCCGGGAGGCCAAACGGGATGTTAGAGTATAGCAGCGTTGAGCGAACGGAGCTATGCCTTGGCACTCCAGTAAAAGCTTTGGTACATAATAGAAACATTTACCATACCGTGCCCAGTGTTACCGTTACCTTTATCGGAGTACCGAGGGCCCCGCCCACCGCCGGCGAGCAAGCATTGATTGATCCCAATGCTGCCGTCTGGTGCCGTCAAGGCTATTTGCGCAAGCGCTTTGGCTGCGCGCGGGCTCCCGGTACTCTGGTACCGGTACCGGTAAAACGTAAAACGATACAAGGTATGCTAAATGTGTCTTTTCAATAAAACGTACGTTTCTAGTTCGCAGCGCTTAATTGGCTTGGGATTAGCAAAAAAAAAAAGAAAGCGTCACACGCCACTGCTTCAGGAACAGTTGTTAACACATGAGATAAACATCAACATCGTTAAAATTTCGGTCCATTCCGCGTTGAAATACGTATCATTTGAAACGAAAGTGTCGAGAACGAGCGCGTTACCGCTAAATGTACAGCTGCGGCACCTAGCGGATAAGCCCTCTGCTATGAGGACTGCACATGGCGTGCCGAATGGTGCTGGAAGGGTATGACATGTGAGAAAGTTACGGGGCTCCAGCCATTCGAAATGGTACGCGTATCAACGCTTTGTCTCTTCCAGGCACCACTAAGGACGCAAGTGGACGAGCCATGCGCTGTCTTGGACTCGTGGTCGCAAAACTCCGGGCTGCGCACTGATGAAATTTGGCCAACGCTCGCTTCATGAACGGTTTCGTTCTTCTATAGACCGTTTACAGCGCGTAATTCTTCCGTTTAAGACCGGATGGCGGAACAGGCTTGCTCGGAACACGGCGCCATTACATTCCTCGTAAGTCGCCGGCGTCTACGCCTTGGCGCAGCAGCAGAAATATCGCGGGTTGCGGCAGAATGTGTTCTTTCTACGAAGACGTAGACAGGCAGAGGAAATACGTACTGTTTTAAGGTTTGCATTAATTTTGACAGAAAGTTAAAGGTGCGAAATGCGATCGTTTGCGAGCTTCATGGAATCGAACTGCACAACGACGTACTACCCCCTGTTCGCGCCCGTTCGCCATGCACCCTTTCCGAACGGGCGAAGGCAACAAACGCGTTTGCTCAGCGCCAGATAGCCAATATAGAAAGAAAGGTTTTGATCT
Source organism: Amblyomma americanum (assembly GCF_052857255.1). Classification (NCBI taxonomy): domain Eukaryota; kingdom Metazoa; phylum Arthropoda; class Arachnida; order Ixodida; family Ixodidae; genus Amblyomma; species Amblyomma americanum. The sequence goes on from NC_135497.1 coordinate 346,798,812, forward strand.
TGGAAAATTTGCGAGGGTTCGCGAACACCTGTTCCGCCTCCGAAACTGTCACTTCATGCTTTCACTTGCTTTGCATTTGCGTCTGCGCGTGTAGCGAGACACCATTGCTCGTAAGTTAAGGTGCGCGGCCATTAGTAACAGGAGCGTCCGAGGCCGAATTATGAACATAAAATGACGACATACGCCCCTGAATACCGCTACAGTAGATTGAGCAGTGCACAGCGGTGCGAACGGACAACGCTTACCGTCAGACCGTGTATGACATGCCGCCGTGGTGCTACTGTTGAACTTCGCTCCAAGCAGCACAGTTTTCGCGGACCATATTCAGAATTAAGCATTTGCGTTACGGCTGCTGTGCTGGGTGGTTGTCACTTCCTCGCGGTCCATGTGAGACAGTCACTAAAAGTCACTCGACAGGCCAGCGCTCAGAGTGAAGCTGATTACTTACCACCAATGATACCTCCAGCATTTTTATGTCCGCTTATCGAGCGTGGAGCGTAGCACTATTTTATATGTGAGGCTGACGTAATTGTGAACTTCGTAGAGTATGAACGCGTTGCCATGCTTGCGTTACACTAATTGTATCGCGGAATCTTTCGAAACGATTCCACGTTAGCTCTTGAAGGCTCCTTGGTGCATGGTACTGCTACCGCGGTAGTACGTTTTTATCTCTGTTTATCTTTGCCTGCTTTGTGTGTTAGCCATCTAGTAGAAAATATTTTACGTTTCCTAAGCACCATTAACAGGTTGTCATCAAATGCGCACGCTGTTCATGGGAGCGGTATAGAGTGGTGTTTGCATGAATGTACACAATACGACGAAAACCTGCGCTGCCGCAGGGGCACTGAACCTTGCCGTTTTAGATGACAACAACAAAAAGACATTCAGCGAAGCCTTCAGCGGATGCAAAGACAGGCATTGAGGCGATCGATCCATTGGCTGGAAGAGGGTGAGCTGAGCGGCTCTCCGCTACATGTAGCACGATCACGTTTTCTCGCCTGAAGGGATGAAACTGGGGCTACCACATGCCCTTGAAGCTTTGGCCATACCATAGGGTTGTCATCCCAGTGCTTTACAACCGTATCGGCCGAAACATTGGCTGTCGCAACCGAACCACCAGACGCAGCAGCCGTCGCGACGAGGCGCGCGCCGAGCACTCAGGAGGCGTGTAATGGCGGCGTGACCACGTGATCAAAGGTGGCAGCCCCCATGATACGGTTCTGCAAAACGTCTATAACACAATGACTACCCACTTTGAGCGCACTCTTTGCGCCTTCTTAGTTTTCAGCTAAAAGCACCAGTAGCTGATATTTCAGCTGCTCTCGAATCCTACTTTCATGTGTTTGAGACCTTGTCTGAAACGATGACAGTGCGCGAGTTGTGGAAGGTAATCAAAGCAAAAGTTTTCAAACTACGGGAAATGTATGTTTCTAGTTGGCTCTTGACGTCGCGCTGAAGCAAAGGAAAACCACGGTTTAACAAAACTCTGCGCAGGCTCACAGATAAAGGGTAGGCTGCATACAGGGCATATAAAAACGATCCTTCTGCGCATAAGAAAGAAAAATGGAAATGTGCAACAAAAGCAGTAAATGCGGTGGTCAAACAACCAAAAGACTATTTTTCTTATTTTCTTTTGTGTATAATAGAACGTGTAAATAATTTTGGCAATTTATGAAAATAAACGGCAAGGATCAGATATCGATTACATCTCATGAACATAAAGGTGCGTATACGCCGAAAGTCTTGATAAAGCTTTGTGATTCAATGATTTTTTTTCGTCTGTATTTTCTGTCATTCAGAGCACTTCTAAAATCGATCTCAATTTTTGTTTAGCTAATATCGATCATATGCACTGTGGACATTTTAACCAAATGGGAATGGAATTGTTGCTCAAAGGCCTGAATGTTCGCAGCGTGGTTCTGATGATCTACCAACAGCTCTTGTCATTTTATATGCATATGAGTTTTCTATATATTGACGCGAAAGCCTTTAATGGCTCATGCTCGCGTCCGTACGTCCGTCCGTCTGCTACGCACTTTTACTCGATAAGAAAAAAGTCTTTGTGCGCGATCGGATCCGAACCACCATCCTTCCGTTCTGCTGCCGAGCATGCTAACACTACGCTACTTCCTGCCGACGCATAAGCATTTCTCCTTGTCTAGGACGCTGGACAATACTTGCAGAAAGGCGTCGAATCAGACGGATGCCTCCTGAACACCCTGCAGTGTCTCCTGTGTTTGATTCACAAAAAATTGTGTACTCATTTAACATTTAACCACACATCAGTGACGCAAGCACCAACACTGCGCTATAGGCCTTCGCCTCACCGCACTTTAGGTCAACAAAGTGCCGCCCTGATTTTTATGCAAACAATTTATGTAAAATTTTTGGATGAATGTGAAATGCCTTCTGACTAGAAATTAGCCACTGTAGTGCCTTTGTACAAATATGACCCTCGGAGTGTCCCTTCTAAGTATCATCCTATAACTTTGAAAATATTGGTTACAAAGTTTTAGAGCCTGTGTTTTCCACTAGTATTGTTAACCACATGAATATGCAGTTCCTAATAATTAAATAGCAACCTAGTTGTCGCAAAGGCTTCTGTTGTTAATTTTCGACGTGACAAGTGCACGTTATCAAGGGTAGTCTATAGATCGCGTCATCTTTGATTTTTAGAATACACTTGAGTTTGCTCCCTATTATCTTTTCCTGCTGAAATTGTTTTGGTATAGCACTGACAAGAAAATTATTCATTGGATAAAGCATTACTTGAATTTCAGAAATCAAAGGGTAGCAATAAATGGCAAGTTGTCAAGCGAACGTATTGCATAATCTAGTGTACCTCAAGAATCAGAGCTCGCAGCTTTGCTTTTTTATTTTTCTGAATCACATTTCCTCTGGCATTGCTTCCAATATTCGTCTGCTTGCATATGATTGTGTATTGTAGAGGGTCATTGACTTTCCGAATGACTGCGTTGTGTTACAAGATGACTTGAGTAGGATTGCCGAATGGTGCATGAAATGTGGGATGTGTGTTAACTGAAAAAATCCGTACACATGCGCGTTATAAAGACGAAAAACCACATAATTTCTTTATGAAATTTAATGATAACAACTGTCTTCAGTATGAAAGTAATTACTATGGGGTATTGTATCCTCTTATCTAAGTTGGCGACGTCATGTCGACTATGTACTTATTAAGGCGTGTCTTGGAATATATGTAACCTCTTATCTAAGTTGGCGACATCATGTCGACAATGTGACTATTAAGGCGTGTCTTGGCTTATATATATCGTCTTAACTAAGTTGGCCACGTCATGTCGACTATGTAACCAATAAGGCGTGTCTTGGCGTATATGTACCCTCTTATCTAAAAATTTACATCTTTGGTTACAGGTGCGAAAACAGACACAACACAAGGTAGAAAGACGGGACGGAGCGCCACTCAGAACTGATTTATTTGAAGGCAACACGGACAAATATATACCATCTTACATGCAAGGAATACTATCATGTTCAAAATTGAAGTGATAGCGAACGAGTGAAAAAGTTGTTCTCAGGCTCATAAAAACAATGGACGTGTCGCGACGCACATGCTTCCTTTCTTTGCAATGTAAAAAGCTTCCATTAATTTTCTGGCTTTTTTATCTTCGCTTTTTGATAGAATTCGAGCACCAGAAAAACATGGCTCACAAGCGCGTGACGGGAAGGACCTTATATGCTTAGGCATATTTGGGCCATCTTTATCTTGATCAACGTTTCTTTCGTGTTCCCTGATTCGCTCGTTAACGCAGCGCCCTGTTTGCCCTATATAGGAACGGCCGCACGAGACGGGAATTTAATAGACAACACCTTGGGCGCATTTTATGAACGATCGCCCATGTTTGGTACCACACCTCTTTCTTCTTTTCGTTCTCTTTCAATACGAGAGCAAAATATTCCGAGCTTTTCTGGGGCTGAAAAGCCAAGCGGAACACCATGCCTGCTCGCAACTTTTTCAAGTTGTGGGCTAACTTGTGTACGTAGGGCACCACCTCATCATATCTAAGTTGGCGACGTAATGTCGACTAAGTAACTACCACATTTGTCCGGAAAGTTTCGAGACTGATTTATTTTCGTCTCTAGAAATAATTCCCGAAAACAAATATTCATGCGTATGTGTAGCACCATTTTTTCTCGCTAACTTGAGCTATTTTTGTTAATTGCTGTGGCAGCCGGTAGATGGCACTAAATGTAAAAGAATACGTTGTCAATAGTCGTCTGCGCATTCTACTGTGAGTGAATGTGGAGAGATGGACATCCACTTCGAACAGCGTGTAAACATAAAATTCTGTGTGAAGCTTGGCAAGCCAGCCACACATACGTATAAGTTCCTTCGTGACGCTTACAGCAACGAGACATTATCGTGGGCGCGAGTTTTCAAGTGGCACAAGAGGTTCGCTTCAGAGAGAACGTCGGTGGAAGACGACACAAGGCAGGGGCGCTCTTAAACCTCACGGAAAGGAAACAACGTGGCTCGGATCAGAGAAATCGTACAGTAAGACTGCACCGTTACAGTCTGCATTGTATCACATGCTCTCGATATTAGTGAGACAACATGCCACCAAATTTTGCGTGAGAACTTGGGAAAATGAAAGCTGAATTCGAGACTTGTGCCGCTCTCCCTCACACAGGACCAGAAGGACACGCGGGCATCAGTGACCGTTGATTTGCTCTCCGAGGCAGAGAAGAATGCTGCATCGTCGACAGCATTATTGACGAAGAAGAAACATGGTGTTTTCAATACGATCCTCAAACAAAGAGGCAGAGCGCCGAATGGCGGCCCACAAGCTCTAAGGCGTCGAGAAAGGTGCGGAGACAGAAGACCAAAACAAAGACGATGCTGATAGTTTTCTTTTTCGATGCCATAGGTGTCATGCAGCATGAGTTCGTCCCACAAGGGCAGACGGTGAATCAGGAGATTTACATCCGCGTGCTCCAACACATGCGTGATGCATTGCGACGACGTAGCCCTGACTTATGGGAATGCAGACAATGAGCCTTCTCCACGATAACGGAAGGCCGCACACTGCTTTCAGCGTGGCAAAATTTCTCGCCAAGTACAGCATTACTGTACTTACCCATCTGCCATACACGCCTAACCTCTCCCCATGCAAATTTTTTCTGTTTTCTCGTACGAAGAGAGCCCTAAAAGGTCGGTGAATGGGGAGCGTGGAGGCCATTCAAGACGCGACGACAAAGGAGCTGACAGCCCTGCCAAAAGGAGCGTTTTCCAACTGTTTCCATGACATCAAGAAGCGTAGGAAGCTGTGCGTAGACTGCAAGGGAGACTATTTCGGAGGGGTGTTGCACAAATGATTTCAATGTTTAACGCATTTTTTTTAATAGACTCCAGTCTAGGAAATTTACGGACAAAAGTTGTATTAAGGCGTGTCTTGGCGTATATATAACCTCTTACCTAAGTTGGCGACGTCATGTCGACTATGTAACTATTAAAGCGTGTCTAGGCATATATATAACCTCTTATCTAAGTTGAGGACATCATGCCGATATGTAACTATTAAGGCGTGTCTTGGCCTAAATATAACCTCTCATCTAAGTTGGCTAAGTCATATCGGCTATGTAACTATCATGGCGTGTCGCGTTCTGGGTTTTAAAGGCGTAACACGAAACATTTTCCTTCAGATGTAAAATGGGTACTTTTTGAGTGTAACGTTCGTTCAATTTTGGAGAATCATCGCTCAGTATGGGGATGCTTGATATAAAAAGATATAAATAAACTAGAGAGGGTACAAACTTTGGTTGTTCTCTATGTCTTCAATAAATTATAAGGAATTTCAGCGTTTCATGCGCAAGAAACTCTCTGGGATGGCAGTCACTAGAACAGCACAGACATTCTCTGAGAATAAACTTTCTTTATAGCAATTATCCTTGTGACACTGGTAGAAACCGTGACCTGAATATTCATGCACCACCCTTTGATTCCCTACGGCGTGGTCATCTTTTAAAATAAAGGAAATTGCCTGAACTGACAAATGACACGTACACGTATTCTTTTTTCCCAAGGTGTATAAAAAATTGGAATAGGCTCTCTGAAGAGGTAGCGTCGATTATGTCAAATGATTTATTCGCTTCATCTTTGTTAATCCCTTCTTCATGGTTTATAGTGATTACCTGTCACGATGCATTGTCTGTACAATAACTTTGTGGGCTGTTTTCATATATGTTCTTCTCCGCCACTGTAATGTCATTCTTGTGGCTGGGCGTATTTGAATGACTAAATAAATAAATTATAAAGCTCTTCGCCTCAGGACTGCAAAGTAAAAAAAAAAGAAATTCCTATTCCCACCACTTAGGTAAAAAAAAGGAGGGTGCGATCAAGAGTGAGTTGGTGTTTGATTTGATGGGAATAACTTACCATAAAAGGAAAAACAACTGAAACGACAGACACAGGACAAGATGGCACTAACAACTAAGATTTATCCTGGTACGATTGCACATAAATACATTTAATGCCCATGCTCAAAACAATCAATTAATTTCCACCGGCTGTGTCGCACGCTCCATCACTTCTTGATTAGTTAAAACTCCTTACGTGATAACAACACCGAGAGTGTGCTCACGCACTCGTCTTCACCGGCCTCCCATATCTCAAATGCTTCTTTTATTTATCTTTCTTTCTTGTCCCATGCACGACCTAGAATTTTTGTCCGTTCAAAGCAAGGTGAACACTCCTGCGAACTTGGGGCAAGGTTTCCAGGATTCGTTATTTTTTTAAGCTGGTGTTTAACGTGATGTTAAGACATCTGCCTGATTGACCTATGTAACTCATGCCGCATGACAAGGGAGTTTAATAGAGTATACGTGTAACACATTCTATGAACTTTTCTTGGTGTGCGATACCGCATTTCTTCGCAACTTCTTTCCTTACTTTATTAATTTCATGACAAAGGCTCACTAATTCCTAGGGTGCGGTAAACACCAGGTGAACATCATGTCTGTTTCCGACTTTCTTTAAGGCGTGTGAAACATTATGGAAGTACATATTGAATGACGACCACGCCAGTATCCTGCTCTGCATACTTTTTTTTGCGGTATTTAACTATCCAGTAGCTTCCGTAGATTCTTTTCAGCCACAAATGTTGTATGAGCGTCAGGGTTCCCACTAATCCTAAGCATGTCAACTTACCTCTTTATGCTCTACCTGCTGAGAACACGATTTCTTAAGACACTGCGCCAAACTGCTGCTTGCTACACTCCTTTTCACCAATTTAGAGTGCTCAGAATGATAAATTAATTAAGAAGGTTTTTCTCGTTTTTCTTCATTTACGTCCAACACGTATGCTTCCCACCTCCTTTTATCTCTATATCAAGATTCAAATCGCAGAGTTCTGTGGCAGCTCGAACGTGAATTCAATCCCGGTGAAAACCTCTAGGAAAACATCTAAAATACTGCTTACTGCCAATCGGTTCGCAATCGCAAAAGTTGGCGATTGACATGAAATTTAATTTCGCCTTGTTTTTGAATCTCTCTTCTTTCAAAATCAGTTCTCCACCGCCCGATTATTCAATTCAATTCAATTCATTTATTTCACCACATATATACATGGTTAGAGCTCTTGGGCAAAAAGCTGCTCGGGGCAGATTGACGAGGCCCAAGAGATCATAACAAGGTAGAACAGTGCAGATACATGATTGCAATATAACAACAAGACAATATTATATTCAATGTTATATACAAGGAAAACACGGGTAGTGTATACAATACAAAAACTGACTGTATAGAACTGAACATATTATATGCTATAAGACCAACTATCGTAGACGACGTAATCATGCAATGGAAGTCAGTATTTGATACAGAAACACAATGCGATCAAAAGCTGGAAAGACATTTAGGTTTTAACAGTGCATTTAGAAACTGTTCCCGCAAGGTGTTACCTGTGGGCTTAGCGTTAAATTTAAACTTGTTTAACAGTGTGGGGACGTTATGTTTCAATGGCTGGTACTTATAATTTGTTCGGAAACGGGGAACGTGCCAGTTTTCGGTGTTTCGTGTGCATACGACTGGTTCGTGTGGTTGTAGTGAAGCAGCGGCAATTAAAAGGTCACGAAATGAATTAGTCACAGAGAAGTATGTACGGAAAATTCGGAAATCGTATAATGAAAAGACAGGAATGACCTATAGATTGCGAAACGCGGGCCGGTATCTGCTAAGCGTTCATGATTCCCGATGAATCGTATAATTTTTTTTTGGATTGTAAAATTTTTTGTTTATTTGTGTTGGTTGTGGTGCTCCAGACAAGATTACAATAGTTGATAAGTGAAGCAAATAAGGCATGGTATATTTGGAGCTTAACGCTTGTTGGAAGGAAAGTGCGACAAAGCGAGACCACTCCAGCTACAGCAGAGATTTCTTTACATATATTAGCAACATTCAAATCCGAGCTTAATGTGCTGTTTAATGTAACTCCAAGTATTTTAAGTGATTCTACGATATCAATATTCTTTGCTTCATAGGTTATGACATGATTTAATTTAAACGTCTTAGTTTTCGCTCTGAATACCATTATATTAGTTTTTCTTGGATTTATTTTCAGTCCATTGGATTGTGACCAGGAGGATAAGTTAATGAGAAAGTCTTCCCATTGCCTAATTAACACGTCTGTATCCAGACCAGCCGTAAGTATAGAACATCCATCGGTGTATATCACAAATATTGCTGACCTACTGATGAGGACAATGTCATTAATAAAAGTATTAAATAAGAGAGGTCTTCAGAGGCTTCCTTGTGGTACACCCTTACTAACTGGCAGAAAACTTGATTGGTGTTTCCCCATATATTCCATTTGTGTTCTGTTTCATTTGTTCATTAGTTCAAGAGGTGTTCCGCGAATTGTATACCGGGATAGTTTAGTTATGACGATGTTTTTGTTTAGGCAGTCAAATGCTTTTGTGAAATCTACAAAAAATCCAAGGGTAAAGTAATTTTTCTCAATATTTTCCAGAACAAATTCTATAATTGTCAGTACCACAGTTTCGGTAGATCTTACAGCTCTAAAGCTATGTAATTCTTTGTAGAAAATATTTCTGGCTGCAAAATAATTTAAAAGACAAGCGAACAAAATTTTTTCTTCTCCTTTCGAAAAACCGAAATAATACTTATTGATCTGTAATTAGTTGGGGTGTCACAACCTTTGTATATGACAGAAACTCTGGATCGCTTCATTTCATCGGGAAAAATTCCAGTTTCAAAAATTAAATTAAAAATATGCACAAGTACAGACAGAAGCAAATCCTAAACGTATTTTATGGGCTTGATTTGTAAGTTATCGCAGTCTAAAGCAGGACAGTTATTTAGCTGACTGAATGCTGTGTACACTTCCGCTAAGTCAGTTGGTTCGAGGAAAAAGCTGTCAATAGTGTTGAAGGCTATATCCTGTTTCTGTGTCGCGGGGGGTATTGTATGACCTATACATATGAAGTGTTGGTTAAAGTAATCAGCGAGCGACTGGTCAGTGTATTCTTGCCCGTCAACAACGATGCTATCAAAGTTTGAGCGTGAACCATTTCGGCCCACGACATTGTTTATGACTTTCCAGGCAACGTTACGGTGTTTGCTTAAAACATTAGAGAATAGCTGGTGATAATACGCGAACTTAGCCCACCCAAGGTTAGCATTGAGTTTATTTTTGAATTTCTTGAAATTTTGGAGTGATTATGCAGTGTGCGTGCACAAAAAAGCGTGGTATAGAGTGTTTTTATGCGTTATCGTTCGCGCGTGATATCTCGTCAGCCACGGGTTTTTATTTTCTTCGACGGTTTACAAGCTTTAAAGGGAAAGTGCTTTGAGTACATACGTGCAAACAAACGTTTTGATAAAAACCGAATATGCCTCTGCCGCGTTTGTTTTTTCGAGTACAAAAGACCAATCACAAGAATTTATCTCACTTCTAAACGATTTCATTGCATCGGGTGTTATACACTGAAAAGAGAGCACTTCCGCAGATGAATATTTTTTGGCGTTTGTGTGGCTGGAATAAGACATGAATACAGGACAATGATCACTCACATTGGAGGAGACTGTGCTGGCATACTGAACGGTTGTTTCGATGTTCGTGATAATTAGATCTAGTGCAGACGCGGTTGAGAGTGTGATACGCGTGGCCGTAGAAATTATGTTCATGAAACCAGTCCAAGACGGCCTGGAAGAAAGCAGAGTAACAAGTCTACAGCTGAGTTGCTCTCTACTAGAACATCTATGTTAAAATCTCCGGAACATATAAGTTGTAATTTCATTGCTGAGACATATTTCAAAAACTCTTCAAAGAAGTTCAGAAAGCAGAGCATATTGCCGCTGGGTGGGCGGTGCACAACTGCTAATATTTCATTGTTGTGGCGTATTGATAAAATTTCATTCCCCACAGTATGTTTGCTACATTCCGGCATAAGTTCATATATGTTTTCAGAGTTTTCAGTGTAAATGGGAATACCGCCACCTCTACGCCCAGGTTGATTTAGAAAAAGCCCTTGTATCCGTCGATGTTGTATGTGCTACATCCTTCGTAATACCAAGTTTCAGTGAACATTATAGTATTGAATTTGAAATAAAGCTGGCTTAAAAGATTACTGATGGCAACTTTTTATTAGTTGCTGATTGGGTGTTAATATGAAGGAGAGAAAGGCTCTGTGAGGAAAGGGTTGGAACTGATTTGGGTAGGGAAAAGGCTTAATACTCCATACAGTTCGTCTACTATTTTACTTCTGAGCTACTTCTGTGCGAGTTATCAGTGTAAGGTCGCGTTCTCCTGCTATCTGTATGATCCTTAATTTTTCTGTCTGCCTTGCGTAGATTTTTTCATTGAATGACCAAATCGATTTCCACTTATGCTCAGTTTTCCTTTTGCTTGCCATCCCAAGCAATTTCTTGAGTGTCAGACACAGATGCTCATTCACATACACTGGCCTGGAACCGAAACTGGATCCAAAGTCGCCATATCCCAAGTCAGCGTAAGCAAGCCTGGCTTTTTTGGCCTTTCGGAGAGTTGCATCGTGCTTCGCCCGCGATTTAAACTGAACGATGATGTTGGTTTCATTTTTGTTTGAGTTAGCACTCGGTGGGAAGCCTCGACATCATCTGGAGTGATGGGAAGTTCAATGGCATCACCTATTTTGGAGACTGTGTCTAGAACGTCTTCATATTGCTTTACTTCGATGCCTTTGATCTCAACGTTTCCATTCCTTGTGTATTGCTCCAAGCCAACGATTCTCTTGTCGCGTTCATCTGCGTTCCTCTCGAGTTCCTCTCATTTTGCTCGAAGTTTTTGATTTTCTGTTTCCAGTGCTCTGTTTTTAGCAATTTCTGCATCTAACTACGCTTTCAGTTGTTCAATGGTGGTATCCATATATTCCATACTCTGGGCCGTGGTTCTTTGCTCGTTCCGTGTTTCGCGCATTTCCATACGAAGGTCGCGGTCAGACGCTTCGCGTGACAATTTTATTTCTTGGCGGAGCTCATCTTTGAGCTTTTGAAAATCTGCCCTTATTTCTTCTTTAAGCTTAACCAAGTTCTAATCTATTTCGTCGTGACCCACGCAACAAAGAAACAGACACACACACCAACAAAAAGATTTTGGAAGGTAAAAACCAGCACTTGCCTGCAGCGACAAGACAACAGTCGACTACAAGTGCACACAGGGTACTAACCTGCGACAAGAGCAGAAAGACGTTCAGGCGTTGCTTCCGCGCGTTGTCGCTGCTACCAATTGTGTTCGGCACGCGGATGAACTATTCTTATATATGTCCGTTTCTTGACGAACGCAGCAGTTGCCGATGCCGCAGGGGCCGATGGTTACGCCACCAAGTGATCAGCTGATGTCAGATTAGCCTATGCCGCTTGTGCTCCGTACGGTGTGCTGTCAAGTCACCACGGTATGCACATGCGCTGATACACACTAAACACAAATCAACCCAGATGGTTGTTTTCGGCTTGTCCTCTAGCGGCCTGCCTAATCGAGGTTCGAAATATACCGTTAGATTTCAAGTAGATTTCCACACCAAAAAATACGGAGCACTTCCGGTTAGCAATGGGAGGTTTCAACCGCGGCGATACGCTGAGCGGTGGCTGCGGCGTCGTGTATATTGCCACAATACCAAGCAATCCAGTGGCGCCATACCGCTGCCGAACTGTTTTGGATTGGACTTGCCATGTCTTGTGCACTCGAGGGGCTAGGGGATTCGTCTTCTTCTTCGCTCGAGCTCCCTGCTGTCTGGCACTCCCAGCACGCCTAATTAAACATGGTTTGAGTGCTTCGCCCGTTTGTCGGTGACAATATGCTGGCGCCAAGACTACGCTCATAAAGCACCGCATTATAGTTGACGCAAACCAGCGACCGTTATGCCAGCCGCCTTTTCGAATCTCTTCGAAGGAACGGGATGCCATTCGCCGCCAAGTTCAAGAAATGCTCCAAGACGACGTGATACAACCGTCGACGAGCCCGTGGGCATCGCCTGTTGTTCTAGTGGCGAAGAAAGATGGAACCCTACGGTTCTGTGTTGATTACAGGCGTCTAAACAAAGTCAGCTAAAAAGACGTTTATCCTCTGCCACGCATTGATGAATCTCTGGACCGGTTACGCCACGCCACGTACTTCTCGTCACTAGATTTACGCAGTGACTATTGGCAAATTGAGGTGGACGAACGCGACCGGGAAAAGACCGCCTTTATTACACCGGATGGTCTGTACGAATTCCGGGTGCTTCCTTTCGGCCTGTGCTCGGCTCCTGCTACCTTTCAGCGGATGATGGACACCGTGCTTGCTGATCTAAAATGGCAGTCCTGCCTAGTGTACCTAGATGACGTAGTCATCTTCTCCGCCACGTTCGAAGAGCACCTGAGGCGCCTGCGCGCTGTGTTCGCAGCAATTCGGTCGGCCGGTCTTTCCCTCAAGCCCGAAAAGTGTCACTTCGCCTTCCAGGAGCTGAAGTTTCTCGGCCACATAGTGAGCGCTAAGGGAGTCAGCCCTGACCCCGAGAAGACAGCCGCCGTCGCTGCTTTTCCCGTGCCAACCGATAAGCGCAGTGTGCGCCGCTTTCTGGGTCTCTGCGCCTATTATCGGCGTTTTGTGCCGAATTTCTCCCAGATCGCTGAGCCCCTCACCCGCCTCACGAAGGATGCCGAACCGTTCCTCTGGGGCCTGGACAAACAACAGGCCTTCGAAGACCTCCGCACTCGTCTCCAAAGTGCGCCCATCCTTGGCCACTTCGATGAGTCAGCCGACACTGAACTGCACACCGACGCCAGCAACATCGGCCTCGGTGCGGTCCTTGTGCAGTGGCAGGATGGTATCGAACGTGTGATCGCATACGCAAGCCGCAACTTGTCACGTTAGGAGGCGAACTATTCCACTACTGAAAAAGAATGCCTGGCGATTCTGTGGGCAGTGACCAAATTTCGCCCGTATTTATACGGCCGCCCTTTTAGAGTCGTCAGTGATCACCATTCGCTTTGTTGGCTGGCGAACCTCAAAGATCCCTCGGGGCGGCTTGCACGCTGGAGCCTTCGCCTTCAAGAGTTCGATGTCACCATCGTTTATAAGTCCGGTAGGATGCACAGTGATGCCGACTGTCTGTCTCGTGCTCCTATCGAGGATAACTGAGCTGATCCCGACGATGATTCTATTTTTCTAGGCGCCATCTCCACGTCCGTCCTCACTCAACACCAAAGAGACGACAGTGAACTGCGGCCTGTCATTGAGTATCTTGAAGGAAGCGCTGCGTCGCCCCCGCGAATCTTCTCACGTGGACTGTCGTCATTCTGTTTGCGCGATGGCGTTCTGTATAAGAAAAACTACAATCCGACGGAAGCTGCCTATCTGCTCGTCGTACCTGCGGCCTTGCGCGACGAGGTCCTGCAGGCATGCCATGATGACCCATCTTCTGGTCACCTGGGTTTTTCCCGCACTTTGGCGCGGATACGCCAAAAGTACTACTGGCCCAGGGTTGCTGCAATTGTCCAGCGTTACGTCAGAACTTGCCGCCAGTGCCAACGTCGCAAGACGCCGCCGACTAAGCCAGCCGGATTACTGCAGCCTATTGATACGCCACAAGTCCCCTTCCACCAAGTCGGCATGGACTTACTCGACCCATTTCCGGAGTCCTCGCTGGGTAACCGCTACATTGTGGTCGCCACCGACAACCTCAGCCGGTACTGTGGAACTAATGTTCTCCCTCGTGGTACCGCTGACGAAATTGCGAACTTCTTCGTTCAAAATATTGTGCTTCGTCACGGTGCACCCATCATCGTTGTAACGGACAGGGGAACGGCGTTCACCTCGGCCCTTACGCCGGAAGTTGTGCGCCTGAGCGACACAAGTCACCGCAAAACAACAGCTTACCACCCTCAAACTAACGGACTCACCGAACGGCTCAACAAGACGATCGCCGACATGATTTCCATGTATGTTGATGCAGACCACCACAACTGGGACGCCATACTCCCTTACGCCACATTTGCCTACAACAGTGCTCTACAAGAAACGACACGATTCACACCATTTCTTTTAGTCGCGAAGCCACAACCATGCTGGACGCCATGTTGCTTCAGACTAGTAGTACCTTATCTGTTATGGGTGCTGCCCAATTCGTTCGTCACGCCGAGGCCGCCCGCCAACTCGCCCAACAGCGCATCCGATACCAGCAAGCCCTCAACCTCGCCGCTATAACCTCCGCCACCGAGCTGTTAATTACCAGCCCGGCGAACAAGTCAGGGTTTGGAGCCTAATCCGCATGCGTGGGCGCTCCGAAAAGCTTCTGCGCCGATATTTTGGCCCTTACGAGGTACTCCGCCAAGTCAGTGAGGTGAACTATGAAGTTCTCCCCCAGGGAACAGTTCGCTTCTCTAGACGGCCGACCCCCGAAGTCATCCATGTCGCACGGATGAAGCCTTACCACGCCCGCTAGCACTTCAGGCGTGTCTACACCAGCCGCCGGAACATTCGCCGTCCCTTGCCTTTCTGCTTCTAATTGTTGCGGCACCGAGTCGTTGCCCTTCAGAAAGGGGGAGCAATGCCACAATACCAAGCAATCCAGTGGCACCATACCGCGACCGAACTGTTTTACATGGGACTTGCCAAGCCTTGTGCACTCGAGGGGCTAGGGGATTCTTCTTCTTCCTCGCTCGAGCTCCCTGCTGTCTGGCACTCCCAGCAAGCCTAATTAAACGTGGTTTGAGTGCTTCGCCCGTTTGTCGGTGACAATATGCTGGCGCCAAGATTTCGCTACGCCTGCCTCCAGGAGGAGGAGGTTATGACAGCGGTCCGCTTTCTATACGGCACTTTCGCTCTTACAACGCTACTAGAACTGGTATATATATAGGCGGAACTGGGCTATTTCGTTATACCACAGCAATTAGGTTCGAATGCGCTCTGTAATCAAGAAAAGGGCCCTATCGAGCCTCAAAGGCGAGATATACGAACTAGCACCGTTCCGTCCATGTCGTTACGCAGTAGTAGAACAGGGCAAAAAAGCTGGATAAAAAAATGCACCGGGCCACTGTCTTCACCTCTTCCTCCTGGATACCTGCGTGGCAAGGTCGTGGCGCCTTACATACACACGACTTCGCAGCCACGTCGGCGGCGGCGGCAAGGAAACCTCTTTGATCTGACTCCGCTGTGTATACGGCACTTCTGTAAAAAATACACGAACCGTGGCTCTGGCGCTAGCCAAACGAATCTTGTTCGGGTGGTCCGCAATGGGCAAGAAAAGTGGAGTTGGGGAGATGGCGCGCAAAGAAAGCGAAAACAAGACCGTCGTAATGGATCTGCTTACCACATTCTTGCAAATTCTTTCGTTAAAATTAAAGCAGCGCTAACTTTTAGGACGAATACACAGAAGACATGACAGGACAGCGAATTCAGATTGCTTAAAAATATGGGACGAAATGCGTGCCGCCCTCATTAATCTACCTTAGCTGTCATCGTTGTCATCTTGGCCTTTTCTTTTTGTGGTCTGTCGCAGATGCGCATGCGCTCACGGTTCGTTTTGTCTTATATGTTCTACGAAAAAACGTGTTCAATAAACATAGTTGGAGTCAGCGCCCGTCCTGTCATGTCTTCTGTGTATTCGTCCTAAAAGTTAGCGCTGCTTAAATTTTAACGAAAGAATATGCATAACCAACTAGCCCCGCAACGTGTTTTACTAAGTGAACATTCTTGCAACACATCATTTTTTATTCTTCTCGTAAAAGTTTACTGTCTCTCCACTGTGGTCCGAAAACCAAAATCCTGAAGTTAAAGATCCTGAACAGTGCACAAAGAAGCCACCTGCGGGCAGCTCCACATTGTACAAATAATGTTTGCTATCTCTCTGCCCTAAGGAGTTTTTAGCAAAAATACTCTTGAATATAGTATGCTTAAAATCCGGTGATTACTGTCACTTATTTTTGCAGTCCATAATGGTGGTTTTTAAAGAAAATTTTGAATGGCGTGCTCCTCTCACGCATTTAGTATATTTTTCGAGTACCATTTTCATCTAGTCTATGAGTCCTCAAAGTCGCACTATAAGAGCAAAAGGATTCTCACTAAGGAACACACAAAAACATGATATATATTTTGTGCTCAGTTTTTTATTTTCGTACAAAAACAGAGTTCTTGGATTTTACCTATATACTGCAAGGTAGTTGTGTAAGTTAGCCATTTTTTCTCCGAGACAGCTTTTTTAAGCACTTTACAAAACATTTCTACCAGCACGTCCTCAAAACACTCTGTCCTCAAAACATAATTTAATTTGTGCAATCGAAGTATTCTCATTCCATTGGACCTTTGATAACACTGAATTACACAGACCGCTGTTACAAAGAACACTGCATTATCACAAATGTCCGTTACTGAGCTACATACGTAAATGAAATATGAACATCAGCAGTATTTGAAAGGCTGCTTAAGTATAACATATCAAGCTTATTGAATTGAAAAGAAATTGAAGAGTCCGCGTAAAGTAATAAACAAAATGTGACTAAGATCTCTAGATTGCATTTTACATTTCTCACAAACAGAGGACAATAAACACCATTTGCGGCCACAATTTTGGACAGGTATTAGAGATAGGGACGAACTTGAAATGTGTACCTAAAATTAGTCAAAACGATATATAGCACATTGTGAAATATCATGCAGAGATGACTTCAGCACTTGTTTCCTACACTTCAGGCTAGCTGATGTACTCAGATAAGGTTAACTAAAAAATGTTAGGTACGAGACAACACAATTTTCTTAAACTCAGCGAATCATTCCCTGTAGGCAACTTCAAGATGTAGATCTACAAAAAAAGTAAAAAAATATGAAACAGACATTTTAAAGCAGCACACAAAATCCACACTAAATTATCACAGGTATCCAACCTCCAACTTTGGTGTTTCTTCTTAGAAACACATAGGACAAACTTAACCTTAGAAAAAGTGTAAAATACATTCACTTGAATGCACATTCACATAAAAACATCATAAAACAAAACTTTAGACTCATTATTTGGAGGCCTATGCTCCAGAGGAAGTTTCTGAGCACAAAAACACATATAGCCACCCATTTCAAGGAGACTGTCGCCATTATAAAGTGCAGCACGCATAAGCTTTATGCAAAAAGGAGTACAGAGGCAAGAATAAAAAATTACACGGAAAACACATGCAAACATGGACACTTGCACCTCAATCTAACGAACAATTAATGAATAATGCTCAGACACAAAGAACGAGTCAGTCTGGTATTATCTTAAATGGCGGCACCACAAGCAAAGAAAAAGACATGGGCAAATGACAAAGCAGTAACGGTACAGGCATTCTGTTTGATCAGGAGAATACCATTCATCACCTTCATTTTATGACAAAGTGAAGTGAAATTCCAGGAGAGTTCCCATGGCAACTGATCAGACTAAAAGACTGGTAATTCGGTGAATCAATTAATAATTGAATTTCTGAAGACCTGTGTCTAAGCGTATTTTTGTTCGAAAACTGAAATGTTCATCAAATCTGTAGTCACTATGAAATTTTTTTTCTTACTGCAGGATATGTATAAATGCTAGCAACTGCATCATGTGGCAGAATGGGAAATGTATTACAAAACAAAAAAGGACCCCGTACTGACAGTGTTGCCAGGAAGCTGTCCAAGCAAGATGCAAAAAGAAGAAAGACTATGACTAGCCCAGGTGAGGAGGAGAAAAACGGTGGGGTGATGACTCCCAGGGCCAATACCACGTTGCTGTTCCTGTATGTCATTTTTCTTTCCACGCTGCCACATAATGCAAGTACAGCATTTGTCAAGTTTCTAGCCCAAGGAATTCACTACTGCGGCTTGTTCTGCATCGCTAGCAATCCAGATCTCTTGAAGATACAGAAACTCTTGCCCTGACCACCGCGAATGCTAAAATTTCCATGGACGCTACACAAGCCCTATTACATGTCAAAGAAGCTGAACCATTTGGCTCTTGTTTTATTGTTTTCTTTTTGCTGCACTCAGGCTAACTGTATCATATAACATGTCAACATTGGTAAGATATAGCAGTGTGCTTCATTAGCAGTGTTCCAAACAATACTAAACAACTCGATATGTACAACGCCTACTGGCGGATAGAAGAGGCAGCTGCGAAGGGAAGTTGAACTGGTTTTTAAGAACTGACGAGCTCAAGAGCACCGAAGAATGACTTATTTTGAGCCAAGATTACAAATCACGCTCAAGAAAGCTCAGCATACAGTGTGCCTTCCTTATATTTTCCACAAGGCACACCCAGCAGGCTGCAAACAGCAGAGACCCCACAGAAGTGATGAGGTTTTCACTACAAGGTGCTGGCCAATGAAGTAACACTGCACCTTGAGAGGTGAGGAGGCGTGGTGTAAGTACGTGGTCCTGCGAAATTAAAAATGAAATGACACTTACATTACTAACCCTTATGGAAGAGCA
Source organism: Amblyomma americanum (assembly GCF_052857255.1). Lineage (NCBI taxonomy): Eukaryota > Metazoa > Arthropoda > Arachnida > Ixodida > Ixodidae > Amblyomma > Amblyomma americanum. The sequence continues at coordinate 346,817,762 of NC_135497.1, forward strand.
AAGATACTGTCACATTTCATTCTCAGGCACATTGTCACTACAATATCCTAGGGGTGAATTCATGTGGGGGTGGTCGCCCCTCCCCAAGCGAGAAATTTTACATAGAAGAACCAAGTTCAACCCAATTTTTAAATTAATAAAGTCAAAGAAATTCAAGGTTCAAACACGTCGATAAAGGACTTATTTTTAAATATAACGGAGACCAGGCTAATGCATTTGGAGCTACCAACACTGTGCGTAGCTTCCACTTCACTGCCCACCAATATGTGCAGAAGTAGACTTTAGCCACAAGGTTTGTATGAATTTTTTTAATTCATGATTCGTTATTATGGATGAATCATTTTGCGGCAATTATTCTCCCGGAACCAAAGTGTCCACATTAAAGAGGCACAACTGCGCATATGATTTACCCATCAGAGCCACAATTACATTTAATGGGCCGCCACAACTATCCAAAAGATAAAGAAAATAAATGGCCTCTACCAAAGATTTGAAAGCCATACTAGCTGTTGGGGCGAAACATGTTCCAACAGTACGTTTTTAAGCGCAAGTGTCCCCATAAATGGTAAAAGTTCCCTTATACCGTGTAAATAAATGGGCTTAAAGTAAAAAAAAACTGACACACAGTGAGGCCAGTTTAATGGTAGAGTGAAAGCAAATCAGAGGCCAAAAAGGTATAATATAAAAATTGAACACTCCCTCAAATATACATTGTTTGTTGCTCATATGAAGGTTCACAGCAATATTTTCAAGCAAGCGCACAATTTTTCTGCAGTATAAACACTGAATTTAGATGCAAACAGGTAGCTCAACTCTAATGACCTGCCTAGCAGTGATGTACACATCAGCTGTTATAAAAGAAACTACGAAAGGCTATAATCTGCATGAAGTATAAGGTTTAAAATTTAGTACTTAATTACTCACAGAGAAATACAGGCACTCACCTTGCGAATCCGGACAAAAATGATTAAACATTTTATAGGATTATGCGCCGGCGCTCAACCGCTGGCGCATAATCATATAAAACGACCCATATACTAGGAACAGGTCCTTATTAATATTTTGACCTATTCCGCAGCACAATGCTCCAGCGCTCTAGACAAGCCTGCCCACGTCTTCATCGTACGACGCTATTTAAGACGAAAAACCACTTAACTTGACACCGAGACGGATGGGAAACGGCAGGGCTTCAAGGACATCCTCTCGGGCAACCGTATGGAGGTAGAAATTTATCTCTCGCTGGTCACGGGCGCCGCAAAGCCAACGCTTGTCTGGATCCGCTCACAGCGGCGCCAAATCGCCATTAACAGACCAAGAGAAGCGCAAGCGGCACAAGCTGAGCCGTCGTTTGCGATATCCACTCCAGTGAACTCGGTTAAGTAGACGTCTCTCCCTTCTCTGTCGCACATCGAAAAGCAGCAGCGGCAAACGCACAGTCGCCGCTCACGATATCCGTTCCAAGAGAGGCTCCAGACAACCCGCCGTGCTCCATTCTGCAGCGCAACTCGAGATGGCCCCGCTGTCGCTGCTAGGCCTAGCGCCTACGCCGCTTCGGTCACAGCGTCCGCACTCACGAGTCACGACTCTCTCGCCGTGTTCTGATTCTTGGCGCCGCCTGCTGTCGATTGCATCTCCACCGAAACCAAAACTTGCTGCTTCATTCGGGAACTAAGCGAAACAGATATGAGTACACAGCTCCACCGGCGCGTTATATTGAACAGCGGTAGCAATTCGACCTACCTCAGTCTCAGTTGCCGTGCGGTGTTTTTTTTTCTACACCGTTCGGAAAGTTCTGAATGACGATAACCACTCCGCTAGAGACTGTGGATGAAAGATTGCGGACCTCATTAGCACGCCGTCAGTTCTAGCTGGTGTTACTTTGGTGTTTATGATATCATGTTCTCCGTTTTACCGGTGTTCGCGTTTGGCAATGCGTAGTTTTAAAGCGGACGAACACCGATAAACCTCCCATCTCGTGACATTCGTGTTTAGTGTGTACGATATACGGAAGCTTCAAAAACGGGTTCACCGGCGGAAATCTGCGACAAGAGCAGAAAGACGTTCAGGCGTTGTTTCCAGGCGTTGTCGCTGCTACCAAGTGAGTTCGGCACGCTGATGAACGATCCGTATATATGTCCGTTTCTTGACGAACACGCCAGTTGCCGATGCCCCCCAGTGGGTATAGGCATTTGGTCGTTTCAGGGTAACAACTATAGCTGCTGTATAAGCGCTTCCATGAACCGAAAAAAAATTTCTCTATTACTTCGAATGCAGTGCGCAATTGCTAAGGTACACAACAAAGATGCTAAAAGCATGAGAACATGGTGGAGTGCTTACCTCGCTGGTAGTTCCCTGAGGTACTATAATGGGATATGTAACACGATCGTATTTTGTGGAGTTGTACTGGCAGCAACTTTGATGACACATCTGGCGCCTACCATCCACTGAACACGTCAGGCTGTCCCCATCTAATGTACTCTTTGTAATAGGTTTTAATAAACAAAATTAGTTATGCTTCGACCGGTACCACACGTTCAAGCGCGCCAACGTTGTGACATCTCAGATGTCCAATTTGCTGCAAGCTTCCACTGGTCTTCTTTGTGGCACAGTCACTTCAGTTTTGGTTGTACCTCCCGAGTCCTCTGTGCCCACGTCTACCAATGCACTATGTGAAATGGAAGAGCCTCCGACACTCCTCCAACCGGATATGCAAATCACAGAAGTATCATCACTAAAGTGCGTTGGCATGGAGTCTGAGATTCGAGTTTAAAAGCGCTGTGGGTCTCCTTTAGGTGTTGCTGGTCGGTCTTGCCCTCTGATGAGACAAAAAGAATCGTCCTAACTCCAAGACTTAGGGCAGTATTTTGGAAAATGCGTTCGCCGCTGCGGCACTATCGGCAAAATAGGGTCGCTGAAAGTGCTGCGGTGGACCTGCCGGTCACTTCCTCTCGCTTTAGCTGATTTATTGTATATATCCAATAAGCTAACTTCAGACGTAATTGCACTTCAGCCTTCATAATTTCCTGCAAATTTTGCCGAAGGGACTCTGAATCATTTAAATATATGGACAGTCAATGCGAAATTCAGACTGTGGATCTGAATATTCCTGGGTACCAACTGCTCACTCCAGATAATGTATATTTCCCCACTCGTGTGCATGACATTTCACCTCTAGATTCGTTTTTATCTGGTTTCAGAACACAAGTTTTAATTGTTGAGAACCTCAACTGGCATCACGTTTCGGGGGGGGGGGGGGGGGTTGAAACGGGTCGCTGCGGCTCACGCTTGTGGGACTGGGCTTGTAACAATTACCTGAGCTGCCTAAATTTAGGTCGCCCCACATTTTTCCTAGGCCAGCCTCGCTCAGCATTAGACGTCAAATTTTCTTCTCCTGGAATAGCTGTTTCCTCTTGGACGCCAGTTGACTGTGTCATCATCAGCGATCACCTTCCGATCAATTTCCAGGCTGCGTGCCAGTTCACCACTCCTAACAGCTGCCGCCGCGGTGGCTCAGTGGTAAAGGCGCTCGGCTACTGACTTGAAAGACGCCGGTGCTTTCACGGCCGGGGCGGACGAATTTCGATGGAGGCTAAATCCTAGAGGCCCGTATACTGTGCGATGTCAGTGCACGTTTTTAAAGAACCCCAGGTAGTCGAAATTTCCCGAGCCCTTCACTGCGGCGTCCCTTATAGCCTGAGTCGCTTTGGGACGTTAAACACTCATAAAACCAAAACCAAACTGCCAACAGCCATCGGCGCACCTTAATAAATTACAAAAGCTTTAAAAACACCCTCAAATCTCATGTCCATGCATTGTATAATTCAGACAGTGGGGACAAGGCAATCCGCATTTGTTCAATTTTGAAAGGAGCTCAAAAGAAACCTGAGTTTTTGGTTCAGGCAAATAAAGAAGTGCACATGGGATTACAGGCGCCAAAATGCAGCATTCAGGAAACTTCAACAAAGTCAGTGCGCCAGAAACTGAATGTATTATAAGTTTATTGCAGCTGTATTTAAGCGCTCTGTATCTTGTACGAAAAGAGGCGTGCGATACTCGACACTACGAATATCTTTTTGAATTAGGTAATCGGAAAGCTTTACTTAATTACCTAGAGACAAAGAAACTTATCCGGACCGCAATGAAGACAGTCTTGCTAGTTCAGACTCCTGCTGATATTGCTAAATATTTTGAAGAGATAGGCAGAGGTCTAGAGCGCCGCTTTACGGCGCTTCTTCCTTCTCCTCTGAAAATTGTCAGCATGAGGGGGTCGCCCTCACTGAGCTCTGGCAAATTGTGTCCCGCCTTCCTCCTGCGGCCCTGCCCTGCCCTGATGTTGTCATTTTTTCTGGGACTGAAATTTTTCTGGGGGAATCTCCCGGCGACTTACTGGCGCCTGTAAATTATTGTCTTAAAGGTCCATGGATTCCAAATATTTCGCGCCTGGTGGAAGTTGTCCAAATTTGCTTTAAAATCGCGGTGACGGTTACGTGTTAGATAATATAAGGCCAGTTTCTTTCACTTCGAATATAGTAAAGTTAATTGAGAGGGTGTTCCATGGCTGAATAATGTCAATCATTTCAGACAATGGGTTGTTGAGTCATTGCCAAATAGGTTTCAAACCAGGGTGCTCTATATGGTGCGTTCATACCGACCTCGGCAGCTAAATACAGTTAACTTGTCACCGAAAGCATAAAACTGCGCTTGTTACTCTAGATGTCTTTAAGGCTTACGACAGAGTTGAGCACTGGACGCTGTTGCAAACGTTACAAGCTGTAGGACTTCCAAACTACTTCGTGGTTCGGATTTCTCAATTTCTGGCGGACAGAGAAATTCATTGCTTTCAGAACGGTGTTTCTTCTGGCAGATTTCGACAGGCGAAAGGAGTGCCCCAAGGTGGGGTCATATCCTCTGTTCTTTCCAATATCTTACTTCACTGTACTCCCTGGAGTCATGAGGTGAAAACGTAGTGTATGCAGAAGACATCGCCGTTTTTGCTTCCGTGAATGACATATATTTTCTGTGCCGGTCATTACAGTCTTACTCAAAAATGCCCTGGACTGAGTTAGGCGACATTAATCTGTCCCTTAATGTAAAAAAATTGCTTTATTTGTTTTCCCGCTGTCTTATTCAGTTAATATCTGTATTGTTTATCGACGCCATGTAATTCCTGAAGTGTAAACTATCAGATACCTCTGAGTTGCTTATGATGCTTCACTTTCCTGGCCGGCCCATACAGAGCAAGTCACTGCGAAATGAGTCCGAGCGGTCGGCGTGCTGCGCAGGCTGCAACATTCGTTCCGGCATGATAAGGCACTTGCTTCTGAAGATTTAGAGAATTTATGTCCGTCCGGTATTGCAGTTCGGCTGGGCCTTGCTTTCTCGAACACCTGCGCATAAACTTCGTCCCGTTCTTCCGTTGGAGCGGTAGGCGTTGTGCCTCTGCCTGTGCCTTCCAAATTTGTGGCTCATTCCGTTTTGTACCTTGAGGTGCGGGTTCCATCATGGTCCTCAAGATTTCGGCTCTAAACTTTCAAAACGTTTGTAAAAATGTGCGCTTCTTTGTTTCACGCTTCAAATTTGATCTTCATGCGTACGCGTGGGCTATCTTTACAGCTGTAAGATTTCGCAGGTATCTGCTCTTGAAAGCATTTGCAGCCTCAGCACTTACTTCCTCTCCCGTCTGTAAGCTCCTTCAGTTCCCCTGGAGCGATAAAGAATGGCGATTGCGCAAGCTTGAGATTTTTTCACGCGTCTACATTGTCGCATAGTTTCATTAAACCTTTATCTCGACAGATCTGGTCTAGCGGTCTACCATTTGTGCCTGCTCTACGTGAAATGCGAAACTTTAGATCATTTCTTGTCCTGCCGCCACTTCTCCTGTTTACGGAGGCGCCTACTAGAACAACCGTCACCACCGCTCGGTCTGAGTTTGCCTGCTAAGATTGTTCTTTATCTTGGTGGTTATACCCTTTGGCTCAGCAACAAGAATGTGCTCTCCGCCATTCAAAGTACCCTTTTAGCCAAGAAACAACTATCATCCTAAAATCATTCTGAAATCCATCTTCTGGCTACTTGTGTTCAAAATTCATCTCTCTACAAAACAGGCAGAACTCTGCACATATAGCCCCATTCCCACTTTCAGTCACCCATCTCACAGCAGCAAATTGTTCTTAATTTTAATCGCTGAATCTCCAATATTTTACTCTATTAATTTAAAACGTTTTTGAGCATCTGTCAGTCGCCGCCTGTGTCTTGGCCACTCCGCCTCGGTGGGTGCGCGCATCAACTCCTTGAGGACAAAAACGACAAAGCCCGAACAATTCCTCTGAATGACTATGTGTTCACGGAGCTATTCAAAAGCACACAGAGAGAAAAACGTTTAATGCATAAAGGAAATCGCAGTTAGTGGGTGGGCCCTCATTACAGAGGCCCACACTCAATCATTGCTCTCTTTCACGAATCAGTAGGTCAGAGGGGAAAGAAAAAGAGGAACTACAGCGCGCTGCTTTCGCTATGTGTCCGCCATCTTTATTTGAGGCCAACCAGCCCTCGCCATGGACTCCCGCTACAAGAATAATTACCAACCCCAAAGCATGAACACACCGCAGCAGCCTCCGCCGGAAATGCCGTCATACCCTACCGAAGCCTCCAACCAGTTCTTGATCCAGGCGCCCTTCTCCCAATCACATGGACCGCAGCAGGCGGCTTTTATTGATATACGCCACGGGGTGCAAGGTCATTCTGCGTACGTCGCAGGTGAGCTCAATAACTTCGAGCCGGTGTCAGGGCTCAGCTTGCTGCCAGAAGAAGGTGAGGGAGTAAGCGTCAAAATGAGCGGTCGCGGTGACCTGTGGTCGTCTTCCCGTCCCAACAGGACTGGTTGCGCCGTCGGCGGGAGTAGTCACGCCTCTAACCCGACCATCACGGCTAGCGAAAGCAGTGCTACTTCAAAAACTGAAGATAACTCTTCCACGCGCAGCATCAGCAGCATGGCCATTTACTGGGTTCCAGAGGAAATCAAGCGCTACTTCCGCGACTGCTGCCGCAACACCGAAGGCTCGTCCTTGTCGCCTCCTGAATCATGGACAAACTGCAAGGAGAAACCAAGGGAGCGCGAGTTCCGGCGCTTCGCCCTAGCTCGAAACACGCTGCTAGTTGTACTGGCCGTCGCAGTGATACCGCTGCTGGTGGGCATGGTCGCCGACGTCTGCAAAGCGCTGTGGGGCAGCGGTGTGGACAGAAGGCCACCGATGAGCCTTCGGAAGGACGAGGCCCAAGCAACACGTGGTGCCGCTGGCTATCCTGCAGGGACTGTGGCGCCTGTCAGGAAAAGTGCGCCCTCACGAACAAAGGCCGAGGACAATGACCCGCCCATACAAGTGACGGGAACTGGCGAGGAAGAGATGGGGGTGAGCACACATTCGCCCTTTTTACACGCACCGATACACGAAGCAGAGGAACGACTCAATGAACACGGGATGAGTTCACCTGGAGAGGAAGTTTCACCAACAAAACCTCACGCTCAAGAAAAGATGACAGAGGACTCGAGGTACAGACCTGGAATCTCTTCGGCTAACGTGAACAATGTTCCCGTGAGTACAGTTTCTGTTGCAGTGCGTTTGCATTAGATGTCAGCGAATGGAATCGAGATGTCTATTTTGCTCTTGTCAGCAAGACATGAGCGATATCTTTGGGTTCGAAAAGCTATGACTATGCTACAGGCACAACAATTTATGTCGTCTTACTTACCAACTTATGTACTTTGACCACATAATTCTGGACAAGACCCTTCTGCCCTTCCGCTTACGCGACATGTGGCAACTGAGCATGTAGGAGAAGCACGCGTGGCAGGTGTGAACAATACGAGGTTGCTTCACTACTAGCCAGCTGGAGTCTTCAGCTGTTGCTATATGCATGCCGGTTAGATAGGAATGAATTGAAAACTGCGCGCGATGCTAAAAAACGTCATGTTTTAAGCAGCTGCTTTTACAGTTGTGGCGGCCCATCATTTCTGGGCGCCATTATGCTCTGTGCTTTATAACAATAGCCGTATTTTTCACGGCTAACTTTGAGCCCGGACTCTTATGCTGTGTGCTAGCGCAACGCAACCATTTGCCGATTCCTCGTTCTTTTCAACGAATCAGCGGAGACGGTTGAAGGGTTTATCATGCAGAAAAAAAGTCGCACTATACTGGTCTGTGCTTGGGAGACGAATGGTTGCGTTGCATGCGCTGCTTCTCGGGTGTCTCTGTAGCTTCCATAAATATAGTAGTGCTTAAACGCGAAGAAGGCCTAAAGACCAAATAAACCGTTAGCATAACCGTCCAAACAGGAGTATCGAGACCCTTAAGACTAACTTTTTTTCTGTTTATCACGAAAGCGCTACTTCACTAGCAAAGCTGAAAAACCCGAGGTATGTGCGAATCTTTGACGGAGCGCTAGCGGCGGAGGCATTCCGCAGCTGCTCCACCAACGCGCGAACCCGGCACACCCCCCTTCTCCCCCGCGCGTGGCTGCCGATAGCGGCTGGCGATAAGATCTTGCATGCGGTTACCTTTGAGGTGGTGTTGCCTCAAGTGCTTTCGCAGGGCCTGCTCGTTTTAACTAAGTAAAAACGTTACAATTTTTTTTAGGAACAGTCACCTTGCGGTGCGTTCGCGTTCACCTACTGCCAGAGTCCAAAGCCAGAGTTCTTCTACAAGCACGCGGTGAACGCCTGCGTTGCGGCAGCGACAGATCACGTGGGCCTCTGCAGCCGCGGACGAAACCGATTTGCTTCTAAGAGAAACTGCCGTGAAGAGTGCTTCGAGACGAAAAGCCTCCCTAAGCACTGCCTGGAGCGAGCTGTCTTCGAGAAATGCGGAAGGTGAGAAAAAAATTTTATATTCATAACGCCAATCGCCCTAACCAATTCAGTGCAACAACTGGAGCGGTTGTGATTCTGTATTTGTCAGTGACATGGGATCGCATTTAAATATCATGTGCTTGTCTTTGTAGTCTGCATTCACGTTCTCTATCGCAGTTTGTATTCAACAATCGTCATAGTCTTCACTTCTCATCCTTGAGCTGGTGGGCATCGCTCGTGCTGCGAATACCACTCACTCTCTTTTCTTTGTTTTCGTCCTTGTCCTTATCCTTCCTCATTATCTGCAGAATGTGAAATGAGCATAACTTATATTACTACATAGAATACTTACGCACAGCTGGACATTTACAAGAAAAATACTGTATCCGGAATAATGTGCTCAGCGATTTTGCACAATGTACACCGTCTTTTTATAATAGGCGGTCAGAGACACTCTTATTTTCATCCTACCGATCGTGCTCCAAGCAACTGCTTTCCACCCGAGAATATGCGGCTTGTTTTGAAGTATCCAAGGTCATCGGGGAATCGGCGCCCTAACGCCAGCTTTTAATTAAAGGGCCCATGAAACGTTTTTGAAAGGGACTATACAATGCGTGCTTTACGTAAAGTAAAAGCTTTTGACTGTTCATGCCGCGTACAACTCTTCAAAAGCAAGCGTGTAATTTACAAATAATTGTTTAAAGTTGTCATTTCCAGGCCTTGCAGCGACGTCCGGTGTCGGTCTCTCGTGCCAGTTCCGCTTTTCACGATTGTAAGGAGCGCGTGATGTCAGAAGTAAAGGGCTGTCATTCGCTCTTCAAAAAGCCCCAACCATGTTGGTAGGCAAACCCCGAGGCGGCGTTTGTGCTGCTACGACTCTCTCCTCTATTTTGTAGCTTTTCTGGGGAAGCGAGCAAAAACAAAAATTCTCCGCCAACACTGTATCAGTGTTTGACAAAAGAGCATTAGCTACAGGAGCTTCAAGTTTTTACATCGGTGTGCTCAGCTAACGGGAGAAGACCAAATCCAAACATCCGCGAATGTCTTCAGAAGCATCCCTTCTAAGACACAAGCAGCGCCATCTACCTCTTGGGTTTTTCACTACCATTACGATTTGAACCCACGTTCGCTACTCGTTATACCAGTTAATAGATTTCAGAAACGTGTGCGTCACAACCAGACTAATCATTTTACCCCATTCGGAACCCCCTGGGACAAACGGTTCGGCAGTAATGGCTGTGCCAAGGTCATCGCAGAGCACGGTTTGGGAGCGGAAAGGTCGTCGGTGCGAACCCCACACTTCTTTTAGGCTTCATTTCAATTGGTAATTTTAACCTCAGAGACATGCCAAGTCATTTGACACTACGTCGAACACTCTGCGTAAACAGATGGCCCCAATTTGTATGCAGATGGTGGCGTCCCACTTCGATGGTCACTATACTTGCACATATGTAACGGATCGAAAGTATAGGTGTCATCTGAGACGTTACACACCCACTGTTGCTGTTGATGTAGTGCGGTTACATGGTAACTGTTTTGGTCAATTTGATCTTCATTGTAGACAGACGTGTCCTTTACAAACGTAAGCAGTAAGAACCAACGCTCTTAAAGGAAACGATCGGCCGGGTTGGCTGGGTGATAAGCGACTGCATATCTGTATGTCGGGTTTTCTCATCCTCGGAGGACGCTGTTGCCGTGCCTGTGTAACATTTCTGCACTCGGTGTACGCAGGGAAGACGTCCGCGGTGACTGGTGGCACTTCGACGGCCATGCTTGCCGAGCTTGGAATTTCACGTCCGGCATGTGTCCTTCGTACCGCAGCGACGTGTTCTCATCCCAGCAAGACTGTTTAGCCAAATGTGGAGCCAGGACTGGAAAGGTTCTGTGCAGAGCGGCCACTCCCGAAGTCTGTTACAGCGACCACCTGCGGTTTCCATACTTCGCCCTTGCCGATCCCGAGGCGCTGTGCTTGAGGGTTTCTGACGTCAACCACCTCGGCCGCCGCTGCCTGACCGGTCCCAACCGGTTTGAATCCCTGGCAGCCTGTCAAGACACCTGCGTGTTAAACAGTCTCCGTGTTTAGAGAACATCTGTGTAAGCGGTTAGCTGGGAAAGTTGCGGCAGAGAAGCTCATTGTGCAAGAGAGTCATTTCCGGCAAGGCTCCTCGGTCTCTGCCCGGCTTTGTACAAACCAGAAGCACAGTTACACTGCCCAGCCTCTATTACTGGCATGAATGAGTTGAATTTATTATCTTGTCAAACCAGCGGTGTATACTAGGCGTATCTTGCCCTTGTGTTCCCTTGCAGCGGCCCAGGGCGAAATATCTCTTCTGTTCGCAAATGCGCATTTTGCGGCATTCACAACCTACTACACATAACTTATAGAAAATCAATTATTTATGTAGTCTCCGCCGGTACAATTTATAAACCTTTATTTAATTTGTGGCGGTTTAGACGTTCGTACGTGTGGCTGCTTTCCCGAAGAGTTTAAAGTCTGGAAAGAGGTAGGAAGACAGCTCCACTCTGGCGTTAGCTTTATGCCCGCCAGCGTTGTCAGGCGCGGCGAAGCTTAAGAAAAATGGGGTGCGCTCGCGCTTTTCACGTCACTACATGGCCTACGACGTCATAGCAGTGATGCATGCGGTTAGGAATTGTGGCCTCGCCCCTCTCTCTTTATAGTATATCGGTTGAAGTTGAGGGCTTTCCGTGATGCGTAGAGGAGCAATGTCAGCTCACGAGGGTGTCGACACAGATAAGTAACGTGTACAGTCCCGGGCACAACAATATGGGCCACGTTTTCTCGTTCGAATCATTCTGTCGCGTAGAGTAACGGAATTAGAGATTTTTGCTGCCTTTATGTGCACGAGCAAAAGTAAATATAAAGGAACACCTCCATTAGTTTTTCCTATGTAACGTGTCAGAACACTTTGACCGCCGAAACTAAACCCATATTTTTTGTCCGTGACTGTACGTGGACATAGCACTTCAGTCGATAGCCAGGCATGTCCATTTCCGCCAGGGGTCAACTAAGCTCATAAAACGTTTGGACGGCTCACACCGCACTTTGTGAACATCACGAACTCGCCCACATTGCAACCAGGAGATTTAGAAACAACACATGCAGCAAATGTGTGTTTTCAACAGACACGAGCTGCCCATTTAAGCTTTAGCAAACAAGACAGAGCTGAATAAATTAATGGCGCGAGAAGACAAGGGCGGAACCCAATTGACGGGGCAGCACGTGCGTTTACCGTGTTTTGCGTGCCTGTCCCTTTACGGCGTCACTGATGTCAGTGGCAGCCCCAAAAGGTAAGAGCGACGACGACGGTTACATACGTCGCCTGTTGGAGTGTGTGAAATGAAGCAACTGAAAACCCGATGCGTATTGAACATTTCAGAGTAAGGGTTCGCGAATAAACAATCACCTTGACGCTAGCAGGAAGAGAGTGGAATGGTGAGCGCTGGCAAAAGAATGTACCTCATTAAAATTGGATCTTATTGTTTACTGAAATTTATAAGCAATCGATAAGCATCAGATCCATGCAATAGACGGTAAGCGATAAAGCTCTTAAGAGTTAAAGAATGTAATTGAGAACCTCCCGCTAGCAGGTAAAATGCGAGGCAAGTGTTCCCTCATCTATTTCACTGGATGCCATTTAATGACGGCACTTGCAACCATGCAGGTTTTTCGTGAGGAAATACGCGCTCGATGAACTTCTTTCATTCTCCCCAGTATTGCAACATTACTGCATAGTTTCCTCTTTTAGTCTTTCTCTTTGCATGCTGTTCTTTTGGGGCATTTGTCCACGTGCTCATATGAATGTATCAAAATGAGCTCCGTTCATTATGAGTTAGCAAAGTCCTGCTTATCGAAAGGTGTTCGGATTACGAGTCCAAATGTTGGAATGGCCAAAGGAAATACAGAGTGAAAGCGACAGTGCTTCATGGAAGAGTTCTGTTAAGGGCCACTTGGCTCATAGTCGAGAACAAAATTAGTGCAACCTAGGAAATTCTGCACGTATGTCCATTAGAAGGCGTATTCTGAGTATGTGTTATTATGGTGGAGCTAATGCACCGCGCTTCGTCACTTCGGCATTGATCATATGCTTGTATTATCTATTCAAAGAAAATGACATGAATTAGGTTCTCTATTGCTCGAACGGAAACCAGTGAAATTGATGGCCGCTGATGAACGAAATCATCGTAACGTTAGAAGACGCAGACGAGTATGCGGAACATTTTAAGACAGCCGAAACGCTACAGGAAATAAAGGATTACGTCGCCATGATGCTCCTGGCTTTCGTAGTATTCTTGTAATCTCCGTGCAGAGGAAAGAAAGACACGCTATTGAGCCCGCGTCCCCTAATCCGTAATCAGAACAAAACTCGTGCTCCCCTTCACAACACTGCGCAATATGGCATTTACTGAAAGCTATTGGTTATGAGTAACCGTGACTTTCAATGTGTTGAATGCTGACTGTACAACTAATGATACTGAATTAAAGGCTGATTATAATAATTATGTCACACGAACGACAGTACGCTTGCGTATTCAAGATGGCTAGAAAATTATGCGTTTATGCATGCAGTTTACTGAACTTTTCTTTTGTTTACTAAATCTCTCTTCACAGGCTATCAGTCGTTTATATTATGTATACGCACCATACGATGGCTCTTAATTACCTACCCTTTCCACATTCTTCCAAGCGCAAGCGAAATGGAGTTGATCGCGTGAGTGTACACAGCGACTCTGCTATTCAAAGGGGCGCAAGTGCCCACCACACTTGTCCGTCGGTGCAGCTGTGTTGCTGTGGACACGGCCTTCGGCGCCAGACGGTGCCCCAGAGGGCGAAAGGAACGGAACGCTTTCAAGAACGGTAGTAGTAATGAACATCTTTATAATAGAAGGTCCCCTTGGTCGAGACTGCAGCTGTAGAGCGGCGGGCCACCCATTGCTGACCATGGCTGCAGAGCCGTCGAAGGGATGAAAAGCATGACACTCGCTCAGTCGCAGAATGGGTGTCCGCTGTTGCTCCAGCAGCCTTCACAGTGGTCCGAGGTTTTTTTCTGTACTTAATTTGAGGCGAGGCCCTTCTGGAGTGTGAGGTTCTGGATGCAAGGCGTAGGCAGAGCGCGGAGCGTCCTACGGCGGAAACTATAGAAACCGCGAAACAGGGTCGTGCGCATGTGCGGGTGATAGCACCAAGAGTTCGGAGGCGCCGCACCAGTGCACGCTGTCCGCCAAGTGGCGAGAAACGCAAAACAAATGTCGCTTTTAAACGACGATAAAAGAAATTGCTAGCAGTTATCTATTGTTTTGCACGGCCAAACATGATAGGTGGTTTCTTTAAAATAGGCGCAGTGAAGCGAGAGAAAACTTAATTTTGCGTGCCAGGTCGGAGTACCGACAACGACCTGGGTCTTGGCCCACTTATTTTTCACCCAGTTATTAACTTCATATTACGTTGCAATCAGAACTGACCGCTATTATCTGAAGATGCACCGGGAGCCAAACGCTCTATTGATGTCTGCGTGATGCAGCTGGGTGTCATCGTTGAAGAGGAAAGGCCATTTCTACCGCAGCGGTGGCCTAGTCGTTTGAGTATCCGCCTCGCATACGGGGGATGCGGGGTTCGATCCCCATTGCCTCCGGGTACCTACCGGTGATACAATGGGTACAACCTTTACCTTGACTGGTGCTCGGATTCTTTAGGGTGAAATCCTTGAAAAAATGGGTGTCTGACCCCACCTTGAGTAGAAAATACAACCTTATGCCATGGCGCTCTTTGGCCACACATGCCTTTGGGCCATAAAAAATCCTCATCACCATCAAAAGGCCATTTCTGAATAAAACGTCATCCCTTTGTTGGGTGCACTTCGAGGGGCATGGACACGAACGCTTTTATGCTTTATTCTCCCAGTGGACAGATCAGCATCGATGCGTTAATCTATGTACAATACTCTTAAACTTCGCTGAATCGTTTGCGTTAAACCATGAGTGCGGCTAATTTGCATGACTCCTTATCACCATTAACTAGGATAACACACTGCTGAACAAAAGTTTCTCGCGTTAACATGCAGTTACCCACAGACAAGAGGATGCTGAACAATAGTGAACCCCGTGCATGTAATAGGCAAACTGCGAAAGTCAGCCCTAGCTCGCGTGCTGAGCTTTGTGCATCCTAAAGGGGTACACATTGGCCTAACAGTAGCCGAAAGTATACGTCCGCAACAAAGAGCCTGCATGCAGAATGCTCAAAATTAGTCTTTAACGATTTGCTACAAAAAATAATAACAGTACGACATACGTACGTCATTATATTTGATCGGTTATGCGGCCAGGCGGACATAAATAGTGAGAAAAATTTTTATTATAACGTGAGTAGAGAACCAAAATTCATTTATTGGCTTTTTATGCACGCTACTCAGAGTGCATGTTTACACTGAAAAATTAGAGGAAGTGGCATTAAATGACTATTCTGTTTGGCACCAATTTAGTAACGCGCCTTTGTCTTGAGATATGCAAGTCTTAATTTCCAGCAATAAATTTTCAGCACTATCCGTCTAATTACGTATGCGAGACCGCGGCTCTCGGCATTAAGAACTTCCCTGGTGTGACGCAGATGTTGGTTATGGCGCTTCGACTGAAAAGAATGTGGAGCTACGGGAGGCGTTTGTGAATTTTCGCTCTTGGCCAGCAGTGTGGAATCCCTGCGCTTTACCGCATGCGAAGGCTACAGCGGCATCACGTCTTGCAGCAGTCGATTAAAACGCTCGTCCTTCTACGCCGGCGCAGTGATTCTGCAGCTTTGCTGGCCAAGAACTGAAAGTGATCACCGTCGCCTGCAACTCCGCATTCTCGTCAGCCAGAGCGCCACGCACAGCGCCATGCACATCAGCTGCGTCACACCATGGAGGGGCCTCATGATTAGTTCTGTGGTCTCGCATGCGTAATTGCTGGTTTTGCGCAGAAATTCTAGACGTGCATATTTCAGGACACAAGCGCGTAGCCAAAGCTGTACAAAACAGAAACAAAAAGTTCATTAATGAATTTCAGTTTATTGCGCAGATTCAGATGACAATTTTTCGAGCTGTTTGTGGGCGCCTGGCCGCATAGCCTATTTGCAATAATGGCTTTTGGGTACGTCTCTTGCTATTTTTTTAATCAGTAAAGCCTAATTTGGAACACCCTGTATATGGCCAACCTTCAAAGGCCGGCAGTCAAGCTAACGGAAATATTTGTTTCGACCGCAGATTGCGTTCTGTGTAGAATGTTCACGTTTGATTCCGGCCCATAGCACACAATAGATTAGCTGCAGTGAGACTTATAAGAAAAGTACTGCTCCCCGTTTTGCGGGCCCTAACCAAGTAGCCATTTTGTGTCAATAATAATTAAAAGCAGTTGTAAAAGGACGGGCCGTCAATGCCCAACTCACTGTGGACGCCCCAACCGCGGCAACAGGGGGGGGGGGGATGAAGGAGGGGTTGAAAGGAGGTAGGGAGTAAGAGTCACCGTAGTGGCCGGCTCAGGATTAATTTCGATCACCTGGATTTTGCAGTGCACGGGCGTCTTTTGAATTTCGCCGCCATTATAATTCAGCCGCTACAACCGGGACTCGATTCCCCGAATTCGCGCAGAACGCCTTCATACAACGCCTTAACCAGTATGCATAGCTCTTAAGCTCTGCTAGAATCATTGTATGCAAAAAGCAACCGGCTATTAGAGCACCCTTACCCTCGTAGGTACCTGCGGGAGCGTCTGGTACATTAATCTGGTGCACGGTGGAGAAACAATATTCTTCCGCCGTGTTCTGGTATGAGCTTTCTGCGCCACCTTGTGACAAAATTATTTATGAGCGGTTTCGAAGTGAGCGTTGAATCCGCGCGATGACGCTGCCTGTGTGCTGTTGCTGGCAAAGGCTCGCTGTCAATATGAACAAAAGAAGCAAGGAGTGTTATTGACAGTGTTACAAACAGTCAAGAGCCCATGCGAAGCTAGATGTAAAAGGCATTTGAGTAAAATTCTTGCCAATGTGACGATATTTCAGATGGCAACTTTGCCCTCCGTTTATGCTGCAGGAGCTTAAAAAAAGTGGTAGTGGTTCTTATTCTTCCGCTACCTATTCTTCGCATGTATTTTAGGGCATGTTTTGGTACAGTTTTCTCAACACCCATTTGAGATAACGCCCACCTGTTTGTGTCATTTTTATCCTTTTTTGTGCTCTCTTTCCTGAACCAAAACTGTATAACACAATAAACACGAATTTTTTATGACGGTTTTCTCTCGAGCAATAGATGTAGGGTTTCTTTTGGCGTTATTTCTGTCTATCAAATCAAAGCAGTTCAATGCACATGCCTAATTTTGGTTCACTATATTCCCACATGCTCATATAAAGCACACATGAAGATTTGGCCTTCTGACTCGTATTGTTTTGAAGATAATGGTACTGTCGTTACAAAAAACCTTGTGAGATAAATGACTTTAAAGTAAAAAGCAACTTTCCTACCCAGTTTTTAGCTTTTCCAACATATCTTGACGAATTTATTCCACAGACACGACTCCATAGTCATTATTAAATTTATCACAGTGATTTTATACCAGTCGTTTAGTTCCCTAGTCTAATTTTTCTTGCTATGCTGCTCAGCCAGGAGAGGAAACTTGTCACCATCTTCTCTAAGCCGGTGGAGAATTACTGCTTCAGCTTAGCCAAAAGGTCTCCAGCCTTGCGCTATTTTACCTAATTTGAATGTTATGTCAGCATCTGCTGTGCGCATTCTTATTGCCTCTCGCACTAAAGTGGTATTTTTTTTCAGATTGCTTCCAGATGATGCGAATGAAGGACTAAAATGCTAGCATGGAGCCTAAGAGCTTCAAGAGATTCCTTAATATGTTTTTACTCCAAATGAACTAATACCCCTGTCACACGGGCACTTTCGATCCTCATTGAACTCGATCTGCATCGAGATTTTCGAGCACGCTCGAAACATCCGGTGCTACACGGGCATTTTCAATGCTCATTGAGAAGTTTCGCTCATGTGTGTTAGGTGGCGCCAAATGTTCCACCGACAGCCATAACATGGTGATGTCCGGCAACACTGTGCAGCCGGAGGCAGCGGCAGCCAAATCCGTAGCCAGATGTGATAGCGGTTGGCGCCAAAACCAAAAGCTTTGTTGTCACAGCTGTGTAGATTATTATGAGTCTAGAAAGGAAGCGTGAGATTGCTCTTATGATGGTGGTGGCTGCTGACCTCGAAGTAGAGATTGAGGCGGCTAAAAGTCAGACAGACAGTATGAAAAGGCGGCTCCTTTTTGCGAACGGGTTGTGTATCGCAGCTGCGGTTGCGTGCGATGGTACAGTCCAGCGGGAAAGGTTGATGTACAATCGAAACGAACGCTGGTTCGAGGACACTCTCCCCCACCTCGGTGAGCGGTTCTTTAAACAGAGCTTCCGTGTGACTCCTCCGACGTTTCGGTACATAGTCGAAGCTTGCCGGCCCCTGCTGCAGCGCGTCGACACGAATATGCGGTTGGCCATCTCTGTCGAGAACCGCGCTGCAGTGGCGATGTATAAGCTGTGCTCCTCGGCAGAGGATAGGTCTGTGGCCAATCTTTTCGGCCTGGGGCGATCCACCGTGAACATCATATATCGGGAGTTTTGTGACGCCGTAGTGTGCCTACTTGAGGACAAGTGGATAAACATGCCCTCTCCAGACGCAATGGGCGACCACATTAGAGAGTTCGGCACCGTTTGCGATTTCCCACAAGCGATAGGGGCACTCGACGGTTGCCATTTCCCCGTGTCGCCGCCCAAGGAAAGCGCACCAGACTACTACAACTACAAAGGCTGGTGAGTTATCTCATATTTGGCTTATGTAGAGCTTACATGTTGCAGCCATAAAGGCAGCATTGCAGCAGTACGAATTTGCTAATGCAAAAGTCTTCAGTTCACAAGTCATTGTGCATGTCCATGATTTGTGAAGAATTCTTTTAATGATGTTTTTCTTTTAACAGGCACAGCATAGTGCTGCTCGCCTTGGTAGACCACCGGTACCGCTTTCGGTACGTGAACGTTGGATCACCAGGGCGCTGCCACGATGCCTACATCTACCAACGCTCCCAGCTGGCAGAGTTTATTGAAGGGCCAACATTTCAGGCTCCAGCTGTAGTCTTCAGTGGAACAGCTGTGCCTCCATTAATACTTGAACTCATATTTTCTAGCGCTTAGTGAACACAAGGGACAAGAACACAAATACACAGGACGTACGCTAGTCTTCAACTGTCGGTTAATCGAAAAAACATTCAATATAAGACATCTCAAATGCTGATATTCACACACGCGCAGTAGCAACGCCACGTTTCAAGAACAACAATTCTTTTTTTGATAGATAAACAGATGGGGTGCTGACACATTTTGAACCTTCTTTATCAATGCAGAGACGCCAACAAAAGAAGGGATGCCAGCCAGGGCAAGTGTTGTGCCTCGGTACGTCGGTACCCAAGGAAGTGGAAAAGGTCCTAAACTACGGTCCCAAGTTCTGCACGGAGCCCAAGATGACTTCTGTCGAGCAACTGTCAGTAGTGAGAAGGATTTCCAGCAAAGCACAAGACGATGACAAGGGATGGTGCATTTCCGAAGGCCTCGATTGCCTTATGAGGCAAAAAGGAACTAAGAAAAGTGTGGGTGAGCCCATCAAAGATGCTATTCAGTATCTAAGAACTAACAATCTGAAGCTTTTAGTAGCGGATAAGGAGGGAGGATTTGTGGTCATGTTAAACACTGTGTACAATGAAAAGGTAAAAATGGCATTAAGTAAGAACTTTGTAGCTCCGATGGTGACCAGCCAGAAAGCGAAAAAACAGGCATTAAGGTTATGTAAAGAGAAGGGACTGGATAATTTAGTAGGTGCCAGTAAGGGAGTGGGATTAAGCGTTTTCTTCTCCGCAAAAACACATAAGGCGGATGTGCCACTGAGGACAATTGTAACAGAGAAAGGGTCATGGCAAGGCGTCCTTTCTAGATTCTTGCAAGAGAAATTAAGTCTCTTGAAAATTGAGGACCCGTTTCTGGTTAGTAATTCTAATGATGTAGTGGACTATTTTAAGAACCACGAAGATTCTAGGCACGTTAATTTTGCCTTTTCAGTAGATGTAAAAGAGCTTTTTTACTCGATGCCGCGGGGGGAAATCTTGATTGCGTTGCGCGACTGTGTTGAAAGTGGAAACCCTGTGTCATTTCAGAATTCTACTGGCATGTCAATTGAAAGCTTTTTAAACCTTGTTTCATTTTACCTGTCATCGACTGTCATAAAACATGAAGGTGCAGAATATGTACAAAAGGATGGCATTTGCATCGGGTCCTGCATCGCCCCCGTTCTTAGTTCTGTCTTTTTAGCATACATTGACCAACGCATTGTCGCGCGGATTTACACTGACAAAGTTAAACGCATTTTTAGATATGTTGATGACTACCTTGTAGTAATGAATCTAACACAGTCTGACAAACCGAACGATGTGGTGAAAAATGTGCTTGATGTTTTTAGTTCCTGTAGCCTGGGTCTAGCCTTTACAACCGAAATCCCAAACGACGAGAGGCTGCAGTTCCTTGATATATGCATTAGGTTTGAAAAGGCACGTGTTTGCTGGATGTATCAGCCGAGAACAAAAAAAGAAATTCTCTGTTATCAATCGGCGCACTCTAAACTTGTAAAAAGGGGTATTGCCATGAATGCCTTCCGCGCTGCTCTCAATAAGTCGTGTGAGCATTGCATCACAGAAAGTGTGGGACTGCAAAAGCTTCGCCTAGAGAACGCCGGATTTCCAGAGGAAACTCTGACATCTGTTGCGAAAAAGCTGCTGAAGGAAGTGAGAACTGGGAAGCAACATAACCGTGACGATCCCCAGCGGCGGACTCAGCTTGTGGCTATGCCGTATGTTCACAACATGTCGCACCGTCTAAAAATGGTGGCGAAAAAGTGTGGCGTCAATCTTGTTTTGACTGCCCCGAAGAAACTAGTGCGCTTGTGCCCACTCGTGAACAGCGAGGCAAGGAAGCCAATGTGCACTAAGAACCACCAAAGGAAGTTCGTACCATGCAAAATGGGTGTTGTCTATAAAATCCCGCTCACTTGTGGCAAAGCTTATATCGGGCAATCAGGAAGATGAGTTAATGAAAGGCTGAGAGAGCACCGCTTGGCAACAGAATCCATATAGGCGGGGGGGAATCTCGCGGTGCACTGCAAACGCTGTCTCATCGAACGGTACCCTGGCGACCCTGACCCTGTACCCTGCACACCAATCTTGCATGAAACAAGCATTCTAGGAACACTAAAAACGCAATCGAAACGGGAAATTTTCGAAGCTATGTGCATTGATAAAGAAGGTTCAAAATGTGTCAGCACCCCATCTGTTTATCTATCAAAAAAAGAATTGTTGTTCTTGAAACGTGGCGTTGCTACTGCGCGTGTGTGAATATCAGCATTTGAGATGTCTTATATTGAATGCTTTTTCGATTAAACGACAGTTGAAGACTAGCTTACGCCCTGTGTATTTGTGTTCTTGTCCCTTGTGTTCACTAAGCGCTAGAAAATATGAGTTCAAACAATATCCAACTAGCCCAAGTTTCTGTCTTACTAAATCCATTAATACTCTGCGACCAAGCATTTCCCCTCACATCACACTTGATCAAACCCTTCAGCCACAGCGCCTACTTGGATGCCGATATGAAAAGGTTAAACTACCACCTGTCGAAGGCTAGAAGGGTAGTTGAGAACGCCTTTGGCAGACTGAAGGCAAGATTCAGGTTCTGCATGAAGAGGATGGAGTGCAGCATAGATACAGCGCCACTGGTGATCCGCGCCTGCTGCACGCTGAACAACATCTGTGAAGCATTTGGGGACCAAGTTATGCAAGACTGGACCTCTGATGCACAAGTTTCCGAGGCCCTGTATCAGCAGCCACAGAGAGTCACAGATGACCAAACCGCAACTGGTTCTGCAGTACGAGCTGCAATACTAGAGTACTACAAGCAGCGAGCACAGAACTGAGGTAAACCGTGCTATCCATTTACAATAACCGTGTTTGCTGGCTGGCTAGTTGGTGCAATCTATTCACTTCAAGAAACTGTGTGAAAAGATAATGCAACACACAGAAGACGCACACAAAATTTGAAAAGTTATACCTTTTTATAGGCTTCGCAGCCAACAGTTTACAAAAAAATGTACATATCGCATTCAACGGAACCAAATCAAAAAATGCGAGGACAAGACAAAAAAGGCACTGGCTGGCTTTATTTTGTCATTCATCTTTGTACGCTGGTCCTGTAGTTTGACCATGAATTACCAACACGCCCTTAATGCTTTGTTGCTACAGTATATATCACCCGAAAACTATCACAAACTGCTGCGAAATATTGCTCAGGTACTGGAACAGGCGCAAAAAGCATAAAACAGCAAGCAAGATAAACAATAAGAGACAAAATCGAAAGGAGTAACCTCAGATGTCACACTGCATGTGGTTAATATAGGTAGCCATGATTATTGCAAATCACTCAGGTACTGCAAAAAGCGCAAAAATGCTAAACAATAGATAAAGTCATAGGAGTCACATTATAAAATGTCATATTGCACATAGTTAACACAGCTTTGGGTACCACAAATCACCGCACCACATTGCGAAGGCACTAGAAAAAATGCAAAAAATGCTGCAGTACGAGTTTCAATCTTAAAATACTACAAGCAGCGAGCACAGAACTGAGGTAAACTGTGCTATCCATTTACAATAACCGTGTTTGCTGGCTGGTTAGTTGTTGCAATCCATTCACTTCAAGAAACTGTGTGAAAAGGTAATGGAACACACAGGAGACGCACACAAAATTTGAAAAGTTATACCTTTTTATAGGCTTCGCAGCCAACAGTTTACAAAAAAATGTACATATCACATTCAACGGAACCAAATGAAAAAGAGGCGAGGACAAGACAAAAAAGACACTGGCTGGCTTTATTTTGTCATTCGTCTTTGTACGCTGGTCCTGTAGTTTGACCATGAATTACCAACACGCCCACAATGCTTTGTTGCTACAGTATATATCACCCGAAAAATATCACAAACTGCTGCGAAATATACTCAGGTACTGGAAATATGCTCAGGTACTGAAACAGGTGTAAAAAGCATAAAACAGCAAGAAAGAAAAACAATAAAAGACAAAATTGAAAGGAGTAACCTCAGATGTCGCACTGCATGTGGTTAACATAGCCATGATTATTGCAAATCACTCAGGTACTGCAGAAAGTGGGAAAAATGCTAAACAATAGATAAAATCATAAGGAGTCACATTAGAAAATGTCATATTGCACATAGTTAACAGAGCCACAAACCACAAATCACTGTGCCACATTGCGCAGGAACTGGAAAAAAAGCAAAAAATGTGCACGAAAACAGAGACAAAATTTGGGCTCACATCGGATGATGTCATATTGCATGTGGTTAACACTGCCTTCAATATCACAAATTGCTGCGCAATATCACGCACGCACTGAAACAAGTGCAACAAATGCACAGCAGCAAAAAAGGAAAACAAAAAGAAATAGATAAAATCTGAAAGGAGTCGCATTACATAACGTCATATTGCACATAGTTAACACAGCCTTCAGTACCACAAATCACCGCACAACATTGCGCAGGTGCTGAAACAAATGGTAAAAATGCGCACAAAAAAGAAAAGAAACAAAATCTGGAGTCACATCAGATGATTCCATATTGCATGTGGTTAACACTGCCATCAATATCACAAATTGCTGCTCAACATCGCGCAGGCACTTGCTGATATGAAAGCAGGGGCAATACATTAAGAAATCCGACGCGTCTGAAAACTAACGCAAAAAAAAAACCGATAGGCAAAGTAAAAACCGAACAAATAGAAACATACACCTCTGAAAAAATTAGAAAAATTCTTAACTTGATTCAAAAAACTTTGTTATGGCATTCACCATTTTCTCTTGCAGCGTCAAGTGCCGCTGCCTCATCTCCATCTCTGCTGTGACACGCTTCAAGGCTCTCACGCAGCATCCTCTGCTCCATGAGCAAAGCTTGCCTAAAGTCAGACGAGGCAGTCCGCAGCCTTTTTCTAGGATTTTGCTGCTCGCGGATGCCTGCCTGCCCCTCAGCTCCTCCATCTTCAATGGCCGCTGACTCGGCTGCAAAACCTCCGGCCCTGCTGTCGTCCGCGTTCAATGCGGGCTCCTGCCAATTTTCCAGTGCGGGGCTGCCATCCTCAGCGGTCCCGGTGTCGGCGCCTACCACCATGCCAAGAATGATCTGCGTGACAATTTATGATGTTTGCCTCTCAATGTCTTTGCTCCATAGACAAGCGAGAAGTGTGGGATCAAGCGTGTGTGAAACAAGGATGTCTCCAGTGACTAGCTGTGTACTGAAGCAGTGATATAAGACGGATTTTGTTTCTGGCCCACTTATATTCATTTGCCATCTAGTGGATAGAAGTTGACCTTTAATCAGGCTTTCAAAATACATTGGCAATGTTTCTTCAAAGGTCATGTTTTCTTTGCTTACTGCCTGAGCAAATGCCTTTAGGTGCCACCTATGGCTGATTCTGTAGACATCATGACCGCACTTGAAACATAAGGTGGTTGATGCTTTCAATTATGTGATGGTTTGTAGCACTAAAAGACAGAATGACAGCACTAACAAATATGTCGTTGAGATGATGGAACTAGAAATAAACATCACTATGGTTCAAATGCAACCTAGCACATGCTGTGTGCTAGGCAACGTGCAGCAGTGCTGAAAGACAGACTACAAATGTCAAGCTGTTTGCATTTTGTATGTGATGTCACCTTGACACGTTTATTTAGTATTGCAGTGTGCCACATATTTCATGACCACAACATCATAGCTACTCCAATAAAGGCCATTTTTCAAAGTTCTCGGTGATGTAAATGAAAAGGTGAGGAAATGATAGAGCACAACTTTTTTGGCAAGTGCACTGCCAATCTCAAATTTGATCTACACACCTCCTCTACAGTGGCTCCCCCAGAGCAGCGGGTTTCTTGAACGAGTGTGGGGTCGTTCATTGGTAACGACCCCAAGAAAGAATGGATCCGAGCGTAATGGGGCCATTGGATGGCGCCCGATCCTGTGGTGGTTCCATTTTTGTTGAAGTCCCTAAAAGGATGGAAAGTTGCGCAAGTTTACATAAAGACAGAGCAGTGTGCATTTAAAAGCGAAAAAAAAGCCCGTCATTAGTGCATATTAAACAGAAAAAACAAGCCTACCAGATTATACATTCAGACGCCAGGCTTGAAATGAATGGAGACGTAATGAATCAAAATTGCACGCTAGCGCTAAGAAGCGGGGAGCCGTCTGGTGCTACCAAAGGACTTTTTTATCACTGCTTACAAATAGCTAAATGAGCAAGGCGGGTTCTCGGCGGTAATTTGCGGGCACCCTCCCCTAGGCGTCGGAAAATATGCAGGTGCCTTGAAGCGCGCCGAAAGTTCTTCGAACGTCTCTCTCATTGTCTGAAGATCATCGCGAACTCGCAATTGAAACAGCTTACAACCATGCTTTTATAACACTTCGGAATTCGACTGCCGTCGGTCCAAGAGTGAGTTGCGGCAAAAGACAGCAGGGAGTCGGTTTCCTCGTATTCACTGTGCGAAGAGTACAACTACTTCATAACAAAAAACTATGAGACGTCGTCATCGTCTACCATGGCCGACTCAAATCTCGTTAGGCACGAAATCCAGCGCAAACAAAAAATACACGCGAGAACTCAACACCTCCACGGTGAGCAGACGACAAAACCTGCCTGCACGCGCTCGATTAAAAATTGTCGCTGCTGACGCGCCGAACCTGCGCCACAGAACTGGTTCAGCACCGCGCTGGCAACACTTTTTCAGGATTGGTGCCGTGAACCAGCACTGAATCAAATGCAGCTATAGCGCAATGACATCTCGTGAAGCGTGAATTCAAAGCAACGAAGCAGAACAGGTGCAGGTGAGAAAGCCAGTGCCTGCGAAGTTGGAGGCCGTCTAAAAATGCTTACTTACCGGTACATCTGCGTCAAGTTTCTTATCTTGTGACGCACCTCTGCTGATGTGCGATGGAACCCTAGGATCCGCAACGCCTCCGCGATTTCCGCATACACTGCGGCGTTCCTCTTCTGGCGCCGCAAATCATTCAGGCGGTTCTGCCAGCAGTCGATGAGATCGGCTGTCTCGCGCTCGCTCCACAGTTTGCGCGCCGGCGAGCAGGAGGACGCCATCTTTGTTTACACTGACGGCGAAGCTTGGAGCGTGGTGTGGAGATTATTTTCAAACATGTTTGCATATAAGCACGCATAGTACCTGAAAATGTTCTGTCTTGCATTTTAATCAATTACAACAACAACAATTGTGGATTTGTTTTGTTAAATGGTGTTTATTTTTATAGCTTCATGAGAGCGAGAGTGCTTTCGATTGTGCTTGGAACCTCAAGCACTCTTGAGGAATCGGCATTGAGTCAAGCAGGATCGAGCTCGATTGCACTTGAAAGTGGCCGTGTGACAACCGTCGATCTGCATTGAGTTCGATGAGCATTGACTCAATGAGGATCGAAAGTGCCCGTGTGACAGGGGTATAAGATACATTCAGTTTCGTTGGTGGAATCATGTTTGAAATAGCTCATAAGACATTGCCTCTGCAAAAAATGTGGCCTGGCCACTCTCTGCCACATTTTCAAAGCTATTCTTTAAAGGGAAATATAAAACGCAGGAAGAAGTGCGATACTGGAAATTACGCAGAAAAGAATGCAGTTTTAGAAATTAAGCAAAAGTAAAAATAAAAAAAACGATTGTTTTGCTTACCCTTCATCGTTCAACCTAGTAGACCGGTGAAACTGAGTGTTTAGCGTGGTATCGAAACGATTTGAGCAGGAGTCCTTGCAGCTGAGTCGCCACCAGAGCGGCGCATGCGCCAACAACAGCGTCTTCGCAGTGTCGTTATAGGTGAAGCCAGCGCACGGCGCTAAGGAGGCCCAAGAGGCGCACGCGCAGTACTCGGGCAGTATTACGCGCCGCTCTCAATACTAAAACGCTCGCAATGTCCCCATATGCCCCGCTCTTTTTGGTCGGTCTTGGCCGGCAGACATATTGAATTCTTGTGTCATTGGGGGCTGCTATTTACGTAGTGAACGCGGCTGAATTGATGACGTTGCGCACCTTTATGCGGGCTCAATGTGATTGAAGCCTGCAAGCGAGAAAGGTAGCCCCAAAATCACTCACAATCTTTGCTGAGTTAAAATGGACGGAAACGTGGCGGCATACTTCGTGATACGCCGGTTGCGTCGGCGCGACCAACGACGTAGGAGAGTCCACGAAGCCGCTTTTGCCTTGCCGGACGAGTTGTTTCAACGCGAGTTTCGCCTGGAGAAGGACACTGCGCAGCGGTTGTGTCAACAACTCTCCGATGAACTGGGAAGTTTGCGAGCAAATGCGCTGTCAGTGGAGCGGCAGGTTCTGTGCGAGCTCCGCTTTTTCTCCAACGGCTGTTTTCAATGCTCCGAGGGCAACGAGGCCATCGTCGGCAAAGGACCACCGACGGTTAGTAAATGTGTGCGACGGATTGCCGAAACCATCGTGAAATTGGGTCGCGGAACGGGTGGGTTCCCTTTCCGGCGAGCTCTGAAGAGAAGGCGGCGGCGAAGGAGGGCTTCCATTGCCACAGCAGCATCCCCTGCGTGGTTGGGTGTCTCGATGGCACAGTAATCGGCTTCAAGGCGCCGCAGGGCTATGCTGCGCACAAGGCAGCCTTCTGGAGCCGCGAGGGCTACTACGTTTTGAACACCATGACAGTGAGTAGACTTCATCCTCTGCTTTTTGTAGTGATAGCTACACTGCGCCAGCCATGTCGCGAGGTCAGCGTAGCTGCGCGCTGAGCCTTGGCACCACCGCTCTGCCCTCTGTGCGCATGCGCGGAGCAACGTCATAGCCCGGAGCTGGTGTGCGCGCCGCGCGCCTCGCCGCGGCGCCGACAGCGGAGCAGACGCCGCATGTCTTGTCAGTTGTGCGCATGCGGGGAGGGACGTCAGAGCAGGCAGCTGGTGTGCGCGCCGCGCGCCTACATTATGCTAGCATTTCGAGCCTTCAGCGTGATGGCGCCGTGGCGACCGTGGCGGCTGCTGGCGGCGGGGCGCGCCGGCGAAACCGTGTGAGGGAGGAGTGGAGAGGTGCAGAGGGGGGAGAAAGTAAATCCACGCCCAGGGTTGAAGATGAAGAAGGAACGCCTAGCGAAACGCAGCGGCGAACTATTGACTTTGCAATTCAACTGAGCGAATTCCACTCGGCCAGCTGTAGCTATCGCGTCACTTCAGGTTTAACCAGAGCTAAACCACAGCCATTTTTCCCCTGCATGTTTTCGCCTGCAAGTCCTGGCCGCGACAGGGGAAGTTCATGTCTAAGCTTGTGTTGTATCTGTTTTCTTTCAGGTCTGCGACTCCAACCTTTGCATCCTGGCAGTAGACAGCCGCTGCCCCGGCTCGTGCCACGACGCATTCATCTGGCGCTACTCGCGGCTGCGGCATGAGGTGGTGAGAGGAATGTTGAAGGACGGAGAGTTTCTTCTGTGTAAGCAGTAAGAAAGCCCTGTCTCGGTTACAAATATCGAGCTGCAGTGGTCCTCATGCACTGAAGCTACAAGAATGAGGCGTGCTTGTTGCACTTAAAATAGGCGTTGCGGTACGATACATGCACACTGTTCGAGTTGCCGCCTCTGTGTTGATACTGAATGCTGCAGAAACACAAGGCACATAAACCATTGTTGAAATGCCTAAACCAAGCCAGAAAGCGTTTGTACGACACTTGTGGCGTCTTGGAAATAGTAGTGAATCGTTTGCATCAACATCAGCTTAAAAGGGTGTTCTTACAGCGTTGTTTGACTAAACATCACCGTACTGCATTGCCTACATGCTCATGAGTGTCATGTTCAGCAAAACCTGGTAGTGGGCCCGGCTACGTGATCTGAACCTTCTATTGTATAGTAGGGTATACTCGAAGGCTGCTGAGATCAGTCACGACAAAGAATATTCTTAACAGCGCATCATTCTGGTTATGCAGGAGACAATTCGTACCATCTGGAGCCTTGGCTCTTGACCCCTGTGCCAGGCCGCCCAAGTGTATCATCTCCAAAGGGGCTGGCAACGCGGCACACGCCTCAATGCGATCGATGGTCGAGCGCGTCATTGGCGTGCTCAAGAGCCGCTTTTGGTGCTTGCAAAGGTACCGAGCGCTCTATTACGAGCCGGAGAGAGCGGCTGTCACCATAGCAGCGTGTGCTGTGCTACACAACCTCTGCATGGAGGCCCCTAGGCAAGCGGACGATGAGGATGACCCTGCCCCAGAAGACAACGGCCCGCCCCTGCCTGCCAGCTATTTGCCATGTACTGGGACCCACCAAACCTACCTGCGGTAAAAAACCGTGAGCGCGCATGTCATCAGCCAGCTGCGGAGAAACCGTCTCCAGTAGCAACTGGCACGGTTGCGCAGGTTACAACAACTTACGCAATGAATTAGCCAGTCAAGTCGTCGCAGCTACTGAAGGCAGTGGCCAGCCAATGCTTCTGTGTGTGTGTTGTGGTTGTTTTGAATACAGCTAGCCAAGTGGAAGCTTTTTATTGTTTGCTGTTCGCGGTGTGTGCCTCTAAGCCTGCAGTGGCCAAGAAGCAAGCGTGCACACCAGATCCACTTCACTGAGAGTGCATTTGCCCGTACACATTGCAGTTCATCGTAGCGTCCGCCGTACAGTCACTTAACAGCCTCCTTCTCCAGATAAAATCGCGCCCAAACAGCTCATCCTGCAAGCCAAGAGCATCTTCATGCACCCTCCTACATCACTGCCGTGTGGAACCACCTGCCTCTCCACTGCCGTCATCTTGGAGCTGGCCTTTCTTGTGCTGTGTGTAAAGCTACCTGGACTCGCTGTTTACGTGATGAAGCACGAGAGTAAATATTATAGATAGTACGTGAGTAAATAGTGTAGTAGTGAGCAAGGCAGGAAATGTTCGTGTTGTTTGTTGTAGTCGGAAAATACTACCGCAGAATTTATTTAGTGCGCAGCAGTATTTTTTTACTGCATACTGCACCATTTCACACAGGCGGTCGCATCAGCACAGGCATAAGCAAAACATAATGCATGCCATAACACGATCGTAAATTCCATGTCTTGTCAATTGCACCACAAATTGTCATGCAGACATGATTATAAAAGATTGCAAGACTGAAAGCTCACAAGGTAATTACCACAGATTAATATCTTGGTGCGGGCTAGTTGGTGAATCATCATGAAAAGCGGCAGCGCTAAGCAACAAGGGCGAAAAAGAGACACGAGAACACAGGACAAGCGCTGAACTACCAACTGAAATTTTATTGAAAACAGGCCACATTATATAAAATCCAATACATCACACACCCAGTGTCATGAACAATCATGAATGTGCAACCAGTGCCGACGGAACACTCAACTTATCATTGGAGGCCAGATGTGTCTGCCTAAGGAGCTCGCCCACCTCCCCGTCCAGCTGCCTCCGTGGCAGTGTGGGCGACGCAGTGGGCTGCTGCTGCTGCTGCTGCTGCGTGCCTGTCGGAGGGAAAACAGACTGAAAGGGCACTTGCCTTACAATACAGCATGATGTACAATAAGCAAACGGTGTGGTCCAATGCCTGAGGGGAGCAGAAGTACATACGACAAAGACAGCATTCTTTCAGTGTATACTCAATGTGCCTTTCAGCCTATAGTCACAGCTACAGTTGTAAGAGGGAAGCAACTAGCGCAACGTGCCAATGCCGGATCTGAAGGAAACTTTTGCGTACATTGTAAAACAACTGTGACTGCATGACGCTCCTGCAAAAGTTATTCATTTCAAGCACCTTGCAAGAAGGGCGATGTGTCGCCTGCATACTGGCAGGTCAACCCACTCGCTGCGCCAGCGCGCTGCTCCTGCTCCTGCTGCTCCTCCGTCAGCAGTTCTGGAGATGTCTCTCCCGTCTCCTCGCTTTCCTCCACCCAGGATGTTTCGCTGGTGTCGTCTACAAGAAGTCATTACACAAGACACAATGCTCAGTGGACAGTTCCAGCAAAGCGTGAAATGTATAGGCCTTAAATGTGTGCTAAGTCGGAGTGTGGCACAATTAAGGCGAAAACGCACCACCAGAAAAGAGAAGGTAAAGAAGCTGAGGCTGCATATGCAGTCTCCAGTTTATGCACTCCCACACCTTCCAAACTTACCAAAAACACAGACGAGGTCATCAGCAGTGTACACAAGCAGTCAGGCACACACATAAAATGGTTTGAACAGCAGTTCACCTACCAGCCGCAGAGGGGGCCTCACTCTGCAGGCCGCTCGTCCCCGGCTCAATGCCGACTGAAACTCTAGGAGGGCGACGGGGGGCGGGGGGTTAGGAGGGCCTGGCTGCTCCGGCAAGAAGGCACAGTGCCGCAAGTTCAAACATGAAAGTCTAAGTTTAACTAAGGGTTGCATTGCTTACAGCCCACGACCCTGAGGTTCGGTCAAGAACCCTTCATTACCAGCGAGCAGCAAACTTTGCAATTGTCTGTAACGTCAAAGCAGTCCACTAACGACAGTGGACATACCTACTGCTGGCGGAGGGGCAGCCACGAGCTCCCAAGGCCCCACGGCCCCGTGGCGCTCACTGGACCGATAAGCTGAATCACGCGGCCAGCCAGCCTCAGCAGCCTGCCGCCACCGGTGCCCCTGCGATAGGATGCGGAAAAGTGCGTTCAAGCGGTATTCTACAGACGAATGCTGACGGCTTCACCCTTGGCCAGCTAGCAGCCGCACCAACTGCGCGCGCCGCCGGCAAGCCAGCACGTGCCGCGTACAGCGCCAGTGCTCTGCGGATTTGACTGCCGGGCCCTCTCTATTTAAGGCAGCCGCAATCTCAAAGCTACCGCCTGCGAGCCTGTACAGTCAGGCGAGAGCTCTGACGCAGCCGGTGCCAAGGCCGGATTGCTCTTCGATAAACATCAGCTATTGGTCGACGGACATGCGTTGCCTCTTTGGTGGCGTCCCATTTGAAATAATAACGGTATTTCACCCGAATTCTATGGGCGATTTCTTGGTATCGGCCAGAGAAATTAATTCTGTAGCCGGAGAATAGTAGGGAATCGACAACAGTGTTAACTTTCATATACGTGCACTGCACTGAAACAACTTGTAGCAGTGTTATGAAAGAGCAAGGACGAGCGAGACGTTTTGAACTGTGCGCCTAACCGTTCTGTTCGCCCACGTTCGTTCCCACGGTCGTATTATTTCAGTTTTATCGTCGATAGCAGGCGACCACCGTCAACAAACTTACCTCAACAAGTTGTCTTCGTCGATTTTCGTGCTGAGAGCTCCTTGAAAGTTTATCTCTGGGCACCCACTGCCTTCACTGCCTTCAACTACATTTTTTCTGCGCTTAAGGTATCCGCACAGAACCTTGACATTAGACGACACGTAAAAAAGCAGGAGCTTGCAGTGGAATCAGCTGTCTTCCTGGAAGCCGTCATGTTCAGGTTTTACCACTACCAGCTCGCCGTCATGACAGCAGAAGTTACGATACAGAAAATTTCATTGCAAAACCGAAAACGCTTCTAATTTCCCTTCGTGTTGTTGAGTTTGCAACGCAGTTTATGAGGAAAATAAAACGCCTCTTATTTATTCATTGCATTGCTGGGTTTTTTTAAGCTTACAGTTCTTGCTTTACTGCTGTCAGCGCACCTTCGCGGCAACAAAAGTTACTAAACAGCAAATTTAGTTTCAATGCTGAGAACACTACTTATTTTGATCAGTGTTTCTGAATTTTGAACACAGTTTCTTGCCAAAATAAAACATCGCTCATTTTATTTTCGGCATCTTGACAACAACATGTTAGCATATGGCCTCTTGTCGTGCAAATAAATGTTTCCGGGGTGTCGGTGCATAGCCATGCTGATGACTGGCTGATTCCACGTTCTGTCAAAATTGCTGTGAAACGGCTTGGTTATTTTGACATCCCGCTCACAAACTTGAGCGCGATATTACGAGCGGTACGTAATATGGCCCCAAGGTGGCACGTGCTAAGGGAGGCGACATCGTCGCGTGAGCTGCCTTCATTACGCAGTGCGTGCGCTGGCGACGTAGGTATCGTGGCGCCCTCTACCAACAAGACCATTAACCAGTTTCGGTGGCCGCTCTGGTCGCCACCAAGGTCAAGCTTCGCACAATTTCGTGGTTGGGGTTGGACCCCGTTAAAGAGTACTTTCCCACTAAAGAGGCGACAACAAAAACGCGACTTGGCATAGACGTGCGCAACATCCAAAGTAGTAAGTTTGAAACACACGCGTCTTATGCAGATGACCTCATTTAAGCAGCGTGATGTAACAAAAATGCAAAACATGAAATCACAAATAACGTTTAAATTCCCGCATAAAGCTGGTTCCTTCTCAGATTTTGAGGTGTAAGGTGAGCTGAGAAACAACGAGAAGGATAGTGTTTGGAGAGGACAAATAAAGTCGAGCGCAGGACCGGTGTTATACTTACAACTGAATGAAAACAGGACAATGAAAAAAACAGTCGCATCACTAAGCAATAACACGCATGCGCAAATCTTGAAAGAAGGCAAAAAACAACAATGACAAAAAGGAAAAGAAAAGCGAGAGCTCATGAAGACTGTTGTGCAAAGTTAAGTGCGCTTTAAAAACTTTCGTTCTTTGTCCAAGAGATGAGCAGAAAGTGTGCTAATTGGAACGTGTAATTTACATTGGCTCAAGTGTTGCTCTTGCGCTATGTGAATTTTTCTTGGCTAAGTTTGGACGATTGCTTCAGTCCCAGTGGAGCGTGAGCACTTTGTGCGTATATTAAGATATTTCGACGATTTCCTTGTTCTTGTACTTTCTCCTAGCGATGATTTGGTTTAAGTTGCAGACTCGATCCTAACCAGATTGAAAAGATCCTTAATTCATTGACTTTTTCCATTGAACTACCGGCTCATCACTCCATTCAGTTTTAAGATATTCACCTGCATTCTACTCCAGTTGGGAATTTTTGCTAGGCTTACGAGCCTCAGTCCATGAAAGCACTGCTGCCTTTCGACTCTTCTCATTCGAAGCTCATCAAGCAAGGCATAGCAGCCACATGCCTTAGGCCAGCTCTCCTTAAGTCCTGTCCTCGCAGTGTGGGAATGAGTTTTGACAATCACGTTCAAATAGTTAAGAAAGCTGGCTTCCCTGCCGATATTCTTGTGCCAGTCGCAGAAGCTCTCACGAAAAAGCTGCAAAAGAACCCACCCAGTTACCTCAGCAAAATGTGTCTGTAGAACAAAAGAAACGGAAGTTTGAGGTAATGCCTTTGTGCTCAGTATCTCGGTAACCTTGAAGAGAGTGGCATAGAAATTCGTGGTTCACATCACGTTTTCAGCGCCACTTTTATTAAACTTGAAAAGCTTTGCGCTATAGCAGAACATGAGAAGCATATGTATTCAGTGTGTGGCACAAAAAGGAAGCCGCACGTTTCATGCGTCATTGCCATTGTTTAAGAATTCCCTCTCTATTGTGGTAGTGTGTAGATTGGATAGACGGGCAGATGTCTAAATTTAAGGCTGGAACATACCTCTTCACTTCGCCTACAAACTGGTGAACACTTGCCTGAGCACTGCAAGAACTGCAAAGGTTGTTTTCCCATTTAAAACCGTAATCAGATTTTAGGACGTGGTAAAGATCAGTTGGCGAGGGAAATCTTTGAAACCCATGAAATCACGAAATGCAGTAGTGTCACGTGAATTAGAACACCTTCTGTTTATCTCTTAGACCAAGAACGAAAGTTTTAAAACGCACTTAAGTTTGCACAGCAGTCTTCACGAGCTTTCGCTCTTCTTTTACATTTCTTTCTCTTTTTCTTTTTCTGGCTGAATTTTAGGTTATCATTGTTGGTGTTTTTTGAAACATTTAAATATTTGCTCAGGCGTGTTGTTGTT
The DNA here is from genome assembly GCF_052857255.1 of Amblyomma americanum. Taxonomy (NCBI): domain Eukaryota; kingdom Metazoa; phylum Arthropoda; class Arachnida; order Ixodida; family Ixodidae; genus Amblyomma; species Amblyomma americanum. The sequence continues at coordinate 346,852,606 of NC_135497.1, forward strand.
TAGTGATGGGACGTTTTTTGTTGTTCTTTTTTTTCAGTTGTAACTATAGGAACCGTTGTGTCCTTGCCTTCCTTGATCCTGTCAAAACGCTAAGTTTTTCGTTGCGCATAACTGTACTTAACCCTAAAACTCGATCGCCGGTGCTCTCTTCGTAATGACTGAATCAAGATCAACTCATTGTCTCATCGTGCAAATAACGTTGTTGGAAGCACCATTCGTCCGTGTCGAGTAGTCCCTGTCCTCTGGTCCTTTTTTTCCGCTCATATATAGTCAAAGGACATAGCGCATGATTCTCTAACCTAAATTCTCGTCTCCCGTGTCTGGTCAAATTTTCCAGTGCAGAGACCTGGGTTCTTCAATGAAGCCTGCTTTGTTTATAAATTCTTCCATCCTCTTAAAACATCTCGCTTTATTCGACTTCATTTCTCATGACGTCACTACCGAGCCGCCGCGGTGGCTGAGTGGTTATGGCGCTCGGCTGCTGGCCCGAAAGACGCGGGTTCGATCCCGGCCGTGGCGGTCGAATTTCGATGGAGGCGAAATTCTAGAGGCCCGTGTACTGTGCGATGTCAGTGCACGTTAAAGAACCCCAGGTGGTCGAAATTTCCGGAGCCCTTCACTACGGCGTCTCTCATAGCCTGAGTCGCTTTGGGACGTTAAACCCCCATAAACCATAAACCATGACGTCACTACCTGGTGCCCAATTAATTTTGAATCGTGGAGAAGCCAGGACTTTAACTTTAAAGCAAAAAACTCATCTCTAAAAGTTCCCGTTACGAACTAACTTATTACACAATGAACGCCTGGTGCAATATTTGTGTGTTTATTGACCGACCAACAGCAAGCGAGCTAACGCGAACTTGTCTCAAAGCGAAGTGTTCCCACTTGCATTAGAGGCGCCATGTTCCCTGTCACGAAAAGGGGTAACTTGAGTACGGAATAAGAATAAATATTATACTTCGTCCATATTTTCCTTGTGAAGAAATTTAACTCATCGAACAAAATGTTCAAGCAACCTAAGAACAACCTTGGCATTGCTACCCGCGTATGATTCCTGTGCTACTGTAGTTATTGTTGAATGCGACATTACTCTACAGCGCAATTGCTAAATTTTTTATTCGTTTCATTCTTGCTCGTAGCTCATGACCTCGTTCTGGTAGTCTGCATCCATGTCTTTGGAAAATAAATTGCAAAATTGGTTTGGTTTGGTTTATGGAGCTTTATGTCCCAAAGCAACTCAGGCTATGAGAGACGCCGTAGTGAAGGGCTCCGACAATTTCGGCCAACTGGGGTTCTTTAATGTGCAATGACATCGCGCAATACACGGGCCTCTAGCGTTTCGCCTTCATTCAAATGCGACCGCTGCGGCAGGGATCGAACCCGCGTCTTTCGGTTCAGCAGCCGAGTGCCATAACCACCGAGCCACCGCGGCTGCAGTGTTCAGCTTCCGAGACCACATACCTTCCGTCGCATTCACTGTTTACAACGAGTTCCGGGACGCGCTGACGGATGGTGCCATGGCTCCGCAACCTACTCATGACACAGAGTCCCTCAATAGAAGCGCCTTCGCTCGAGACGGCTTGCCCGGGGGCCCTCGAATTACGCAACCCGCGCAGCCCTCACGTTAGGCTCACACGTCACGAAGAGTGCTCGCGCGCCGCTCAGACTGCAGAACACAGTGCATAGACTCCTTCGCGATGTACGCTGGCTTCTCCCGCCACAGGACTAAGGAAAAGCTGTTGGCGTATGCGCTCCTCCGGCGAGAGCGCAACGCGTAGGCACTATTGGGTGAAAGGAAGCTTCGCTACAGTTAGTTTAGGTTCGCATCCGTGTTATCCCTTTGATCCGGCGCCATGTTCTCCTTTCGTCCTGGCGCCAAAGTCACCCCCGGCGCTCCGACAACGGGATCTAAAAGCATTTCAGCTTCAAAACTTAATTCCTGTGCGTTTTTTTTTTGCCGACATCTGACTTTTCTAGTCATAGCTGCCTCACCTAAAAAGATGACATTTATGTTGCCGCTAAACTGTCATAAGATGTTTGATCCATTATTAACTTTTCGTGCTCGTGTCACGCATAAGTATCTGGCGAGACCTGGTTTTACAAAACCTCGCCTAATGCACTGATCATTGCGATTCTGAAACCTTATTGGCATGCATGGTAATCACTGGTTATGTGTTTATAATGCATTAACACACTTAGGCACAAGGGATAATTATGTCCCCGGAATTAAAACCGGTGTGGCTAAAAAATTACCGCGCGCATAGCATACAGATTTCGCATTTGACTCCAGCTGTTACGCTTACTTTAGCCGATCATCACGTTTCGTCCGGTAAAACGAGCACCGACGCCCCTCGAAACGAGGCGGTTTCGAGGGGAATACGTTCTATAAGGGTCTTCAGGAATAGGCTCTCTAAGCTGGATAATTACCGAGAAAACAAACGGAATGCTTACGCCAGCGCATATCAGATTTTAGTGGCAGAAAAACTGGCCCGGAACATATGTGTCCCCATGTACCATACGGGAAGTTCGGTTCTGCTTTGAATTCGTGGACGTGAGCGAAGCTGGTGCCCTTTCGCCTTCACAGATGTGACATAAGAAAACTGAATGAGAAGTTCTTTTTTTCTCGTTTAGTCCGTGTCTGCGAGCTATCCTCATTCCTTTTTCTACCTGCTGCTTTTTGTCTCGCAGGAGCATGGAGGGAAAATGCGTATTTTTAGTGTTGGAGGAAGAAAGACTATAATATTGTTCGACGACGACAGCGATCATAAAACCGCGTTACAACTTAACGATGAAGATTTGGACTCCTTGAAGGAAGACATGGATAACGTTGGGGCAAAGGCTGACATTGAGCACCTAGACAAGTATGGGCTTTCCAATTCCTTGACTAAGCGCATCATGTGAACTGGGTCGACGGAACTCAGTTGTAATACATGTGCGATATGAAAGCTGCAAAGAAAATCACACAGAAAGTGTCTCACAGAGCAAGGAAACTTAAAAATGACTTCGAAGTGGAGCATGGGTAAGAGCAGTGCGTGCAAGGCTATGATAAAGATAGCGTCGTCACCCCATTTACGATTTTTTCGGCAGTGATGACCCTCGATGCACTCTTTTCTCACGAACACGTTAAAGAAAGCATTCGCTCCACACAACAAAACTGAATTGTTTTTACAACAACTAACGGAGAAATGAAAACGTTTTTAGGAGCAAACTTCGCCATCTTCTTCTTATCGATATTGGGAGAACCAATGCTTAAATTTGCTATAGTAAGCTGCAAGCTAAAAATGCGAAAATGTCTGCTCTCATCCCGATGGAATTTCGACAGGCAATGTTGGGATATCGTATTCCTAGTTTTCCTGGCCGGCAAAGAGACACAAGTCTTGTGCAGAGGCAGTGATACATGGCGTCGCGACGTTGACACAGCCTGTTTCCACTGCACATGTTACTCTCGTAAGCGCTGCGCGAATTGCGCGAAGTGGCTCTTTTGAAAGCCGCAAGTACAATTATAGCACAGTTTGTAGAGTGCACTCGGCCTTTGCGGCGGCAAGGAACAGTCTCTGCAATTTCACAGCGCGAAAAAGCAGCGCCTACGGCCGGAGCGAGTTGGCTCCCCTGAGTCATCATCTTTTCCAGAAGTAACCGGCAACAGTGGTTCGTTTTTTAGCCGCGTAGCGAGGCGCTTATGACAGCCCTTAAGATCTGAATCTGTACGAGCTAATTAGAACCCTTGTCCTCACATTCTGACCCCTTTCGGTCTTTCGGTCTGCCGTAAAGAGTCCGTTATGCTGTCTAGAAGCAAAAGCATGTTTCTCGGTTGCTTTTAGCAAAGGGGGTACTTATAGATATATGTGTACCAAATCATATCTTTTTGTTTAAACCAATTTCTTTAATCACTGTATATTTCATTGTTTTCGAGGCCATACAAAGAGACAAATATTTTTGTATTGATTGTTTCATAGCTCCTCTTCTTGCGTATCTGAGAGAGTTAATACCCTATACTTCAAGCAGGAAGCGGCACGCTATTCTTTGTCGCCGAATTCCAATGTAAGCAACAGCGGGTCGCGTGCGGATTAGTGGGTTCCTCTATTTCAGCTTTGCTTAACGCTTGGAACCTTCCGTTGCAGTAGCCGCTGCGGTGGCTCAGTGCTTACGCTTCTTGGCTGCTTACCCGAAAGGCGCGCGTTCGATCGCGGCTACGGCGGTCGCATCTCGATGGTGGCGAAAAGCTAGAGGCCCCTGTACTGTACGACGTCTGGGAACGTTACAGAACCCCCTGTGGTCAAAATTTCCGGTGCCCTCAACTAGGGCGTGCCTTACAGCCTGAGTCGCTTTGGGACGTTAAACACCATAAAGCAAACAAAACCAGACCAAATCAAACATTTCGTTTTAGTTGTTTTTCCTGAAATGAAGTTTGCAGCATTAAACAAATTGGTGGGCATCAGTTTTTTCCTTGTCTTCTTGCTTTAGAATGCGGTTAAAGCAATTCACATCGGCTCGAATTCTTTTCTTTTTTTTGTGGCTGCAGAGCTGAACATGAACCGCACTACAAAGCATGCGTAAATGCGAACTTGAGGGAAAGCTAGAACCTTTTTTTTTTGTTTTAGGGCACCCTGATGCAAAGCCCCTCGGTACGCCGTGTCTTTGCTTGGCCGCCTCGTACTTTTTCCGTCTTCTAAGCAGGCAAAACTGGAAATGCTTGTTAGTGACTTCACAAGATCAACTGCACTGCGAGTTTGTGAAACCTACCCCCAGATTAGCGTGCTTGGGGTCGCCAGTAAATTCTGGAGGACGTGCTGTTATGTCTAGAATTATAAACAAGTACCATTATTTCAGGACTATAGTCCGCACCAAGTCCGCAAAAGGCAAATATCGGCTGAAAATAACCAGTTGGTGCTTAGATACCCCGCATACGGTGTATAGTGAGCGATGACGGTATTAGGCTGCATATAGGTTTTTTAGGTTGTCCGAGAGCAGTATACAATCGGTACCATCCTTTCAGTGCAAGTCTTCCAGCTCACTTTGGCTAACCGTCGAGCGCTGTAGAGTAGTCGGAATATTCGTTTTTGTAAACCTGGTGCACTATGGCACACCACTCTAGAATTCCTCAATATCGTCTTCAGGAGACATAGTACTAGCTTTCTCCCAAGCAGGCATTTCGCTCATATGCAACATGGAAGCTGCGCACATCCGAGCACTTTTTTCAACGGTGTCAGATTCTTTCGCCGCGACTCGATTCGATTTTATTGCTTGCGCACGTTCAACTACACTGAGCTCGAATGTCGCGGTGAAGGCTGTTCGTGTTTCTGAAGCCATCGGAACCATTCTTCAAGAAGGACTCTGCCACCCCTGGCGTTATTCAGCGAGGTTTTTGAGCATGTGGTCCCAAACCTAAACACTTAAATTCAGGCGCCGCGAGAAGCATTGCTGCCATATGAAAGTTGATTGCATATAAAAGTTGCTTTCGCTATCTGATTTAGAATGGTACAATACCGCGGATGCAGTCGGGTCATGTCATTTTTTTATATTTAACAGCCGCGTTAGGCTTCTTGGGCTCTCACTAACGATAAAAAAAATAAATCATGTATCGGCCGCACTTTTATAAAGTTCGCACCTAGCGAAATGTTTGCTTTTCAACATATTCCGCGGAATGTAGTCTGGGAAATACGGTTCTGTCGTTCGATGCAACACGGCGACTACAAAAATATGGAACCGCAGATCTTGATATACAGGCGCCGGCCTGCTGCACTGCCTCCAAGCTCGCCCCTGCATTCTCTCGTGATTTATACTAGATAACTTATTTATGAAAATCCTTTGCATGATTTGCAAGCAGTAAATTTTTACCCGAATGCTTCATACAATAAAACAGCTAGAAAAAATACAAAAATCCGGGCACCTTTCAAAAGTAGATATTACGACGTGATTAGTAATTGTAAGAGGTCTCACACAGAAGATCACAAAATGGCTCGATTAAAAGTGGTGATTTTTCTGCAGTATTCATATTGGCCTTCAATCGCATTGACAATACGTGACACATCTGCTTTTATACGCAGAACAGCGCATCTCTCACGTTCTGTTTCGGCGTCGCAGTAATCCCGCTTAGAAGACGCGTGGATTTTTACCCTGACGACGTGGTTGCTCTTTTCTAGACCTTAGCTTCTGTAGGCAACGCATAGTAAGGATTTCCGCTTTACGACGACGTCGCCATGTCGAAACCAACATCGACGCTGTTTTTCTGCGCGACGCTTGCGGGGACAGTCTAGAACGCGGCTTTCCATTATCTAACGGCACGTTTGATGCCTTATGCATAGTGACTAGCGATGCCAGCACCATAATTTAAGCGTGATCGGCGTTGTCAGCCATTGACAACGTCGTCGCTCACAAAAAAATGGGTGCTCAGCTCCAAACAGGCCATTTACCGGCAACATTCTAGGCAATTACCGGAAAATGTTTACCGGAAAATGCCGCCGCGGTGGCTCAGTTGTTATGGTGCTCGGCTGCTGACCCGAAAGACGCGGGTTCGATCCCGGCCGTGGTGGTCGAATTTTGATGGAGGCGAAATTCTAGTGGCCCGTGTACTGTGAGATGTCAGCGCACGTTAATGAACCACAGGTGGTTGAAATTTCCGGAGCTCTTCACTACGGCGTCCCTCATAGCGTCAGTCGCTTTGGGACGTTAAACCCCCTAAACCAAACCAAACCGTTCTAGTAAACGTGCCTTTAATTTGAACGAAAAAAATTCGTCACGGTCCTCTTCGTCGGCCGATCCCTGGACACGAACATGACAAGAAAAATTGCTAAACGCTTTTCTCTTATTATAGATATATGCTTTATTCAATTTTAACACTTTCTAAAGCGCTGCTACAGGGGACACCAAGAGAAAGAAAACGAAGGACAAGTGCTACTATCAACTAAAGTTTAATGGAAAAAAATACACAAGCTTAAATAGCTCACACAAGGCCTCCAGCAGCGCATGCGCCTACCCCCAGAATGAAAAAACGAATCACTGTGTTGAATTAAGATACAAAAATTCACAATCATGGATGACAACAGATGGTGTGCTGACGCACAGGCCGGAGTTTTTGTGAATATTAAATGCCTCAGATAATTCCCTTGTTCGCTGATTTGAATGCCTATACAAAATTTTTGTGCTATTGAGCAGAGGAAAAAAATGCATGTGTACCTCTGCTCAATAGTACAAAAATTCTGGTTAGGTATTCCAAACAGCTAACAAGGGAATTATCTGAGGCATTTCAAATTCACAAAAACTCCGGCATGTGCGTCAGCACACCATCTGTTGTCATCCATGATTGTGAATTTGTGTATCTTAATTCAACACAGTGATTCGTTTTTTTTCACTCTGGGGGTAGGCGCATGGCCTGCTGGCTGCCTTGTGTGAGCTATTTAAGCTTGTGTGTTTTTTCCACTGAACTTCAGTTGATAGTAGCGCTTGTCCTTCGTTTTCTTTCTCTTGGTGTCCCCTGTAGCAGCACTTTCAAAAGTTTAAAATGATGTACCAACTCGCTCAATTGTCCGTGTTACTCCAGGTTTATTCCATATGTTGCATTTTTTTTAAATGCTGCTCCAGAGCGAAAAATTTCTTCCTGAAAACCGCATTACTCGCATTAGTATTACTTCCTCATTGGTAGGGATGCAAACGTTGGAAGCTGGTAACATGTGGCATTGACATGAACTATCAGCCCAGAATGAAACGCCCACAGCGCCTATGAACAGAACCAAATGTTTTAGTTTTCTTCTTTGAGTTGCTGTATACAAGTGGCGTGATTCGTGCTTCTGGGTAAAACGTCTACCAAAGTATATATTCGTAAACCGGTTGCAAAACAATATCTCGTTGCACAGTTGGAAAGTGCAGCATATGCGTGATCGTGTTGTAATTCGACCTGTTAGTTTACACCAGATCAATGGCGTGTGAAGTCGCACTCTACCTCGGTCACTGCCTACTGGCGGTGCAATGATTTTGATAGTGAGATTATTGTTTCTGCCTGATAAAGCGCCTATGAGCTCGTTAGCTCTTTTTGTTTCCTTTTCGCGCTTCTACCCAAACACCCTGTATGTGCCAGAGAAAAAAAACGAAACGAAGGAGGCTTTCCTCAAGCAAGAGCTGGGCAGTCACGTCAGCAAAACCAAGCATGTCTGCGAAGCGGGACTTCCGCCACACAAGCAAGTACACCTTCACTGTATTCGCGTGAGAGGTCGTCTGCACCGGAAGCTTTGCAGACGTCTCGTTGCCGCTATCCTCTGTAAAGTTTCCGGCGCAGATTCATTTTTCGCTCGGCCGTAAGCCACTCCAGACACCTCAGACAGCTCCATCACGGTGGTGGTCGGGAATCTGCTAGGCGACACAACTCAGAGCATCGCACTGGCCGCTGGTCGCTGAAGTGTAGCCATGCCACACTTCCTGCGGATTTTAACCCTTGCCAATGCTAGGCATGCTGCTTGTGCGACTTACGGCGCCATTTTTCCAGTATTTTTTTTTGAACGAAATACGGGAACATCGCATCGGAGAAGAGAATGGCCATTTTGTTTTCTTTTTGTGTGAGGAGAGGGGGGGGGGGGGGCGGGCTCTTTTCTTTTAGCCTCTTTCTGCTACCTGCCGTTCTTGCGTGGTCACGTAGCAAAAATTGCTCTCTAGTTATTTATTTAACCAAACCCAATTGTGTGCTTCTCGGCACTTTTTTATCTGATAAGAGGATTACAAGGGTGGAAGTTCCGAAAGGCTCGTAGCTTTTCCCTTTTTTATTCCCAGTTCACCTGAACGGCCTTCCTCACTCTCTCCATTATTTTACTGATTGCATTTCCCACGCTTGCATTGGAGCTTGATGGGCGAATTGTTTGTTCGTGACTGCTAAACAGCGCGAAACCGAAACGAGACCAGAAAGAGCGCACTACCACACGAGCATTGACTTCCAAATGTTTAGTTCTAGCTTATTCCCGGAACTTGTACACGCAAGAAGCGTCACCAAGTAAGTAAAGAAACACATAGAATGATTTACACACAATAATACAGTTCAATTCTTAATTGGTAGCCAACCATAAACACGCGCTTTTTTTTTCGATAATGCGACCGATGTCTCGTTTACCAACCCTTTTCTTACACGTGCAAACTTCTCACCGATAGTCTCCCTAACCAACTGATCATTGCCAAGGGCAATGAACTCACTTCCCTGGCACTGATTGCCCTAATTAACTCTGCAATTACTCTCCTTTGAACTGCTATTTTTAAGCATGTACTTGTCGTAACTCCTGGTGTTCCAGGGGAGCCCGCCATTAATTTTTAAAAAGAGCATTTTTAGGTTTAAAGATGGCTTCTACGCAATAGTGATAGCAGCGTTGGCACACATCAGGAAACCATTTGAGTCATTTTGACTGGTAAATTGGTGAAGGAATTTCTGATAGTAAAGTGTGGCAGTTAGCCGCTTGGTTGTAAGGATTGTGGCCGGCTATTAGTAATAGCATTATCAGTTCTTAGAATTTCGAAAATAAGGTTACCCTCATTAAGCGCTGAAAAGCGCGGCCTTTTGAACTGCGCCCAGATTTGGCGACAGCAAAGCGGCGTTTCTTTCTGCACGTTAATCCGTGGCACACGTGCCAAGTGACCTTCCGTCCCGCCCGTCCTGCTGTGCTCTCCCCTGCTCGCTGCTTCATCCCACGTAGGTCAGGTGACACGTGCGGGATGGTGTGACGTGTGCTGGGGGGTGTTGCACTGCGGTCGCGAAAGCCACGAACATTTAGAAAGCGCGTGTCTTTTTGCGTGTTTCGGGCAAGACTCCTTGAGCTACCAACGCCAAGGGTAACCGCGTTTCCGAAATTCCAAAAACTTATATGGCGATTACTAGCAGCCGGCTAAAAATCTGTCCTGTGGTGGCTACCCGGAGCCTAACTGTAGCGATTAAGAATTTAACAATCAGAAATTAGTTAACTAGTTTAGGAGTGAACATGACTGACAGGTTTGCTAGTTTCCGTCAACACTGGTATTACTACGCCAATGAACCCATCTTTATAACTCGAAATTGACCGCCGCGACCATCCGTTTAAAGTTAAGCGCTTGTCTTGTCTTGCATCTAACTATTGTGATGACCCCCATAATGCGCAGGTCCACACGGGACGGAGAGGCAAAGAGACACCGTATGGCTCAGTTTAAACAAACAGGTATATTCAATAATTACACATGATTAAGATTATACATCAGAGGCTGGGGCGTCCGAGCTTACGTGCCGACGACTTCATGAGGGCGATGGAGTGGCTCCGGAGTTGGGCTCGAGCGGTTGCTGGCAGAAGCTGCACGCCGACGGGCTTCGGCGCTGAAGGCCCTCTTGGCGAACGATGTCGTCCTGAGCGTGCTTGCAGTAGAATTTCAATAGTCGTCCGTTTCTTCGTGGATGGTTCACAAACCCTTCCTCTAGTGTCGTTCGGCTTGGAAGATGAACAGGAGGCGAGCTTGTAGATGATGACAGCAGAGCATAATTTTACAACATACATATACAGAGAGTTAAACTGGAAAAAGCAGAACTGAATTTACAAAAGGACAAACTTTGCACTACTTTACTCATCGACCGGGCAGGTTAGTGCCTAAGTAGCATCACATTACATGCTAAGCATGGAGCCCCAGCTCAGACTGGACTGGACTGCATTCGTTTACATGCGCTTTTAAGCACTTGATTAACAAAGGACTAAGGGCGGTCATTTTCAGTGGCCCGCCCAAAGCATCAATTCTCCAATGAAAAATAACATGCGAGATGGAGACAACCCCTTGGGTTGGGCTTAGCCTCGAACCCAGATTCTTGTTAACAATACAAACTAAATAAACAACAAAAACGTCACCACTCATTCTCAAGTGAGAGTATCCACAGGCTCTCCCTTCGGAGCTAATCCTTGCCTCAGGCATGCATACCGCCACCCACCATCGGTCCGCGTCGTTCGTCAGCCACAGAGGAGGGGGCGAAAGCGCCCTCGATGCTGCTGCGCTACCGACGGCGGGACACAGCTAATAATCATGAAGGGGTTCGTCTGTCGCTCCGCCAAACCAGATTGAGGGTCGCCCCTGTTTTCCCACATTCTTGGCGAGTCTTGCCTGTCCGCCATGAAAGGTGTCCGTCACGGCCATCCTGGGAATGCGCTTTTGTCCACTTGCGCCTGTCTTTCCACATTCTTGGCGAGTACTGCCTGTCTGTCTGACAGGTGTCCGTCACGGCCCTTCTGGGAATGCGCTTTTGTTCACGAGGCACCGCGGGAAGCTGTGGGTGCCTTCCCGGCGATAGCCCACGTCGTAAGGGGGTGGGGGGTCCGTGCGTCAAGCGACAATTTTCGTTCCCGGTATGTACTCGGGGCTCTCGCTTATACTGGGGAGCGGTTTCCGCGTGTGCCGGCGTCCTGCTTTCTGCAAAGGTATGCAGCTGGAAAAGAGGGGCGGCCTTAAGCCCCAACTCGATGCACACACAAGGAATGTACCTCGTAGCACACAAGGAATGTCACACTATGCGCAGTCATTCATACCACGTACTATGACTGACAGGAACTGACATGTTGCTACCGTCACTGATGCGGATAAATTTTGTCATCTATTGGCTACCACTACCTCTGCTTAAATTTTTTGGGTACATTGTTAACTTATTAGTGCAGAACGTTTGTGTCTTGTATTCCTGTTATTGATGATTCTCGTTTAATTTTCATGCCGTTGTTTGTTGAGACATTGTATAACTTGTATTAACGTCAGTGTCTGCTGCTCTGTTCATGTTTTTGTTTGTCCCATTTAAGCTTCAATGTTTAGTATTGTGTTTTGTATTTTACTTGCAAAGACTTATATGCTTTTATCTGTTTTGTTGTAGTTGCTTGAAATTGTGGTTCACTTTTTTACTTTTGATTACATGCCTGTACCCCCCCCCCCCCCGTAAATCTCGAACTGAGGGCCCTTAAGGGCATTTTCTATAAGTAAATAAATAAATAAATAAATAAATAAATAAATAAATAAATAAATAAAATGCGTATGTTTAACAATTACTCTCCGGCTTCCCAGAAACGCCTGGTATTATCATTTCCACAAGCCAACAGCAAGCTGTAAACAACACCCTCATCATAAGCGACGCAATCTTTCTTGCCATCAATCTTGCATGGTTCTATTCTTTGTTTTGTGCACGGGTTTTTCCTTTGCAGATAATCGACAATTTTAGCGGGGCCGAAAGCCCGACTTGAACGAAACTTGTAGCTCTGGAAAGACACGGACAGAATGAAGTGTACACCAGGTGCGCTTCCCTCTGCACGCGCCTTTCAAGCGCTGCAATTTTCATTAGGACGAACCATGTCGCCCGAACAGCCACCCTTAACAACTTGAACGCACGCTTGTACCCTTGTATGAGCAAAAAATTAAGAGTTACCAGTCAGCGCTCGTGTCGTTGTGTGCTCTTTCTTGTCCCGCCTTGGTTTCTCCTCCTGACCGGTTATTCCTCACGCTTACAACGCAAAGCTCATCTTGGCGCATGAATCGTTGAGCACGTTCACTACGAAGCTTAGACCTCAGTCACATGACTAAGTAAGGCTGCAAAACCGATCTTCTAATCATTTAGCCTAAAAATAAGTCCTTGGGTTTCCGGTTTAAGCTAGTAGCTCTTTAAATACATTGATGAACTTTCATCCTATATGCTCTTTAAACTACTTTTCTTTTTTCTTTTTTGCTGTCAGTCTGCTTAACTATTTAAACTAAATTTGGCATTCAGCAGCTACGAAGAAAAACTGATGTGGAATCAGAATTCCCCTAAGGAATAAAAATCTCGCGTTTACTTATCTTAATTTCCTCCTGCTATGGCACGCGTCACATTCATCTCTCGTCATAGCTATATAGGCAACTTATGAAATCAGGTGATAAGTGATAAGTGTAATTTTCTTCAGAGCATTCTACTCCATTCTCTTTCGAGCTTCTCATCGTTACATTAATACTGACTTTGAAGTTAGTACTCGCTACAGAATAGAAACGGTTCACCTTTCTGCACCCAAGTTGTGGTGGGTCTGGTAAGGTACATAGATTTGAAGCTGTACGTGGGCTATGATAGTTACCGTAGCGGAGGATTACGCATTAACATAGAAATGCGGACGCCGCGGGCGGGACTTCATCCCTCAACACTGAGTTCAGAAGCCGAATGCGAAAGCCACCAATCCACCGCTGCCGGTAAGTTGTGGACGCCTTTGGTTCCTAACGTCGAAACCGCGTTGCTGTTTAGTAAACAACTTTGCTCTCTTTAGGTTAAGGTTAAGTGACAACAAAAACGGCGCACTGCGACTGCGTAAGGGAATTAGTAATAATCTAGCTCGGCGCACTTGTGCTAGAGACATTTTACCCCGAGGTAAATTTACTCCGCGAGGAAACTGTTGTTGCGATTTTTTTCTTAGCCATCTCCAAGATGCCGCTTTCGCCTTGAGAAACAATGCAACGCTTGTCAAATCGAAACCTGTTCGTTCTCGATGGCTTTGTCTTCGTTCGCACGCTGTGTGTTGCACTGCCAAAAATGGAGTTGTCCGTGAAGCTTCCCCTCTCCTCCATTTTATCTCCACTGAAAGGCCTTCGTGCTAAAAGCAAGTCGTTCTCAAGGTTTCATCTCGAATGCGAACTATTAGAAACCTAGTGAGGCGCAAAAAGTAAGACGAGTGAAGAAAGTGGCAGAAACCCATGGCCCCCGAATTTCGCGTCCGGTGCTGTACGAACAGAGCTACAGCGGCAGCTCGTGGGTTCGGATCCCACCGGTGGCATAGGGTTGTGTTTTAGGCTACATTCTATTCGATTATCTCTCAGCTATAAAGTAAATACACTGTTCATTTCCATTGGTCAACACGACAAGTTAAAGGAAGAGAAAAAGTAAAAAAATTCCTCTATGGTTTCGATGGATGCTAGCCTGCTTCATTTGTATTTCGTAGCGAGCGCCTCATTTCCGGATCCTTGTCTAGTCAATAGCACGAGTAGTGGAATGCCGAAGAGGCGTAATCGTGCCACAAATATACTGAGAACGATGCTGGCTGTGCCGTGTCCCCTTCTGGCCAGGGGAAGGCGGAGGAAGGTGCTCGTTAACAATAATTTGCAATGCAGTAGAAAAATGTTCGGGAAATCTCGTTTTCGGCGCTTTCTCTGAGGCTGCGCGTTGGCAAAAAGAGCGAACAGGAGTGTAATAAGTGTGACGACAATGTGGAGAATATCCTACGTGGAGGATATAAATTTGCTCCAGGTCTGAACATGCGCTTTGGTGTCGCCTCGCAGTAATTAAGCTGACCAATCAAATGAAATCTCGCTGCGAAGAATCCGAAGTCGTATGACACGCTGCGCCGCAAATAGCAGCTGCCGCGAGGCACGTCTCTCACACCAACGTCTGAACGAAGGCTTCCCTTCGCTTTTTTCCGTCGCACATCACGTTGGCGTCGCTTCACTTAGCACAGAAGACGACCAGTCATCCTGTCCGTAATTAACAACGACCTTAAAGGACATCATTCTGACGATTCCCTTTATTCAATGTGAGCCAATGAGGTTCGCACACTTGTGTTTTTCTCCTGGGGCTTTTCTTTAATTTTCCGCTGGTCGAGCTTCGATCGTTATACAAAATTTTCTTTCCTGACTTTCAGCTCCTTCGGACGGCATATTTCTATGACGACCATTCTTAACCTCCAGTTACGTTTAGTAATGCACTAAATTTAGTTGTAACTTTCAAAGCAACCTCTATGAATTTCAGTCTGCGGACAAAATGTGACAACGCGAAACATTCATGTCTTAGAACGCTAATACATTGTTTGCTCGCAATGAGCCGGACAAGAATAAGTAATCGTTTTTATATTGCCAAGGTGGGGCGCAGTGATCGTTTGTATGTGCCCGGCAGCGGCATATCTATTCTGTTGGTGGTATGGTGGCGATTTGTGTCAGCAGCGACGCAAGAAAACCCGGATCTAACGTGTTCTGTTCCCCGGTGGCGACAGTTGGTAGCATGACCCTTTGACCACATTAGATAGGCGCCTTTCGTCCTTGCTCTCTCTTTGTGATGCTTCCTGGAGAAAATCATATTTATTTGTTTTTTTGAGTGCTCACTCTAATTTATCTTCTTTGGCAATGTCGCTTTTCTGTTGCTGTAGTTTCTACTTTCGCACATATAGGTACAATTACGCTCCAGGCGATGGCAGATGGGCAAGTGTCAACGCCTTCGTAAAACGACAATATTGCCGTCTACTCATATCATCTTACACCCGCCAGCTTCAGGCATGCTTGGCGTGCCCATTGGCCGCATTTCTGGTCGTGTATCCTGGAAAAAAAAATGGGTGAGCTATTGTCTTCCCTAGCCTGCTTGAGACGTCGCATTGCAAGTCCGTTCGCTGCGCAAGAAAGCTGGCTCCACGAACTTTTCTTTTTCCTTGCATGTGCAGCTTGAGTAGCCTGTAATTTTTTTTTTCATCAAGGGAAGAATAACACATCAGCATTCACCTTGGTGCAACGAATGACAGCAAGACAAAACCACACAGGTATCTAAAAATTTTCTGAATTGAAGATATAATGTTTCTGCACCTTCGGCTACTACGAAATTTGTCTCGCATTCCTTTGGAATTCATGTGTCTTTAGACCAAGGTGGATACTGAATAATCAATGCCTTGATTAAAATTTACTTCATCTCAAAGAATTCTCCTGAATGCATCGGTGTTTTTTTTTAACTTTTTTTACTCTTTGTTAGGTCTGGCGACCCGTGACCTATTGGCTACCTTTGACAACACCGATTTTCCTTGAGGGAACAATGACGTGAGCAACAACTAGTATCAGAGCACCTTCATCTTGCCTTCAGAACATTGAGCAATGGAATATTTGAAGAGACTGAGCAGAGCGCACGGCTGATTCGCAAAGTGCCCCAGCACTACATCTCGGAAATATCTTGGTGATGCACAAAAAGAAGCGCGCCTTTGGTTCATACCAGCGCAGGTCCTTGAGCGAAATTTCTCTCAAGAGAGCTCGTTTACTACAGCACGACCCCTTCAACCCGTTTCATCTTCGATGCAAAACTAATCGCAAAGTTCCTTCCTTAACGCAAACGGGTTCACTTTCGTAATACTCGTATCCCTGTGAGCTACTGAAACCTCGACTTGCATTTCGTCTTCCTCTGTGTGCAGCAGTACCAGCGGAACAAAACTGCAACCCGGAAGCGCACCTTATATACAAGGCTGAGTGGAGCGATCTTCTAAGGTCCTGCATGAGCGAGCCACCTTTGATAAAGTGCTGCTTACGCCCGCTGTCGCTGGGTGCTGCGCCAGAATCTTCAGCATTTATAAGTTTGCGAGAATAGGCTTTTAAATAAGACAAACTCATATTACATCATATATCGCCGTGATGATATCAGAACGAAGAGAGGCATACAGCTCATTTACCTATTTTGGCACCTTATGACAGACCCTGCGTGGACGACGGAAGCCAACAGTGTGCGAAGCCAAGGAGGATAGGGGATGTTTTTTTTTTTAAATTTGGGGTGTTCATCGATGCGAGAATAATTCAGTAATTATTTTAAAGAGAATTGATTAGAAAGCAGAAGAAAAAACAACCACATCCCTCTGGTGCCATGTGTTTGTTTTTTATTGTGCTTTCTAATCAATTATCCTTAAAAGAATTACTGAATTAATCATCAGCTGATGAACACCGCAAATTAACAATAAAAAACTTCCTCTATGCTTTTTGGCTTCGGAGATTGTTGGCTTCCGTCGTGTATGCCATAACGAACCCCTCTTTTTTCCTTACCCCGTCTGCTCAAGACCCTGCGTAGGTTAGCAATCACAAAGCTCGCTGTTCGGTTTCCGCCACCGAAAAGCGCACATCTTAGACACCACAGACTCAGCAGGGAACAACTCAAACGAAGGAGGCGAATAAATGCTGGATACCTTAAAATGGCTGCGCCGCATGCCGAACCTATTTGAGCGCCGAGCAGGACATCGGCAGTTTTTGCACTCTGTGCAGTCTGCGTTGCGGGCTGGGCGATTTTATTTTTATTTCTTTTTTTTGCCCAGTCTACTTTTGGTGCGGAGTGTGCTTCAAATTCCTTCGACTAAGACACTCGTGTGATATGGCTACATGCAGCGAGTACGAGATCTGTAATGCTCTTCCAAGCAGGGCAGAATGTGGGCCGGTGGGTATGGCATGCTAAAGAAGAAATATTGCAGCCAAAAAAGACGAACAAACAAGGAGAGAACAACACAGGACAACGGCTGGACTAACAACTGAATTCTTTATTGAGTACAGACCGCCGAGTAATCTCAACGCATGCGCCGAGGCAGGGCAGACACTCAAGCATGATTGTTCAAATAATAAAATTCTTTTATCGTCAGCACAATCAATGGCGAACTGACGAAAGCATCGCCATGTTTAGCTATTTGAAAGGCCTCAAAGATTTCACGGGCATTCCGTGTTTTTTCATATCCCAGAATGGTGACATCAGAGAAACGTTGGGAACATTTGCCGAGACATCTACTGCAGTGCCAAGCAAGATTGCCATCTTCCAAGGTCCGGAGCTTCTGTTAAAATATAATTAAGTAAACGCAAGGGCACTGAGCCCACCACGCACGTCTTTTTGCACAAGGAAAGCGTAGGAATGTGTGCTCACAAAACATTCAGATTCGTGGCTTCAAACTAGGTAGTCGTAGCGTTGCTGCAATGCATGTGTTTTTCAGTTTTCCGCCCGGGCGCATTTAGACCGGCGGTATCTTGCTGGGGAGGCCACTCGTTCGTAACTGCTTGCGCCTCTTACTTCATCGTTGTTATACAAGCACAGTTGCTGTTCCAGCTGCGCCGGCCGGAGAAATCCGCACGGGGAGCTGTGGGGAAAAAAAGTACCTCAGTGGAAGAAAGTAACCGTCGCAGGGTATCCGTCATCATATTAACACAGAGACAAGTAATAATGAGCTAACAAAGCGAAGGGCCAAGAAGCACAAAAAAATAATTTTGAAGAGTGGAGGGGGGGGGGGGGGGCAGGGGGGGGGGGGGGGCATACGCTTCATGTTGCAGATCATTATAACAGAACTTCTCATGAGCCTCATGTGATATAATCTTAAAGGCAGCAGCCGAAATGAGCTGAACGCTTTTTTGGCAGTGAACGCAGTTAACGCCAGTACAAATATGCCACGGAAGTTCTAGTCATTTTTATCCTTTTAAAGGAACACTCATGGTAACAGAAACGCTTTGGAGTGCGCGCAAATTTCACCCTATTCCTTGCACACTAAAAGCCAGAGGCAGGCTGTCAGACTTGCTGCATTTTTTAAAGGTTTTTTTTCCTGGGTGGAACCCTGTGCCCTTGTACAACGGACAGCAATCACCTCACGGTGTGGTTGCTTATGCTTGAGAAATGTCGATCGCCTATTCAGGTAGCAACGGCGGTAGTGTCTAAATAAAGAGACTAGCGAGTGAACAGAGAAGGGGATTTTTACAGAATATCACCGCAGTATGGAAAACGGACTGCTGTGTAGGCGGAAGCAGCAGATCTGGTTTGGGACGTTCTTGCCTAACCTGCAACACACAAATCCTTGGGATTGTAAGTTACTCGTAAGTGGGGTTTGGCGTCCTGAAGCTGCTTTTGGACTATAAGATAGGCCGTAATAGAGGGCTGCGGAATAATTACATCTACTTGGAGATAATTAATGCGCGTTGATATTGCACAATACACGGGAACGTTTGCATTCCGCCTTCATCGAAATGCGGCTGCCGCGGCAGAGATTTATCATCACTATACTTTGCGTACAGCAACCGACCGCCACAGCCACTGAAAAATCATGGCAGTTGTAAGAAGCCGCGATGGTACTTCTCTATTTCTTTCTTCTCGAGAGCGCATGATGTAGCAGTTATGTTTTTATACCTCAGCCAGAACAATGCATGAACGCACGCTGGCGTGGTACACTGCAAACACGCTTGAAACACGCTCTAAATGGTGACATTACAACCTCAGTGTATCCCTGTGCTTTGACCATCCGCTCCTCTACTCCCCCTTTGCCTTCGATTCTCAGACGCAATTAGGACGAGGCGCCACTGGTCGGCAATGCTGCAAAAAAAAATGCAGCGGTGCGTTACTGTACATTCTGGCGCCATCCACCCGCACGGCGAGCATTTTGTTGATATTTCGTTGAGAGAGGTCCCGGAGCAGCCTGCGTAGCGCTAACAAGCTGTCTCACTCAATGACACACCATTTTTCTCAGAGTGTGAGTTCCACAGTGAAAAACGAGCTCATTGAGCGCGCAACTACTCTAATCGTTGTGCAAAGCATGGCTCTTGCATGCAGGGGAGGTGGCTTTCCCTCATAAATTTGATGCATTTTAGAGGAAGGCGATAGAACTTCGCTCAACTCTGCCTGCGTAGGGAGCTTATGCAGTAAATCTAACTTTGATTACATCGCGACACCTTCAGTCTGATGAAGTACAAAGCCCCTTCAGATGATGCAGAGCCAGGTCACATGTTTTACTCTACGACCAGAATGCGCTATAGGGGATAAAAGTCTCCAGGATGCGGAAAAGCGATCTAGGTCCATAGGTGTCACTCCTGTCAACGAACATCTGCTTTCACTGCATCACATTGGAGCACGTGAGTCCGACTACCACTTCAGCAAATTTGCCTTTACTGGGCTGCCTACTAACGGAGCTATTGGCTATTGTTCCCGGGTATGCGTCCTGGAGAGTTTTGCCCCCAATACTACAATGAGGAGAAAAATAGTGTTTACCTGTGAGAAATAGATATCCTTTTTTTCCACAAAACTTTGGCAATGTTTCCAATGCTATCGTCTTTGGCTTTGTTTACCTATTGTCTTTTTACTTACAAGACATCACGAAAGGAAGACTTTGCTTTTCTTTATTTTTCCTAGTTTCAATGTTTTATGTACGGCAAGTAACTTCCGTTACACGCACACGAGTATTTTTTCCTGTTTCGCGAGTGCGTCCAATGAAGAATGCGCACTGGTAAACCAATGAATATTGAATGTCGAAGGGGTTGCGCCCCCTTTAGCGTAAGTTAAATTCTCTAGAAGACCGATTAAAAATTTTTCTTTCAACTTTAATGCCGTTCATTTCTTTAATCTGTTTCAAATATTTGCAAAAGCAATTACTGATGGTTGGCTGTAAGCCATTATTGAAAAATTTATACAGTGGCACCCGGTGATTACCCAACCACTCGCTCTGGTTACTTTGCAGAATTCAGTTGTTGAAAATTATTTGAACATTTCAGCGTGGACTGATGGTCGCATAAATTTGCACTCGGAAATAAGTTTAATATGTTCGTACCGTCACCGCCACCTGCCATAATTAGGCGTTCTTTTTTTCTCACTCTCTCTCAACGAAAATAACCTAGCTAGAAAAACAAATTGCGATATGGAACCAATATGTACTCCACATCTACCAAAACGCCTTTTGAGCGGTGGGAGGTGCTGCAGACCAGCGATAGCCTGGACGACCACCGCGCCCTCATCCAACAGGTCCGCAGGACAGCTCAAGCCAGTGGAGCCCTGGAATAAGGACCCCACCCATAAGCTCAAGCAACTGCCTTTATGTTTAATGAAATTTTTCCTCCTCATCTACATCCGTAATTACTATTCTGTTTTAAAGTATTGCTCTGTAAGATAATTAAGATAAAATAAAGAAAGTGAGTGCACTTTGCTTCTTTTGTTGAATCGCACTGAGCTCCGCTTGTCTGTCGGGGTGTACTCGTTAAAAACAGCCCGAAAAACAAACGGCTGAGAGCTCTGAGGCCGTACAAGACATGGCCGTGTAAGGATGTAAAACTGCGGTGATTCAATGTTTACTGAGTAGAGAAGGCGGCGTTCTAACTGCACTCTAAACACTAGTCCCCGCTGGCACCGAGCACTTAGCAGTGGAGGCTCGAATTAATACGCGCCGTAATTGCGCTGGACTTTCGCCGTCCAGCTTTTAACTCAGTTAGTACCGCTTTGCGGTCGCATAGGCGCAACGGACGCCACCACTGAAATTCATTCCTCGCGTACTCGCAGACCCTGCCACGAAAAAAAATGGGATCTCGCAGTGGGTGGCTGCCTCCACACCACATAGCTGGGCCGCCGTCGGATGCCAGCTACGCGAGTTAGTTCCCCGATGCCAGCCTGCGTTCGCTCTTTCCTCCTCCCGCGAGGGCGGCATTCCGCTGGTCGCTCTCATTACAATTGTCGCCGCGGTGCAACGCCGACCGCCTGCATTATTCGCCGTCCTGACTTGGCGGCACAGCGAGCCAGTTTTTTTTTTCCCCGCTCCCTAGGGAGTGGGCGCGATGATGAGTTATCGCCGCCTGTCGCGACGAATGGCTCGCGTCGCCTGTCACCTGCTACACTGTGTCTGACTGTTCTGTGCAGCGGGATGAACCCCTGGGAGTCCGCGAACGTACTGTGCATTTATACCCTTTTAGCGCGATAGGTAACGCTGGTAAGGTCCAACAGTCTCCGAGATGAATACCTTACGGTTCGCCTTGGCTGCTTGGGAGTGTAGTGAAGTTTGAGAATAGCTGCGCACCGCTGTGTTGTCGGTGCCAGAAGCCCATTTACGTTTTTCTCTAAATGGGCCAGTGCGTGCGATATTGCGATGCGTTCCTTATGCCAAGAGTGGACCGCAAAATTGTATTAACTTACAATACACTTTTACCCAGTTGCAAAGTTTGTGCTAGCTACCACAAAAGTTCATGATTTACGGAAGAAGCGTAAACGTTGACTGTTTTTCTTCTGCACAGGACGACGGTCATACAATTATTAGAACGTAATAGAACGGGAGCCGCCATAGAAGTTTTCGTGCTCTATCCAGGCTATTTTGTTCTTCTGCTGCTTCTTGTCTTTTTGATGACCTGAAGTTTCCGAGTCCTGATGAATAACAATGTATTCTGTATTACTTTTTTTGCGTTCGAGCATAAAAACACAGCGGTAACAAATACCAAACCCGCAAATATACGTGAATGTGTCACGTGACCTTCTCTGCGCTGTCCGGGTCACGTGATATGGACACAACCTGTTGGCGCTTGCTGGCTAGTGTGGCTTCGCGTGTTCGGACGAAGAGTTTTTGTTCGGTGCCCTAGATGGCCCAGAATTCTTGGTTCTACAGTGATGAGCTGAGCCACGTTTTCAAAATTCTGAAAATTGATATGGGTTTTTGTAACGGCCAGCTGCAAGTTTCTGATTGCAACCTGGTTCCTGTCATAAATTATAAAATCACATCACTTTTTATAATGCAGTGAAAGAGCTTGTTGGTTAACACGAATCAGCTGATTTCTAAACCCGTCGCTACTGGTATAACTATGTCGCACGAGGTATCCATACACATCAGAAGGACTTCTTTTAATTTAGGTGCAGGCTTCGCTGAAATACCTTGTTCGCTGGGAACGAAAGGGGAGACAAATCGGTCTGTCAAAGGGTCAGTATTCACTCAGACTTCGAGTGGATTTGCCAGCGAGCAGTTATTAGCAAGCGGGGAAAAAAAAACGCTAGTGTGAGGACTACGCTAACGACAACTTAGTGCGGAAGTGGGTACATATACAGTTGAGCTAAATGTGATGTGCTGCGCTACTAGGCGATAGTATTGCGATTGCGATCTGTAGCAATAGCAGTGACTAAAAAAAAGCAACCATGAAATTTCTTGTACAAAATCAATGGTACTCCACTGGCCTTCGTCAATGAACACAAATACTTAGGAGTTACATTAACTAACGATCTTAGATGGGGCAAACACATTGACAACACCACTTCAACTGCATTACGAAATCTGTTTTTTCTTAAAAGGTGTCTTCGTCTTGCGCCAACACAAACTAAACATTTAGCTTATAAAACTTTTGTTAGGCCTGTACTAGAATATGCTATCACTGTTTGGTTTCCTCAGTCTGTAACCAATATTTCGCGACTTGGAAGCATTCAACGTAAAGCAGTGAGGTTTATTGACAACAGATACAAAAAAAAAGCTACTCACCGAAACAACTAGCTGAAATCTCCGGGCTTGAAACGCTATCAACAAGGGCAAAGCGCGCGCGACTAAAATTTCTTTATCAGCTCCTTAATAACACTTTTAAGATCTATTCATCGAAGTACATTTCACTGCCACTAAAACGTGCATTAGAAACCAGCACGCGTATACGCTAACCGAATATCCTTATCACAGTGACACTTTCAAAAATTCTTTCTTCCTGCTAGTAACGAGAGAATGGAACCGTCTAGACGAATCCATAACTAACGCTGATTCATTTTCAAATTTTTGAACAGAATAGAAGCCGTGTTTTAAAACTAGAGTAGTGGTTAGAGAGATTTTTCTGCATTTTTGTCTATTTTAAGGAGTACACGATGTGTTGTGCACATGATAATGTTCATGTTTTCGAACGAGCATGTTTTTTCTTCAGTTAATTGTGCAAATCTGTCAGCTTCTCTTTAGTTTTTTTTTTGTGCTATGAACTGTCTAATTTATAGCTGTCTTTCGCACAGCCGCTTTTAGAGATGTTATCTTTTGCTGAGATAGGTGTAATGCTCACCTGCCAAGGTCTCAACTAGAGACTGCCAGCTTTTGAAATAAAGAAATAAAAAATAAATAAATAAAAATTTAGGCACTATAGCGCCGCTTTGCGGTGTCACGCGCAAAGAAAACAGTAGACCTTCGTATTCTGATCGGTCGCTTAGCCAATCATTTGCCTCTAGTGCTGGTTGCAGATTTCCTCATAAATGAGACACCATGCACTGCGCAGCGTATCAAGTGCAGGATTCAAACGCCTCTTTAAATGTGTGAACATAGCCCTGCCCTATAAAACATAAGCTGAATGGTCATTAGGAGCATTGCAAGTAAATATCCAGCGAAAATGCGCACAGATGCGGCCCGTACTGTGCTCAGTGCACGGTCGTGCCATCCGGTGCGTGCAGACTTAGCGCGTAATTTTAGCCTCATACACTTAAGGCTATTCGGCAGTTGACTCGCGCAGCTTGCGGGCACCATCCAAGAAGTGGACACAATTCCTCAGGGCGCTTTTTGAGCACGGTTTCATTTGAGGACGCTTCCAGGTAGGTTTGGGAATGCAACAGGGGTGCTCCCACTGTGTTCTTTCCATTGTCTCCTCCATTTTAAGCCTTGCCCTAAGGGCTGATTTCAACATAGCCGGGATCAAACTGCTTATTGCTGAAAAGGCATTCAATTATGGGTATTTAAACGAGCGAGAAGCCGCCCACGGCAGGAATATTGTGATTTTTATAGAGTGTTGTCTCAGAACACGCATGACGAAAGCAGAGTGCTAACGTTGTTCTCAGTATATTTATTTATTTGCCTGTTTATTTATTGAATTATATATTTATTTACAGCCATCTTTATTTACAGTCGTTTATTGACACAGTGGGAAGAAACAGCATGAAATATACAGACAATATAAAATGAGTAAAGAGCAACTTCAAATGCACAGCACTAAAAAATATTATGAAAGAAGACGAGTCACTTTAACACGTTAATGAACCAGCAACCATAAACTGTTGAAAATATATAATTTTAGATAAAGCCATATAGATGCAGTGAGAACAACTCGTGAGTACTGGAGCGTCAAATGCGAACATAAAGGAAAATAACCCGAAAATAAAAATCACGCCAGAATAAATCATACTGCCCTCAAGTAAAACAATTTCGTTTTGCAAGCGAAAGTCCGGAACTGCATAAGAATTTAGAATGCGAAGTTTAGGGGACCAAAATTGTTGCATGTCAGCAAAATATTTGCATTGTGACCCGGAAGGAGTGCGTCAGTGCTTCTCTAAGTGTTTGAAACACATTTGCACTAGACACAATACAATTTCGGCAGGAAATTTTGCAGTTCCTTCAACTGAAAAAGTTTTTAACTCATATTTCATCAAGTGGTAATTAAGAGTATTACCAGAAATGCGAGTTTTAAAGTAGGCTGGCTTGCTTGAATATGGTACTTCAGAGCTTGAATATGTGATAGCGCGAATTCCGTACTCGGTGAAGAACAAGGTTTTGTCTCATCAGAGCTTTTCAGGCGCCGAGCAACACAATGAATACCTTACTGTGAGTTCTAGAAATAAATGCCGGTTCGGCACGACAGGCGTAGCTGTGTTGAGTTACTATTATTTTCTACCTTAGAATTAGAATGTTGGGATTGTATGCGCATGCCTGCGTTTATTTCTCCGGCAGGACTCTCAGGCCCAGTGCTGGTCTGCGCTAATGTGTTTTTTCGTGTGCTTCGTCCCTCCTATGTTTTCATTAAAATTTATGTTACGCAGAACGAACCCACAATTTCATATCCCTTCTTCAGAGGCTGCACTTCGAAAGCTACACTAGCTGCTCCGGCCCTTCCTTTCGGTAGTCCTCATAAAGTGCAACTGCAATTTGTGTCGGATGAAACAGGCGAGCAGGAGATGTTGTGGGGAAGAGGAGGCACTCTTTAAAGACCATCTAAGGGGTTAGCGTGATAATCTATTTAGCAGGCTACTTTATGTGAGGTTGCTAAAGATGAAGCGATCGAAACGCCTTCACCAAAAGCTTTCATGCACAGATTCTTTCCCGTACATGCACATGATTTTACAGGGCGCGTATGAGACCCCGTCCCCAAGAAATTTTAAACCTTTTTTGCCCAAATTGTGACGTAAACAAAAAAAAAGAACAACAATTAATACACCGACCTTGAAAAGTCTATGCAAATTTTGTTGGCGTGGGTACAGATTGAGAAACTGGCATGTCCCCAATTAGGAATAACTATCATTTGTTCGATTTTGTGCAGCTGATCAGAGTTGTCTGAAGACAAAACCGAAGGCCTCGAAACAAGTGGAAGTTCTAGAGATGTTAAGCAAAATTGTTGTTAAAAATTGACTCTTTGTTTTCGCCAGAACATTTCCCAGAAAATTAGAGAGGAGGAACTGTTGGATGCTGGCTGGAGGTCGCACATTCGTGATGATGGATTTTTATGGCGCAAGGGCGTCTTGGCCAAGGAGCGCTATGGCACAAGGTATTTTTCGATTACTCAAGATGGGATCAACGACCCATTTTCCAAGTATATCAGCCCTTACTAGCCGAGCACCAGGCCAGGGGAAAGCTTGTACCCATATTCTCACCGGTGGGTACCCGGCGGCACTGGGGATCGAACCTCGCACCTCCCGCATTCGAGGCGGATGCTCAACCACTCGGCCACCGCTGCGATTAGGTCGCACATTCGCATCCACTTTTTCGTCACACAGCTTGCTCACATTGGCGCCAAACAACAATAGGACTAGAAAGCACTGGAACTGAGAAGGTGTTTACATCATTTTTGTGTGTAAACAACCTGCAGTAATGAGTGCACGGTGCGCAAATGATACGCCATGAATTCAAGACACTGAGCATTACAGGGTTAACATGCCTTTCGTTACACGTAACGCATAGGCTGTGTTACACCAGGATCCACGTACGCACGACAGGTTCATGGTAGAGCACTGATGCGCACATAATTCCGCTTTCGGCGTTCTGCTTAATGAAGTCGAACGACTGCAACTGCAGATTAGCTGTTCAGGGCATTCTCGTGTACTGCGTACTGGTCACAGTGGGCCTCTTTGGAACTTCCAATTTCGTGCAGGAAGTAATTAGTACATGCTACATTAATGTGAATTCCTGTGGAAGAAAGATAGGGGGGGGGGGGGTATGAAGAGGCGAAGGTGTGCTGCGTTAGGCAGTAAAATCACGTTTCGAAAATAAGCAGGAGCAGAGCGATGTCGCTGGGTCTCTATGTTCGTGAAGTCGGCTCACATTTTCGCCCTCCAGCATCGTTACCTTCGACCACGAGGAAAACAGGCGGGCAACCGTCTGTAGCGACCTGGGGTGGAACATGATTCGACAAGAGAATTTGAAGTAAAAAGCACAGTGTCACACGGGACGTGTTCGGGAGACAAATAGGGGCAAGACGGAACAGGGCTGGAACAAATTCGGAACCTATCAAATCAGGGCTCGCGTACTATGCGGAGGGCCGCCTGAAATATCCCTAGAAAAACTAGCATTCAAAGATCTACCAGAGAACATTTTTCTCTGCCGTCCCTTTTTTGCGCATTTGTAAATTGTATGACCCTATACACGCACCAACTGATCAGTTGATTGATTGATTGATTGATTGATTGATTGATTGATTGATTGAATGAATGAATGAATGAATGAATGAATGAATGAATGAATGAGTGAGCGAGTGAGTGAGTGAGTGATCGATCGATCGATATCGTTGTCATTCATTCTGGAATGATGTACGTATTTTTATTTTTGAGACAAGAGCGCTTCCGATTTTTTTTGTTGTAATGCACGCTCGCTGCAACTTCCTAGGAAACGTATTACCGCCGTGCTACAGACAAAAATGCAAGTGGACAATATGTAGACAGTACGCAGAGTATAGAAATCGTTTTGATCCAATACGAGAAAAAGCCTGATGAATATTCTACCCACCTTCCAAACACCACCCTATATTAACATGACAAAAAAAAAACAGGATGAAGGACTTCGAATTAAGGGCAGGCAACTTTGCTAGTGTAATGTGCGAAACAGCCTGTAATAACACCTTTAATCAGCTCAAGTCCAGCTTTCTCGGGCAAGAACACTTAAAAAATTGAAAAATTATATACCACTGTTATAGAAATATTGAAGATAAGGGTGCATTATTCAAATATGTAGGAAAATCTTTTTTAAGTGTATCCAGCGATCGCATTGAAGAGTTCAGAGAGAGAGAGAGAAACTCTCTAATAGAAAAGCAGAGAATTTAGCCGACGTTTAAAAATCGCTGTCATGCTACTCTGCATGGGGAAGGGAATTTGGAAGGTAAAGACGGAAAGAGAGGGGTGCGGGAAAGGTTAAATTAGAGAAAAAAAAGAGGGGGAGAATATAAAATGCGGCCATTAAGTGCCTACTGAGCGGCATCGGCGAAAAATGATGTAAATTATGCAATGGTGACTTGCAAAGTCTTGACTGCCATACAAAAAGAATGGGGAACGCTTTTGATGGTAGCAAAAACATTAAAAGAAAAAAAAAACAGGACCGTCGGGTGATCTGCGGATATATTGATTGTTATAGCGAAATATTACATTATATGAAAAAATTGCGTTCATAAACGGTTTCCCGCTCAAAAATGCTTTTGTCCAGAATGGCTTGGCATGGGATCTGTGAAGGGGGAGACTATTGGCTGGTTCTATCAAATTTCAGCGGCTCGCGTACCGGTCTCCAGCGGTTATAAGCTCGGCAGGATCAGCAAAGGCTTTCGCCCTTCTGATTGAAACACGGCTGATTTTGAGGGGTATGGCCGTAAGGGCTCTGTCGTAAATTCTGGCATCCTTGATGTGCTTGTTATATGCGCCCGCACTTTAAAAATTTTCAGCCCCTATGTCTTCTTTAAATGCCCGTACACCTCCTACTGCATCTTAGAACTCGTTGACACAGACGCAAGAGCTTCAGGTAGCGCCTCTGAATGAAGGGCCATATTGTCAGATCTGTTTACACTGTACAAAGAGACTATAGACAGGCGCTCTTGCTACGATACGCTGAGGGTCTCGAGGTTGGTGAAGTAACGAGGCAGGCGGGGACAGGTTTTTCGCGTGTGCGATGGACGCTATCTATTTGGAACTCTCTGGCTGGAGTCGTAGCTTCCACTTCTGTGGCAACAAATTCAGAGACATAGTACTGTATTTAAATGCACGACTCTTATTGCCCATGTCGCGCCTGTGCCAGACTGCAAATTCGAACCCTAAAACAGGTGAACTCCGCTTTAGAAGGAAAGGGTTGTCAAGCAGCTCCTTATTTGGACATAATTCTTTTCCACTGCACAATTATACGCGATGATTGGCTTTTTTATATTCGCCCTCGCCCTTTAAGTAAGCACGCAGTAAGTACGCATTACGTTTGAACGCAGGAGTAGCACCTTCGGCGCCTCTTGTCATGCTCCACGTCAATGATTGCGTCACATGTAATACATTAAACGCGTTTATTTAGGCGTTTAAATATAGATCGGTGTCGGACAAGTTTTTGGGAAAACCTTTTGTTAAGGACATTGATTAGTCGCACAAAATAACCGGCGCTACCATGTCCTGCAATTTGGGACAAAAATTCTGAAAATTAAAAGAATGTATGATACTTTTGGGGTAATATTGAAGGTAATGGTAAATTCTTCTGACATGTAGAAAAATCTTTCTTTTAAAGTGTTTACATCGGTCGCACCGAATCGTTAAGTCTCCCATAGAAAAATACTGGGGAATGCTTTTCAGAAATGCGAAAACATTAATACAAAAAAAAATGAAGACTACCGTCAGGCGACCTGCAGATATGTTGATGGTGATTTAAATCTTACATTATATGAAAAAAATTGCGTTCGCAAACGGTTTCCAGTTCAAAAAAGCCTTTGTTCATAATTGCTGGGTATGTGTCATCTCATTTCATGCTAATACACGAAGGGTCTATGTGGAGCCTTCAAATCTGTTAGGAGCACTACCCATTTAAATAGATACATTGTCACAGCGCAAGCCAGAGATGCGCTATGGATCAGTGTAGGAACATTCTAGGCGAAATTAGCGTTGCATTTAAATATAAAATTTATATTGCGTCATCACCACGCGCCACCAACGCGAGTCCAACGAGAGGAATATGTCACATCATCCTCCCGGAGAACATTCTCAGAAAATGTGCAAGTTAGTTGAGGAAGGATGTTGACAAAGTCCTGTCAACACAGGTCGGTTCTTTCTGCTCCGAGAGTCTGCTCATTACGTAGCAACGACGCCCTCGCGACCAAGAATTGCCGGGTGACATGGAAATGAATGTCAGGCTGCCATTTATCTGGAATGAAAGAGGCAAACGGCGGGCGTACTTAGTACATCTGTAGCTCCAGGACAATGACGTTCGAAGAGAAGATGCGGTCACTTTCAGTAGCGCTCAGTACCAAGACATTTCCTTCAAGCAAGTCCCTGCGCTTTGAACGAGGTTTAAGCGCTTTTGGAAGTGCGACCATGCTTCCAAGCTGGTTTTGTGGTCGTTTTGTTCAGCGTAGAATAACATTCTTGGGACATGCAAGTGTCTAAAGAAACCTGAGCGAATAACTTGTATTTCTATTGGTTTGGTTTATGGTTTATGTGGGTTTAACGTCCCAAAGCGACTCAGGCAATGAGGGACGCCGTAGTGAAGGGCCCCGGAAATTTCGACCACCTGGGGTTCTTAAAAGTGCACTGACATCGCACAGGACACGGACCTCTAGAATTTCGCCTTCATCGAAATTCAAGTGCCGCGGCCGGGATCGAACCCGCGTCTTTCGGATCAGCAGCCGAGGGCCATAACCACTGAGCCACCGCGGCGGCTTTGTATTTCTATTAAACTAAATCCGCAAGCGTACGCAATTTCGTGGAGTGCCTTGAGGTAGGAGGCTGCGGGACAATCTTGTCTATCTGTTACGGGATGCCAGCATTATGCGAAATTCACGACTGGTTTCACTCCTTGGCAGCTCACTCGAAAGGAATCGGAGGATATGGTATGCTAGGTGAGATGACAGCATAAGATGTACACGAGGAATGGAATAACCTATTATGAATATTCCGACTCTGAAAAAGCGAGGAAACATTGCCAGACATTCGACCGCCTGGTCATTTCAAGTGTGTAGAGCTAAGAATTCCGCCAAGAAGTCAAATACAGCTTGTATAGTCAAACAAGCTGCGCTAGAATTAAGCAAAGGAACTGGAACTGCATGCTTGATCACGTCTAATATTCCCTGAACCTTTGCAATGGTTACCTATTTCTAAAGTGCACTGCAAGACAGATTCGGCGAGGCGTGCTGGGAAGAGCGCCTCACGTTCTGTAACACCACTGAGCGGGTTCATGTGGAACTTGTGTTCTTCATTGGCGAACCTCATCCAGTCTTTTTCGTGCGTCGTGGGTTAGACCCATGCAGCTGAAAGTGCAAGCAGGCAGTATTGATCTCTCATCTGCATTGTAAAGCCGGCAGAACGTTCCAATTAACAGTGCATCAGGCTGCTGCTTTGATTAAACGTAAAGCTGTGTGATGCATTGATGTGCTTAATAGTTTTCGCTTACTGTTGCCTCGTTATTTACGGTGTCCTCTATTTAAGTAGCGTTCACTCGAGGACACGTTACTGTTTGCTTATATGGGCACCACTACTAGATCAAATATGGAAAGCCTGTATTTATAACAGAAAAAAAGTATGCGCTTTATTGAAAATTTATCAGAACGGGACGAAACACGATTATATTTTAGGCAGAATCGAATCTTGGACATTGAATCATTGTATTAGCTGCGAATGTTAGAAGATTTGTTTTCAGATTTGAAATGTGATTAACAACTGTTCATTTAAAAATACGCAATACATGAGCCCCATTACGAAATTAGAAAAACCTGTTTTAAAAGCTGGACGAAGAATGGAACACAGTTATTTAGTCGGCAAGTTCCTAACCTATTGAACCTCTATCCTGATCTGACTGATGGTAAGAAAACCTGTTCCTCTTTGTCTGCTTTCGCAAAACATGCAGATTTTCTTCTTGAATCATGTTTAAACCAGCCCGTGCTTCTAGGAAATGCAGTGTCCGTATATTTGCTGCTGCTGTTTAGGAGATTCATTTCTTCTTGGATATCTTTCTGTCCGCTTTGTGAAGTGAACATATTGTATTTGTGCTTATTATCATTTTTTGTGGAATTGATTCGTAGCAACGTGTACTTTACATACCTATCTTTATTTCATAATGTGAAATCTTGCAGTTTTCTTGCGATATTTTGTATTTTGTCTGACATATCCTATTTGTATTATGTCCAAATTGTGACTGCATGAATGGAGGGTGTCTAGGGCCTGGTCAGGTGACCACGTTTGTCGCCCTTATACCTCTTCACCTAGAGAATTGTATTTTGTTTAAATTTCAAGAAAAACGACGTTGCGCAAAAGGAAAAGCGCATACTTACAGCTGCGTTTTTTCCTCACTAAGCTTCCATTTCACAGGTTGATGAAAATTTTGGTGAGTCGCCGCGTTGGCTGAGTGATTATGGTGCTCGGTGGCTCACCCGTAAGATGCGGGTCCGATCTCAGCCGCGGCGGTCGCATTTCGATGGAGGCTAAATGCTAGAGGCCCGTGTACTGTGTGGTGTAAGCGCACGTTAAAGAACACCAGGAGGCCAAAATTATACGGAGCCCTCGACTACGGTGTCCCTCATAGCCTGAATCGCTTTGGGACGTCAAGCCTTGTAAACCTAAGCCTGAATTACCTGTGCTAGAAAAACTAGTGAAGACCATCGTCATGATTTTCTGCTCGATTGCAGGTTAGCGCTGACACGACGCTGTCTGGGTGCTTTAACACAAATACAATGCGATGCAATAAAACCAACAAGTCAAAGCATCTATCCTTCTATGCATCTTTATTTTCAAGACAACGGGATGGTCTCTTGGGCTAAAAACTTCAGATAAGCTTGACGGGGCCCAAGACACCTTGACATAACAGAGGCCCAGTGAAAAAACCGCTGGACTACCAGCTGAAGGCAGCCGTACGCTTGGCGTTGCAGCCACGGTGACAGCTTGTGAGTGGTTTCATGCAGAGAATTCCCGCAGATAAGTTGAGGTTAATTAAGGAATCACCTTTATATCTGTTACTGAGCGAAGCATGCAGGTCAGGGTTCTCTAATATGTTCGTGCCATTTGTTACGAAATATATGGTTGGTGAAGATGTAGAACAGGTAGTTTAAAGTGACATTGTAACTGCAGTCTCTCGCACCTAGATGAAGGCAACTCTTTTTGCAGTAGTAAAGAAGGGCGATGGTATTCGATTATGCGATGTTTTTAAGGTGGCAACCAATGTTGCATGTTATACAGAGCAGCGTTCCGTGCTGCAAACTAGAGACATCTTCGAAAATATTTTAAGTTTTGTGTAGCATCCGCCTGCAAAATACTCATATAAGGTCATACTGGACAAAAATATAAAAATTCTGGTTCCTATGACACCTCAAGGGCACGCGCCTATGTTGGCACCCTCACGCTTCGTGTAGTGTCACATCGGCCAATAAAGAAGCACGTGGAAGCCGCTGTATGACGTGTTCCGGGAATTTAGTTGTTTCCTTTTTCGAAAGATGTAGCGCTGGCTGAAAAATTGTCCTGGCAGTATAATGTCAAGTGGTGTGCGTAAAAATGGACATTGTGGTCAAAGGAGGTTCGGTTTTTTTAGCCACTATATAAGTAATTAGCAGCTGTAGACCAAAGAGACAACAGAAGAGGTCTGGAAGCCACCATGAACTTCAGTAGCCCACAATGACACCATAGCAGGAAAATGGTGACATCTCTTATTCGGACTTCCCGGATAGGTGCCTCATAAAATAAATCTCTCTCACTTTCCCTAAAGAAAACAGAAATGAATTAATCACTGCAATTCATTTCATGCTATCGCGAAAGGACACGTCGAGGAGCCAGTAGTGATCTTTCTGGTTCAAATAGCGCGAAGACGAGCTATTATTGAAAGCGACCAGTTTGCGACCAACTATTATCATTGAATATATTACTGGCTAGGTTTACAAGTGTAGTGTCGGAAAAAGAGGCTTGCAGATATTATCCAGCATGGATTAGGTTAAGCTTGCATTTCCACTGGTTTCTTTGATGGCCTTGCTCATGGGCGATTCTACTTTTATCTGGCTATGATGAATTTTGCAGAGTAGCTTAAATTTCAGCTCTAATTGCAACTTCCGTGCGTATGCTGAATGTTCGCTACGAATAGAGTTTGCTGTTTGCTTCGGTAAAGACCGCAAATAGCGTCAACAAATAGTAACACAAACTAAATACAAGTGTTCCTTCGCAGCATTTCCATTGAAATCTCAACGCGAACATTGTGAGCTAACTATAAAGAAGACAGTGCACGCAAAGTGCGAAGGGTATTGTTTCCACCTCGAGGGGTACGGAAATGTAAGTGGAATTCTTTTCTTTGATGGGACCCATTACAGGATATTTCTCTCGGAACACGTAATTTGAGAACGAACGCCTTTCCGCCACCAAAACCGGTCAGTCGATTTATAATTTCAGTTTTTTTTTTGCCATGCGTCGTCTTGCGACAGAAACAAATACTTCCTTCAAGTGAGCTCGCAGAGAGAAGCGCTGCAACGCCGCGCTCAGGAACCGATTGCGCGAAAAACTACATACGCACTGAAAATACCCCATCGCTGCCGGCGAGAGGCGCCATAATAACCGCAGAATGCCATAGACATTAAACTCTAAATATCTCTGAAGTAGCACAGAGCAAAATCAGCATAGAAGCGTCTTCAACAATACCATGATGCAACATGTCGTGTATTTTTTGTTATTCTCTACAATGGCATGCCGGAAATAACAGCGCGCATGGTTTTGCTTCCACCCAGGGGTGTATGTAGTCATTAAAAAATTGAGTGAGTTCTCCGAAAGCGATCCGAATTTGTTTTCACCGGTGTGCCTCATCTTACAGTGACACGAACACTTGCCTGTGCTGCGCAAGCGTATGAAGTTAGGGATGATGAGCGCTGCCTAGCTTTCTCATAATTTTTTAATGCCGCTGAAATCTGGTAAACTGGAGGAAGTCCCGACGGCCAGGCTCATTATGCAAACTCCTGGTTCCATAAGTCATACCTAGCTAATTTATTTAATATAAAAAAACTTTGCGATCTCTTCAGGACCAAAAAGTAGCATCTCTCTTTCTGCTACTTTCTTGATGTCAGTCTGAAGATGTTTCTTTTTAGCTGCTGATGAGTTTTGACTTTGTTCACTGAAGGTAATGTGAAGGAAGAAATGATTGTCTAGGAATGCATATTTTGGCAACCATCTCTGTCTGCTGAAGTGATTCGTTTACAATGTTTTTTGCTTCATAGCAATTGCACACGTATACCATGTACAAACACAATATACTCGT
Organism: Amblyomma americanum; assembly: GCF_052857255.1. Classification (NCBI taxonomy): domain Eukaryota; kingdom Metazoa; phylum Arthropoda; class Arachnida; order Ixodida; family Ixodidae; genus Amblyomma; species Amblyomma americanum. The sequence goes on from NC_135497.1 coordinate 346,887,453, forward strand.
GTGCGGCTTCAATTTCTTCCGTGATTCTCAATGAAGTGTTAATACACACAGAACTTGAATAACCCATTTCCGGCTAGTTGGTTGTCAGTCTAGGAGGGAAACAGCGCTAAACAGGGGACGCACTGAGAGTAGAATAGACACAGCGCTGACTAACAACTCAACTTTATTGCTATGACACCTTGGTAAATACAGAGAAAGGATCAAAAACAAGAAGAACAAAACCACACAGCCAGACATTGGAAGCAGGAATCAAGCAGGAAACTAGAATCACCCAGCTTCTGATAGGAAACGTTACTCTTTATCCAGAAGGGCTATAAGGCCGCGTGTAATAATGGCCTCGATAGTTTTTAATTGCAGTAACCTGAGGTCACTGTACGCCTCCGGTCTACGCGACAGTTCTCGGAGCTCCCCCTCCACGCTTCCCCGCAAGCTTACACAAAAACGTGGAAGTCATTGCCGGTTTGAGAGCGTCGCTACGACACCGAGGGCTCCTAGCATTGTTGGCTGCGGGCACCCGCCGGGGTACCAAGAAAGCACGCCAGCGGATCCACGTACCACTTTCGCGGAAACATGCGAACCTGCTCTCGAGTTTTCCAAGGGGCCCTTTCGTTTACAGGCCAGCACCGATGCTGCCGTGCCAGCCCCGAAGCGTCGCGAGGCTCGTTTCCAGCCTCCGCCATCCAACATTTCCGCGATGAGCCAGCAAAAAACTCGCTCTGTCAGTTAGCTAGAACTCGCCATCCTTCGAGAAGCGACACGCAGGTATACGGCGGCGAAAAGGGAAATGAAAAGAGCATCACGTGTGAGGGCAACAGCTCCCGCGAGAGGAGGGTGTTCGGAGTGTTTTCTTTATGTGTTTAATTGATTTTAGCCAAGCCCTCTGCTCGAGATTGTGCCGAAACTTCAGGGGTTGTGGCTACCTTGTATCAAAACTTCATTAGTTAGCAAAGTCTTGGGCGGGCTTTGGAACATGACCGTCCTAGCTTCTTTGTTTGGGAAACATAAAAATGCAGGAGAAAGCATTGGAGAGCAGTTTAGTCAAGCAAGAGGCTCCGTGCTTAGCACGTACTTTAATGATACCCAGGGTTTAACCGAGACCTTCGGTCGATAACTAAGGTCTTCTAGTGCTGCTTCAATGTGTGAGATCAGTTCTTTAAGTTACAGTTTGCTCAATTCGTCTGTGTGAGTTTGCTTATGCAACTTGAAGTTTCCACTGGTGTATATTCTCTAAATATATTTCCTCCTCTTCATCATCTGCATCATCGATCACCTCCTCCTTCATCACCGCCGAATAACCAAGTTTTGGAGAGGCCCGTGCACCTCCGAAGAAAGGCAACCGAACCATCCTTAAATTTGCCAGTGCAAAGACACACAGAGGACGCAGAAAGCTAGGACGAGACACAAGCGCTGACCAACGACTCAAGTTTATTGCTCTGACACCTCGGTGAACATCGTGAAAACATTAAAAACAAGGAGAACAATGCCAGATAACCGGACATCGGAAGCAGGAATCAAGCAGGAAATCTAGAATCACCCAGCTCCCGACAGGAAACGGAACTGCTTATCCTGAAGGGCTACGAAAGCGGTACTGACACAGCGGACTTTTCGGCTCGGGATTTTTGAGGCTTCCTTTGTTTCTCGCATGGTTTTGTCACCGCACCTGCGCAGCACGGTTATGATATTGAACCCAGGCGTGCATTCGCAATCGCGGCAGTAAATACCCAGATGGCGTTCATAAACGCTTGAAAGCTGATGACATCGCGTGGTATATTACCGAACAAGCGTAGCTTGTTAGAGCAGTTGGTGCATGGTTACGGAAAAAAACCAGCACAGATGTATGCGTTCGTTCTGAAGAAGAAGTAGACAGGGCGACGCATATTACAGAGCGTTGCGTAACCGCTATCATCTCTGTATGTAGCCGTCTAGCCTGTGCGTTCGGGTCGCCATCTGTTGGCGTCCGCAGTTGTGTGGGCTCTGTGCGCTCACTGGCAGCTTATTTTCTCGGGTGACATCGCTGTGCTAGGGTCATAACTGCGGTGAGGCTTGATCATGAAGTTTTTAAGAAGGCAGGTATGAACGCGAAAGCGTTAAGGCTAACGTTCTGCAGAAAATCCGGGGTCGTCATCATCGGTGTTGTGAGCGAAAAATCCCTGGAAAAACAACCTAGACGGGCCAGCTGTGTCACGTGACCCTGTGGCGTCACCACAACCTGCACTCTGGACTTCGAGCAAACTGGCCGCCGTGGCAGGTGACAGTTAAATAATGATTGGTTGACAGAGATTGCTCGGGAAGAGCAACCTGCTTCGCAGAACAGCACCGGTGGACGCACCGGCCATCGCAGGGCAGTGGCGCATCGCGTAACCGCTGCACCACTGCGCCAGGAGTGGTATGAGGACTCCCAGAAATCTGTGAATATAAAGTAGAGAACGACGAATTCTATATACTGTATATGAGCATCAACCCATTAAGGCTATCGCATCAAACCCTTAAGGATGAGCTTAAGTGTCCTCTGCAATTTATAGTTTAACTTTGATTTATCGATTCACAGAATAAAATACGTTTTGTCGAAAAACTAAAAGAGTGCGAGTGCGTTGCCTTACATTGGGAACGGAAACGCATAACTTTATACTGAAGGAATAAATTCCGTATTCAGGTTGTGGAGGTTACACTAGAAAGCCGAGTGCTGTATTTTGAAGAATCAGTGGTTAGTTATTATTGGATTTTTATGTTGGGCCCTAACCGAGTTTGGAATATTTAACGTGATGTTCGAATATCACGCTATAAATCACAAGACTCTCTTTTGGAGAAATACAATTATAATTGATAAATGGATAACCGATCAAATGCGATTAATTGTTGGCTGTGTCAGGGCCTCTTCATGAAAACATATAGCTTAAGCCTATTGGTTTCAGAAGTAATAAGAAATTTATTTTAGTATTACCATACACAACTGCTGATTAAAAACTACCTTTCCCGCTTGTGCGGTCGGGAGAATTCAGCTTTACTCCTTTTGCGAGGGGTGTTCAATAAGTTTGATCCCCTAGCGTCTGACCTTCTCAAGAAGCGAAAGAACTGGTACATGACGCATTTGAGCGAAAGTATGGAATTTCCTCTTTCCAAGGAGCGAGGCGCTGTAAGACAGTCTAGATCAGCGGCGAGACAATTCGATCACTGCTGCGTCGGTCAATGCATGACGTCAAAGAAGAATAAGGGTAGATGTTGACGACAAAAGCGCACTATATATGTGGTGAACTGTTTCTCTGGCACGAAGCGTTTTTTCACCCTACCTTCAACTTCATCTTTCTTCATGTTCCTTCATTGTAGGAATCAGCCAGAGGTCTGATTGGGCCAATCGTAGCCCCATCAGCTGGGATAGGAAAGCCGGTCACCGTCATTTTTCTTCGAAAGCGTGCATCGTCGCTGATGGGGAGTACATCGAGAAGGGATGTGTTGCTCGAAAAGTGGACCGTCCGAAATTTTATTTGAATCAAACCTGTTTCAGTTACACCATCCAATAAAATACTGCAAAAGCATTCTTGCTCCACCAGTCGAGTAGATTTTTTGGCTTATAGTGTTCCTTTTTACGACTTGTTCAACCGGCTGCCCTACAACCGCGAATAAAGTCTTGAATCGGCATTGTGCAAATCATGAGATACCTCATTAGGAGTGCCAAAATTACTATTCGCATACGCATTCAAACAGGAACAAACCCACTCAAAAACCCTATATTGAATCAATCACTATCTGAATCTGGAGTGAAGTACAGTGGAGCCCACTTATAACTGCCACAGATATAACAAACCCTGTGCTACTGTTAAAATATGCATTAGGGCAATGGCAATTCTTTTAAAACACAGCGAAAAGTTTGACCGTACCCCTCGGTTGCAGCGAACAACGAGGCTCTGTAAACTTGCCCCCGTTCGTTCTCTCCCCCCACAAAATTGCAAAACTCGCGCTTGCAGCAAGCGCGGAGATCGAAGAGCGCCTCTCCGCATCCGCGACATCGCCCTGGAAAGAACAAGTGGACCCAATAAAAAAACATTAAAAAGGCGGCATTAAAACATTAAGTAACCGCCGTCCAAGCGCGCCGATGGCCTACAAGTTCAATCATTTCCTGCGTGTTCGCCGACTGCGCAGAGCAGATGCGCGGTGGGCGCGAGATAGGCGCAGCGTCGAGAGCGCAGCTACTTCGAAGTGCCGTGGATCAACTAACAACAACGACTTCGATTGTCTTGCTGATCATGCTGGCCACGTGGTATGCGTCGCCTGCCCAGTCGGGTCCACCTTTTGTGCTGCTGCCACGTGCCGACAGCGCCAGGTTGTGGAGAGTGCATCTGATTTATTGCGCGCCAAGAGCGCTGCGCTGCTTTCGTCGCTGCATGGGCCTAGGAAAGATAGATGAAGCTCTCACGACACACAAGATCAGACGCCTGTAGATATGTAACGCGTAGTTGATGCATAGCCGGCCAGATGTTTCCTCGGATGACTACGTTCCTGCGGACCACAACACCGCAGAGCCGCGTGCTCTGACGAAGCCATTGTACGACAAGTACGAGCACTTCCCTACCGCTAGGAATCTGACATGGCCGACCTGCCACCAAGTGCCGTGGACGCTGCAACTACGGTTTGTTGAATACCGGCCCCAAAGCTGGTTGTTGGTAGCAAGGGTCTGTGCGAAGAGAAAATGACCGTTCTGGAGAGACCGCCAAGCGCCACGGCAGGGTCTGCTTCCAAGAAGTATACGCGCATAAACCGCAGTGTTTTAAGAAACAAACGCCACTTTTGGCGGACCTAATATAGTTGGCTGTAGCACGGAATGTCCAATTACTACGAACATCGGATACAAGGAACGAAACCCGCGTGACCGTCAGGTTCGTTATAAGTGGGCTCGAGTGCATTAGGACCAGACATTTACGATTACTTAACTGTTTTTGCGATCGTAATTCTGCGTAATACTAGCCGAACTGCACATTGACGCCTGGTTTGCGTTCTCAGTCAAGAGACTGTCCGCGGATTTAAGACACGAAACTATGCGGCGATACTACGGGGAAACCGTAATGTTCCAATTTGTGAAGCAACGATTTTCTCCTGAGAAGTTTCACCTTGCTGCCGGCTAATAGCGAGTATTCAAAGAAATACCCATTTGTCCTTTTCTTAGCATAATTTTTCAGATGCTTTTCAGTAAACGGCAAGCGATCCGAGAGCACCTCCTAGAAGCGAAATCGAACTTTACGGACTTTCGCGGAAGCCTTACTGCAATAGCGCGGGGTGGCAACAGTAAGGAGCTGTGAGATGCACACACTTTCAGCTGACGAACATTTTCTGACTGCATGCGTAATTTGTTGCAACAAGAGCGCACGGTTGCGTGCGAAATAAAAATAAATTAACTACCGACAAGGTAAAAGACAATATTGAGCGTTTGAAGTCCGTTAACTTACCCTACGCGCAGCTGCTGGTTTCCTGCTTACCAATGTAATCTTGCCCGTTGGCGCGACGTTTTCCCTCATGGAAAACATAGCGCGTGTTCCACACAAAAAATACGTATTCACTATGCTGCGTAAGCAGCGAAATTCGACGAGAGCAAGCGTAAACATTTTTCTGCGACATTCCCATTTCGACATCATCAATATAATTAGCCTAATCACGCCCACAGCAGGATGAGCGCGTTTCTCGTTTCCCTCCAATTAAAGTTGGGTTGTACCACCTGCGGCCACCTTATCCCCGCAAACGTTCTAATATCACCCGAGCACCTGACTTGCTGTAGGTTGCTGCTATGCTTGCCTTCTCTCGAAATACACTTCGTTACCTAAGGAACCAACGTTTATCTTGCTTTCGCATTGAATGCCCAGCCTATTACAATTTATTGTGCCACCACAGCGTATACAGCTCGTTCGGTCGAAAAGTCGTCGGCGTAGTCGGCACCGCGTGTCGGAAATAATCAGGGGCGGCGTACAAAAAATCATGCCATGGTAGTTTGTGGATCTAGTCATTGATGATTGATTGCTGTTAGTGTGTAATTTAATAATTAATTATTTGAAACAATTGAAAAAATCAAATTGCGTTCAAAGGTGGTTCCAAGGGGCAAGGCGTAGCGTCGAACGGACGACGGCTTTCCGTGGACTCCCTGGCAACGCTGCAACATGCTGTCGCGTTAAACTCTTAAAGGCGAACCTTAAGCGTACACCAATTTTCTTATTGATTTTAACTATAATATCTTTTAGCGATGTTTGTTATCTGTCCCATTCTGCTCTCTCCCTGTCTCTTAAAGTAGCACCTGCCATTCCTTTCCATAGCTTTCTCCACTGTCGTCAACACAATTTCAAGCCTTTTTTTTTAGCTTCCAAGTTTCGGCCTTTTAGGTTACTACAGGCAAGATACAAGTGTTAAATAGTTTCTCCTTAATTCATACTAATAAGGTGCTAATTATCACCTGAGTGTGCCTACCAAGTGCACTTCTTCTTTGGTTGACTGAAGTCTATGATTACTCAAATTCTGCTGGCGATTACCTCAGTAAATTCCGCGTAGCCAGCGGACAGTGAGCTGATAGGCAGTGTGCACTTTTTAAAATTTTAAGTGTCCCATTTTTTATAGATAAAGATAATGGTAGCATTCTTCCAAGATTCCGGTTCGCTTGAGGTCATGAAGCATTGCATAAACAAGAAGAAAAGTTTTTGTACCACAATCTCCCCACGGTTCTTAACTACGTCACCAGTTACCTGCTCTTCTGCAGCCGCTTTCACCTTTTGCATTCATTGTAAGGCTAAATTTCTTTACTTCGTCTTTGGTTCATGGGGTGATGTCCAATTCATCTACACCGCGTCCTCCGCCATTATCCTCTTGATTATTGCGGGTACGGTATAGATTTGTTTAGATTTCCTCGGGTTCTTTAATTACGCGTATGTTAGCTATATTGGCAATTGCATTACCTTCCTTCTCTATCCGTGCGTAGTACATCTGATTTTTCTCTATGCCTGGTTTCGTATTGACGGATTTTAGCCGACCTCTGTTCTTAAGTGCATGCTCGAATGCCTTCATGTTATACTTTATTATGACGGTTACCTTACGCTTATTATTCAACTTTGACAGTTATGCCAGTTAATTCTATCCACGTGGCTGCAGGCTTTCATGCTTTGTCGTTTCTTAATGCAATCTTTCCTCTGTTGCGAGACCTTTCCAGTATCCAATCTAGCTGCCCTGTATACTACTTCTGTTGCGCATTACGTAATTGTATCTGTGAGATTATCATTAATCGCTTCAGCATCGTCGTCCTCGGTTAAAGCGGAGTGTCTGACCTCCAGTGAGGTCCTGAATTCCTCTACTTTCCATATTACCGCTAACTCATTCATGTGCTTCTTCCTTACTAGTTTCCTCCGTTCTATTTTCGATTCTAATCTAATTTGACACCTCACCCCCGTGAGATGTAGCGGGCATATGTGGTCACTACATTTCTCATCGTCGAGCACCTTTACAACCTTTACGATGCCAGGATGAGCGCATAATATGAAGTCTTTCACTTTTACTTTCGCTATTCGCAGTCTTCTAGACCAACTTCTGGTTCTCCTGTTTTCAGTAGAAGGTATTCATGAAGCTATTCAAGGGCCAGCGGTTACCTTGCCTTCGCATTACATGCCCTGCCCAAGCCCTTTCTTCCTCTTGATTCGACTAGGATGTCATTAAACCGCGCTTGTTCCCTCAACCACTTTGCCTGCTTCGGGCTCTTAACATTATACCTATCATTTTTTTCCAATAGCTCGATGCGTTGTCCTTAATGGGCAATGTACACCGGCTTTTTGCTTGCGTGGTTTATTCTTTCAAACGACCCGCTAGACATTCGTATACACGGAGCACCCCGTGCAATTCGCCTACGACCACTAAATAATTTATAATGAAATTTCTTTTTGACGATGTTTCGGCTTCGGTTTCGTCAGCCAAACGATGAATGTGACGTGCAGTTGACGTTTAGTTCACGGGAGGCAGGAAAAAAACGACAATATAACTGCTGATACCTCGTTTGCTTAAATTCTGGCAAATGAAGCTGGCTAGCATAAGTGCTGCATGTGAGTTAAAGCTATGTATCAGCATTTATATTGCCGCTTTTCCGTGAGTCACGCCACGTAAACATCAACTACACGTCACAGCAAGAATAACTGAAACAGCATGAAAGAAGATATTCAAGTATGTATTACTTAGCGGTCGATGGAGAAAACCACGCAGTGATCCATGTATCATAATGTCTCAAGCACCATATGAAAGAAGAAAGTGCGCAATCAAATTAGATGTCAATAGTCCTTTAACTAAAGTTGAACCCTTTACGTTAGCCTCCACGTTTCAGCCCCATAGGTGAGTACCAGTAAGATACAGCTGTTGGATACTTTTCTCTTGAGGGCTATTGGAAACTGCCATTTAAGATCTGAGAGAACCTGCCATATGCACTCCACCCCATTCTCATTCTTCTAGACATTTCCCTCTCATGATCCGGATCAGCGGCCACAAGCTGCCCTTAGTAAACGTATTCTCTTAGCACTTCCAGCACCTCGCTACCAACTGTGAAGTGCTGTTGCCTTGAAGCGACAGTTGAACATTACTTAGGTTTTTTGCATGTTAATGTTTGGACCCACCTTTCTGCTATGCCTATCAAACTAACTCATCTTTTTTTTGCATTTCATTCCCTAAGTGACTTAGCAAGGCAATGTCATCAGCGAACCGCAAATTACATAGGTATTTTTTATAGACTCTTATCTCCAACTGTTCCCAATCAAGGCCTCGGAACACCTCCTGTAAACAGGCGGTGAGTAACATTGTCGAGATCGTGTCTCTCTGCCAGACACCCTTCCTTATTGGAATTTTATTTCTGACCTTATGGAGGACTATGGTAGCTGTGCAGTTGCTGTAGATATCTTGCAGTATTTTCGCATAAGGCTCTTCTGCACCTATTTCCGCCCGAAATGCCTGCATGACTGCTGAGGTTTCAACTGAGTCAAATACTTTCTCGTAACCAATGGGGGTTATATATAAAGGTTGGTTATATTGAGCGCATTTTTCTACCATAGTGTGAATATGGTCTATTGCCGAGTATCCTTTACGAAAGCCTGCCTGATCATTTGATTGTGTTGTGTTGGGATTAATGGCACATAAGAATCTAGGGCTATCATGCGCCAAACATAACGTATAGAATTTTTTTTGTTTGTGCAGGATTTTAGAAAAATTATAAAAGAACTGTGGTGGTAGAACGGTTGTAGAATTTTTTGTTTGTGCAGGATTTTAGGAAAATCATAAAAGAATGGTTATAAAAAGTGATTTCGTACCATCTATGTGGGTAAAGGGCTAAACAATTTTTTTAAATGGCTAATTGTAAAAGATAATTTGATTGATTGAAGTATAAGGTTGTTTTGATTCTATTTGCGATTACCGTAGTAAATTTCTAGTAGGCGACGGACAGTACGCTCATCAGTCTAATTTTTCACGTCCTTGACGTCTCCTTTATTATAATATTATCGTTCTTCCAAGCTTTTGGTACGCTCGAGGTCATAAGGCATTGCGTATACAGGTTGGCTAGTTCTTCTAGCCCAATTTTCCCCCCGTCCTTCAAGAGATCTGCTGTTACCTGATCCTCACCAGCTGCTTTTCCCCTTTGCATTGGTCTCTAAGGTTTTATTTACTTCCTCTTTTTTTTACTGGAGGGATGTCCTATTACTTGGCTCTACTGCCTCTCTCATTTACGTTCTGATTGCATTGGCTGCTGTATAGATTTGTGTAGAACTATTCGGCTACTTTAACTACCTGATCCTTATTGCTTATGACATTGCCCTCTTTGTCTTTGAGCGCATATACCTGGGTCCGTATTCCGAATTTGTGCCATAATAAAAAGCGTCATAATCGGCCGCAGCGGACATACCTGATTGGTCAAAACGCCGGAAGCAGATGTTGTGGTTCGGGTGTAGCGAAAAAGGTCCAAGAAACCGGACGGTGACACAGCGTACGCAGCAGATGCTCGACAGCCAACATGGCGGCGCGCTCTGAAGTGGAGTCTCTCGCTTCGAACTGAACTCATCAAAGTTACTGCGTTCTTCGGCCCGTGAACTGGCGATAAACTCGGTACGGCACTTGCGATTCGTCTTGTTTTGCCTACAACAAACTGGATGAACGATAAATTTGGCCCGTTTTTTATGGAAGATCTGGTAGCACCTAGGACTAACGATACCGGTTGGTTGCAGAAATTGTTCTCTTCATTCAAATTGGATGGCGCCACTGTCACCTGAGTTATCTCGTCTGAGTACGTTGAGTGATGTAACATAAACCATAATTTGCTGCAAAATGTTTGCGTTTACTGCGCGCAGACATGTATTTCCTATTCTAGAACTCTCTATTAGGTGTTGAAGCGTCCTGCATCATGGCCGTGTGTAATGCCTTGGCAGCGTGAAACCGCTCATGTGCACGGATGGTCAGTCGAAAGCGACGCGCTGCTACACCGCCGCGTTTGACATGCCAGAGGTGGTTTTTCGGCATTTCTTACGGTTTTTGATAACCACTGTGGTGTGGCTCTGCATTGAGCTCGCGAGTTGGCTTGCAAGTTAGTTTTGAGGCGTCAGTGGGGGCACGCGTGCGCTTCGTACCATGTCGAAAATATGAAAACTTCGTCTGCGAAGTCTCAAAACGCGTATGTGAAGAGAACCACTGCAAGATCTTTTAGCTCATTCCTTTTGTCTATTTGCTGCAGAAAAATTAAACACCCAACAGCGGCATCTCGCCCTTCTTGCAGTACCTGCATGGAAGGAATGAAACAACTGGCGGTGGTTTAGCTCTGGTTAAACCTGGAGTGGCGCGATAGCTACAGCTGGCCGAGTGTAACTTGGTCACGTCACCAACCACGTGATCAGCCCCGGCACTGCGCCGCCGGCAGCTGCTAAGCAGCACGTGACCAACCACGTCACAACGTGGCGGCGCAGCCACGGGGTGGCGACACAGCCACAGGGTTGCAGCGCAGCCACAGGGTGGCGGCGCCGCCGCGCTGAGGGCTCTAAATGCTACCGTAATGTAGCTATCGCTACAAAGCGTAAATTACCGTCTGCACAACCGTCCGATCAGAGCACCAAATTACATTCAACGATGTTGCAGATGGCATCGTCAAGGCGTCTTGATTCAGCATGGCACGGACCGCGCATTGTGCAGAGAGTAAGTGCATGGCACAAGTATTCCTCTCCGTTCCCTTTTTCTCAAGATAAATGCAAAACGCCGAGTTGTACGAACAAGCCAGCTGCCTTTTATTTACCATCGGCGATCGACGGCTGGAGGGGCCGCTCTCTCTCACTGAAAAGCCACGCGTAGTTGCGTACAATATTTTCTTCTTTAAGTACACCTCCGGCCTTTACGGTTCATTAAATAGTGTCTGAACTATTGTTTAAATTTGTGGAAGCCAACTGGGTAAATAAACCAGCTTTAAAATTACCCCTTTACAGTGGAATCCGATGCGCAACCAAACTTGAGGCTTAATGTATCTACTGTCGCATTTGTCGCGTTCCATTTCTCGGAAAAGAGCAAAAGCGCCGCTGGACGTTTCGCTGCGGCAACCGCAACATAGCGATATCATGTCGCCGCTCACAGTCGCAACCGACCCGACATCCGCTTCCGGTGATTCGACCAATCAGGTGTGGCCGCTGCGGCAGATTATGACGCTTTTTATTATGACTCAAACTCGGAATACTCCCCAGGTTTTTACGTATACCTAGTTTCCGCTTTACCACTTTTGGGCTACCTCTGTTCTTTAGAGCATGCTCGATTTTGTCTATATTAAACTTCTTTATGACGGCTACCTTGTGCTTATTTATCAACTTTGATAGCTCTCTCGGTTCTGTTCTGTCTATAGTGTTAGACGTTTTTATGCTTTGGCTTTTTTCAATCAGAGATTTCGTCTGCTGAGATAGCTTGCCGGTGTTGTGTCGAACTATCTTGCCGCCTACTTCTACTGCGCACTTCTTAGTGATAGCTGTCAGATTATCGCTTATTTCTTGGAGCATTATGATCGTGTTCTTCCGTTCGAGCAGAATATCTGCTCTGCAGCAATATCCTGAATTCTTTTACTTTCCCTTTTACCATTAACTCTTTAATGGCCTTCCGGCTCACTAATTTCTTCCGTTTCCTGTTGAAGTCTAGGTGAATCGAAACCTTACCAATCTGAGGTCGCTACAACGCACCTTTCCGAGGACCTCCACACGATACCAGGGTGAGCGCACAGTATGAAGTTTATTCATTTTTGCTCTCACCATTGGGGCTCTTTCACGTCCACTTGCTGTTCTTTCGTTTCCGGAAGAAGGTATTTTCTTTCAGCTGGAACTGAAAAAATTGGTTTTGAGGAAACGAAATGACGCAGTAACTGTCTCACATATCTCGGTGAACACCCTAACCGCGTCGTAACGGGAAGGGATAAAGGAGGGAGTGAAAGAAGAAAGGAAGAAAGATGTGCCGTAGTGGAGGTCTCCGGAATAATTTCCTCCGCCCGAGGATCTTTAACATGCACTGACATCGCACAGCACACGGGCGGCTGCCGCGGTCGGGTTCGAACCCGGTACTTCGGCTAAGCAGACGATCGCCTTACCAACTGAGCTACCGCGGAGGGGGAATTTTCGGATTTTTCGAAACCGCAAAGCGATGTCTTCCACCTTTTATGAATATGATTTTTCCTTGAAAACAACAACTTTTGTCGGAAAACTAAGATTCATTCTTTCGTGCCGGCACATTTTCCCATAACGTATAAATATTTCATTGAAAACAACAAATTGTCAGGACATCTTCATTGCCGTCCTTATCTGCGCACAAATAAGCTTCATCTGTCTTCAGAACCTCACTAATACGTATGATATGCCATTTAATATCGGCTAGTTCCTCGGAAAGCACTGCTAGAGTAGCCTCAGTCAATGAGGTCCTAACGTTAAGCCTAGCCAACGTGAGTTTCCAATGGAGGCCTGGCCGGCGCCAGGAATTCTCAACAATCTCCGTTGCGTCATAGTTGTGACGTCTGTCTTGGTCAGTTACTCCGCAGCCGCCGGAGCGTAAAGTCCGAAGGTTATTTGGGGTATTTAAAGAGGACGTGGTGACCAGACACTACTGCAGGATGATCTAATCCTGTTCTCTAAAGAGGGTGAGTTGTCGGCTTTGGTCGCCAGGAGCAGGCCGCACCAAAGGTATGGTTATTCAATTCAATCATCACAAGGATTTTATTTTTACCCGGGATTCGAACGGCGGTTCTCTCGCACGCGCGGCGATGCTCTACCTCTGCATCACCTTTTCCCTCCGCTCCTTTCACCTCGTCCTTCACGGTACGGACCAGGTGTCCACCCGCTCTAAGACTGGTCTCGCTCATTTCTATATAACTACTTAAAACCCCTACACAGATGAGCGCAGAGGGTGTCAGATGCATTTAGAACCGGTTGGAGGCGCCTTCGCGTGCCACCCATTCGCCATGCGTAACTCCTACAAGTACGCTTACCGAATGATCAAGAGACTTTTCGAAGCGTTTGGCGGCGCCTTACGACAGGTTGTTATACCCAACGACAACAAAGATTGCGCGATGCTGATGCACGGCCGCCGTGTGCTCTTGTAGTGACCTGACCACGGCTGAGCATCTGCGCGTGATCGACGCGAGGTACCCGTAGTCTACGGTGGGAGCTGTGTGCGCTGCCACTAGTTGCTCCGCAAATGTGTTGCAAGTCAAACAATATCCCCTGCTGATTTCCTTACCGAAATAGCGCTCAGCCTCAAAAAACAAAAAAGAACTCTAGCAAGAATGCTGAGAAAGCTGCCAGTCGGGCTGTATGCAGCTTTGGTAATTAGGTCGCCCATCGCTAGGATGGAAAACAAACGCATAAATGTTGTTACAATCATTATGACCTCTGACGGCGTCGTCGTTCGGTAAGAGACATTCTACAGGCAACAGAACTTCATTGTTTGTAAGACCAACAACACCACCAACAGAGAGTGGTACCTGATGCATGGTGCACGCTTATTAGCGTCCTCATTTAGAAATTTGTGAAGACAAATGTGCCTCAGAATACCATTAGTGTCGACGAAGAGCCTGTCTAGCACCTCTGAGGCAAACAAGTGTCCATTGAACTTCACAAGGCTCAACGATGGACAGGAGAATGCATGACCTAGCACGTGCAATGAAACTCGCTCGCTTGTTTAGAGGGCGGTTTGCACAGAAAAGAGGCGACGAAACCAGTTTGACCATGCCGAGCGCCGACGCAGTACTCAGTACGCGCGTTTAAGCGCGGCCATATGGCTCGCTTTGTCATCGACCATGTCGCCCGGCGACGCGCTCCGTGTCTCTTGCTAATTAATGGCGTTGCTCTTCTGACTCATTTCTTCCTGTGCTCTCTGCTAATTATATCTCCTCTCTGGGCAAGCTGCTGACGACAGACTCAGCCCTATACGCACGCATGCTACTCTGAGAGCTTCTTCGGCACGGGTAATTGATTTTAGGCATCGCGGTTAAACGAATTTGTGCTGCCCCCTGATTAATTTTTATTTGATAAAATTGGGTCCTGTTCTTGCAGCTTTTTTAAAGAAACATTTGTATCGTGCTTGAAATTTCCCCATGTAGATTAGGTTGCCCGAAGGCTATCATCGTGGGCTTTTATTTGCTTTCTATTTTCTAATATATTCGAAAAGCTGGAAATGAAAAGGAAGTAAATTATGGATTCGGAAAAGAGGGGATGATGCGTCAGATTTTTCCTTCGGCGTGAGGGCCAGAAATGGGATGTCGTTGATTCGATTACTGGCGTTTGTTTTGTCTCGTACAGTGCGCCTTCGACAGAAGTAAAATATTCTCTGCAATCTCGCGATGAAATTTCTTCGATCCAATAAGCAAGGGCGATGGCTAGCATCTTATTTCGCTCGATAGCTCGACGATTGGACAGCAGGAATGAATACGCGTTTAGTTCTAGTTGTCGGTAACTGCCTTTAAGTACTGAAGTTAATAATGTGCTTGTTTGTTGTGTGGTGATGGCACGCATAGCAGCTACTGAGCATGAACGAAAGAGAATGAATTTTATTTGCAAGTATTATTTGCAAGAAACTCCGGGAGCTGAGATGGGGAACGTTAGTAAAAAGACTGTTGAGGGATGAGGGATCACCTACACTTTGGCTTACCAATATTGGCCTGCAAAATGATGGAGAGTAAAGGAGAGTCACAACAAGAAAAGCACAAATGCCACAAGCAGTGGTGCTTGTTTCTTTGGGTAAAATGACAATTCATAAAGCAGAAGCAGCAAAACACTAAAAACCGAATCTGACTACACACTGTTGAGTTTTTTCTTAAACAAGCATAAAATTCGAAAGCATATGGACAGAAAAAGGGAAGTGCAACTGGCTGGTTTGGTTTGGTTTATGGGAGTTTAACGCCCCAAAGCAGCTCAGGCTATGGAGGACACCGTAGTTAAGGGCTCCAGAAATTTCGACCACCTGGGGTTCTTTAACGTGCACCGACATAACACAGTACATGGGCCTCTAGCATTTCACTTCATCGAAATGCGGCCGGTGCGGCCGGGATCAAACTCATGTCTTTCGGGTCAGCAGTCAACTTGAACAGAGATTGCATTGTTTACCACGGGCGTCACTGCAATCCGACAATCGTTTATCAATCATAATCGTAGCAGTAAGGCCATCGGAGTAGGATGCTTTTTTTAGCTCCAGCATCATCGTCCGAAGCTTAGTGTTTTTGTATTACTGGTTCGTTTTTTGGAATTGTGCTTGTGTACATGGTTTATGGGCGATAGTTTTAAACCGTGGTAGGTGGTAGCAGGCTATAGGGATTGCCGTAGGGCCTTGTTTAGGTATATAGGCGGGCTTTTATGTTAGGAGGTCGACCGGACGATGGGTCGACAAGCTAGGAAAGCCACAGGGGCTGAGAGCTAGTGCAGTGCGAGTAGTGCAAGCGTTGGTGTTATCTGGACGAGACGGACTTTGAGGGCTGTGTAAGAGATTTAAGGAGGCCGTTCGGGCAATCGAAGGGGAATGAACAGCTAGCCTCAATGAACTCAGAGTGACCAGAAGGTGCTGAAGGGGGCGCGAGAGCAATCGCTAGGTACAATAAACACTGTTCCGTAATTAAACGCTCGCCGTAGTGTGCCCTTCACAGCTAAACCGGTGAATTGTTCGAACTCAAATTTCGCGCAGAAAAGGCATTTGGTCGGCAGAATTGTCTTATACCGTATTTGTCTGGAGTACTTGCCTGAATCGATTAGAAGAAGTAGGATATTATCATCGTCTGTGGCGATGCCGAAATGAACAGGCCACTCTCTCAGCAATTGCACCGGTGGGGCCATCTCGTTGGCCGACCGTGAAGATTAGGTAAAAGATGGGGGGAGGGGTCATTTGCGCAAGGTTTGAAGACACTTCATCAACTGCTTTATAATGAATCACAAAAAGCTTAGTTTGACCAAAACTGCACTAAGTTTGAAGTCTTTAGTGGTACAGCATCCTCAAAGTGGGGATGCGTAGGATTAGAGAGGCCTCTGAGCGGGTGTATGGGACCATATGAACAGCCCAGAGCTCCAGAGGCAGTCTAGCTAGTTGGAAAGGAGGGTTGTTGAGGCTAACCGTGTCATTAGGGTAATGAGTCGACAACTTGGATACGGCGTAATGGAAGTTAACAGCGACATGTACGAGGCCAGCTCCCGCCCTTTTGCTCAAGATGGTGACACTACAGTGGTGACACCGGCGAAAGGGTAGGGAGTAGGACACATTGCCAAACAACAGGTTTTTTGGGGGCACTTAGGGTCCTGAGGGCACCAACGTAGAGAAGAACGAACTGAGGGAAGAACCAAGAGCAAAGAAACGTTGGAGTCATAGGAGAAGAAATATACACAAGCGCCAGTGCCAAATTAAATCAGACATAGAGTACATTATTATGCAAAGTGGCAGGAATAGACTGAAATGGAAGGAAACAGAAAAGAGCTAAGGCAGGAGAAATTAATGGTTAGTGGAAACACAACTCAGGAATATGGAGCAACCATCCCATAATCCTGAATGCTTATGGGAATAATGCAATAAAACAGAGGACAGCAGAAAGGAGGGTGGAATTGGGCATTGATATGTAAAAGTATGAATTAGCAAAGGGTCAGACAGGAGTGCATGGAACATCTATGGCTAAAAGCAGAAGTGGCAGGGGAGCAAACACTCCTTGGCTCTGTATGCCTATGGACAGGAGCTAATGCCAAAGAGGAAAACAGAAAAACAGTAGGATATATCGCAAGCGACATTGAGGAATTAGGAGGAGAGGCAAAATAATTATACTAAGCGACATAATTG